>NC_056750.1:828322515-828615015 GCF_019279795.1 Protopterus annectens | reverse complement strand
CACCCAGCCTCTACTTGCGACTATTGGTCTCGTCGGGGGTTCTATAAGTGATTCATGCAAGTTAGGTATTCCGCATATCACAAGGGTAATGGGACATGGTACCAAGATATAATTAACCACTTCTATCGAAATGCTTCCTTGTAGCTGTAAATCACATATAAACATGTTAACTTTTGTTATTATTGTCTTAATTTTAGCAAAATTTAATTTATTTCTTTAAAAGTCATGTCATCCATTAAAAAGTGATTCATACAAGCAATATAGTTATTTTTATCATACAATACTATTGCTCCACCTTTATCTTCTTGTTTAATTATCAGCTTATATGCTTTCAAATCACACAATGCTTTATATTCATCACATGCTAGATTAAATTGTTTTTTTTTCTAATAGAATATTTGCTTTTTTTAAACAAAAACCTGAAATCTTCTTCACATGCACATATAAAGGTGTTAACAGTAGGGCAAATTACTGGTATAAATACACTTGATTTTTTATGCTCTAAATTTCCTGTGGTTATTGCATTCTTAAAAAAACAACTTTAAACTTACATTTCTGCCAAAAATACGCAAGTCAGTTAGTGCATTAACCAAAGTGTCAGTTTTAGATGGTATAAACTGAAACCCTTGTTAAAAACTTTAAAGCATGAATCAGTTAACAAAGTCAGAAAAGTTTTCTACAAGTCCTGTTTGCTTACTAGTTATCTGCGACTCTGTTTGCTTGAATTTAGTGGACTGTCGTTCTTCCTTGTCACAACACCCAAATTCCGGTGCTGACAACACCCTCTGGATTGTGCCCGTTTCTTTATTTCCACCTTTTCTGGTAAGTTTACAATTATGGGCTTGGTATAACTCTAAAAAACTTCATTATGCGAAGTTGATGCTGCCCTGCCATTATTTGTTTCTCCTAGCACAGGTATTCTAGGCAAACCAGCATTCAGAGGCCGTGTATGATCTATTTCATGATTTGCTGGTTCTCCTGCCATACTGCTATGTAATTCAGTAGCAGTATGTGATTGATTCAGTAGTTCATATTCTTGAATATGCCTGCCTTCATTATTATTGGTCAACGCATTCTCAGAGCTTTGTTCATTGGTTAATTGTTGCTAATCACTAGTAAACAAATCTAGCCTATGCATCTCCCCATTTTTTGTATATTTGAATTGATTATTAGAAAGTTTATTATAATTTTGATTATTTTTATAGTTATTTTTCATCCAGGAGAAAATATGGCCTTGGTTAAAGTCAGCAATGTCTCTACATAATTTGCGAAGCTTTGTGGCTTCTAAGCACTTATCCAGAAGGTTTAGTCTGTCTACCATTTGCTGATATAGCACAGACACATTATCAAAGTCATTTGATGTAATTATTTCTTTCTCTATCATTATTATCTCATCCATTAAATCTTGTTCAACTCCAGTAAAGAATTAGTTCATTAGAACCATATAGTCTATGCTTAGTTTTAAGTTTAGCTGTTGCTATTGCTTTAACAGCTAGGGATAGGTGTTAGCATAAGATGGCATTTTCAGTATACACAACCCCCTTGGAACTACATTCAGCTCCAAATAAGCTGTAAAACTCAGCCACTGCCATTGGAGCTGTTTAAACACTTGCACCTTTCTCTCAAGGTTAGTCATTAATATATCTAAGGTAATATTCTTTTGAGAAGCGGCTCTTATATTACTTTCACTGTTTCCCGTTGCGTTAAGCAGGAGGAGTTGCCTGATAGCTGCAGAAGATTATGGACAGAATTTCTTCCGATAACTGCCATAGAGCCATCTTCTTTCCCATTTCATGGAGGTTGTGTCATCTCTTCTATAGGAGCATCCACAGCAGGTTCAAGGCAACAAAAACTATAAAATACACCAAACAACTGCAGAAGATTCTCACTGTTGAACTATTTCACTCAGACAGAAACAAAACAGATGAAAAAAAATGCTCAGTTTATTCACATAAAATGGAATAAAGCTTTCGACATTTTCCTAAAACTGAAGTAGGTAAGGTTAAGTACAATGAAATTGGGCTGTATGACAATACCTCACAAAATGATGAATGAGCACTCTAGTAATATATGCATTCGCTCAGTTTAATTTCTCCAGGTCTTTTTGTTTTCTAATACCATGAAGACAATCAACCCCATTCAAAATTCAGGGTATGATTAGAATTGAAGAAATTAGCATTGTTTCAGTTTTTGATGTTAGCCAAGAGTGCTACTATTAGCACTCACAATGTACCTAGAATTGTCAGCCCCATGGGGCTGCATGTATTGATAGGATATCTACTAGTAGAACTGCCTGGTGACCTTTCTTCCACATTGCTCTCATTTCTGCCTGCAAAATCCTGGTATTTTATGACTTTGTGTCTCTTTGTATGTAAGACACTGTAATCACTGGGTATAGCAATTTCAATGATCAATATTACTTCCGTCTTCTTTTCATTGACCAGTATATCTGGTTTCTTGCATCTATTTTTTTTGAACTATTGGTAGTGGGTGATCCCATATGACATAAACATCATCATTCTCCCTAATAGTTTGTGGTTTATGTTTCCAATGCCTCTTGACTACATCTATATTGTAGCATTTGCAGGATTGAGGCCACTATAATGTTTTGTATGTTCCACATTCTCAAGTACTAGTCGAGAGGTGCATCACATGGAAAGATCCAACACTGGACAAATGTGCGATATTCAACACTGTGTTATATCTGGCAATGATGCTGAGAGACGTGGACATGAGTCACAGTTGGAGGCCATGATGGCACTGTGTGTCATGGGTGCATAGACCCAAACATATTAAGGACCTTGTGACTGTGCAGGTTAAGTGCACAGTGTCCACAAAGGGGTAGGGAAATCTTTTGAATGAGAACCACATAGGTGCTCTCCCACTCATGTCAAATGTAACAATTTCTGATATGCACACTGCTTGTTGTACCTAAGGTACACAAATCTACACTTGACCCTCCTTTAAGACCCATAGTTGCTTCTCAAGGATCAAAAACCCAGCCTATGGCCATATACGTGGATGCCATGACAAAACCTATATACTCTAAGTGGAAGCACATATTAAAAGATTCCTGGGACTTTTTAAGCAAAATAGGGAAATGTGTCTATTTGGAAAGTGTGTTCTTTATCACTATTGACGTAAAGGAATTATTTACAGTTATTCCTCAAAAAATTGGTATGGAGTGGTTTGAGAAGGTACTATTGGAAATGAATTGGCTTACACCAATAGATTTTAGAAATGTTTTACTAAATATGGAACTTGTTTTAAAATACAATTTTATATACTTTGAGGGTGATTATTATCACCAGAAAGAAGGAGTGGCCATGGGGTCAGCCTGTGCCCCCATATTTGCGAATACCATTATGTTATATTGGGAAAGGGAATTTGTTTTTAATACTGAATATAACCAACATATAGTTGAATATTATAGGTTCTTGGATGATATTTTTATCCTATGGAAAGGAACAAGGGAAGAAATAGATGTGTTTACAGGATACATCAACAATACTATGTCATTTTTGAAATTTACACATCAGATTGACACTGACGAAACACACTTTTTGGATATTAGGCTTACTAAGGATAGGATAAACAAATGTTATAAGTCCAATATATATAGGAAGGAACATTTTTCAAATGCCTATTTACATTATAATAGTGACCACCCAAAACAATTAAAGAAAAATATAGTTAAAGGCCAGATGATCAGGATGGCCAGAATGATTTCAGACAATGTTGAATTCATGAATGAAATCGCTTTTTTAGAAGGCTTATTCAAAGAAAGGGGGTATCCTATGGAGTTTATCACTTCAGTAAAAGAATACATTGTTCTAGGGAGAAACACAAAAAAAATACACCACTTTTAAATCAGGAAATCGAGGTTATTGAAAATTCAGTTGACAACAGTAATGCGATGACTGTTGATGAAATAAATTTTACACCATATTTAACTACAACCTACTTTTATGGTACATGTTGGTTTAAGAGGAATATGAATGAAATATGGGACATGTTTAAGAATGTTGCTACTAGAACTGAGGTTTTTAAGAACCATTTGAGATTTAGTTTTAGAAGAAATTTCAATATTAAAAACATTATAGAAAGAAAGGGGAAAGGACTAGTAGGAAACACGGAACGTTTAAGTGTGGTAGGTGCGCACAATGTTCCTATATCTATGAGAATAAGGAGGTTAGGATATCTAGTATTCCCTTTAAACTAACAGCTAAAAATTATAGTAGTTGTTATACGAAAGGGGTGGTCTACTTAGTGTTCTGTAAAGAATGTGAAAGCTATTACGTTGGAAAAGCAGAAAGAAAATTAAAAAACAGGATTTACGAACATATTAGAGACATTAATAGACGTAATGAAAACAACGCATTATACAGGCATGCTATGAAATGTGAAAAAGCTGACTTTAAATTTTGGGTACTCGAGGTGGTGGGACATTCAGAGCGAGGAGGTGATTGGGAGACCAAAGTGGAATATAGAGAAATGATTTGGCAGTTAAAATTAGACGCATGCTGTGATAAAGGTTTAAATGACCACATCTCTATTGTACCAGCACTTAAATTACTGGCCGCAGATCCTAAAATTACAAAATATTGAACAATGTGCAATAATTTAACAATTTAATAATTTAATAATTTAATATTTAATATTTATTACTCAACACTTAATATGTGATTTTTTATATACTTATACATTCAAACGCATATTTGCACATATGTTTCAACTATTAGAACATTGAATATTTTATATTTTATATTTTATATTTAATATTTAATATTTATTCATATATTTATACATATTTATTGATTTATTTATTTACATATGTATTTATACAACATGTGGATATGTTTATTTACTTATTTATTGAATATAAAATGGATTATTCATATAACAAAAGTTCATTTCAATTGATTATTTTAAAATATTTTTTTAAATCTTTTAAACTCTATGCACCTTTCAAATATATGGGAACAAAGAACCACATACTTATTTCATTCCCATTAGTGGGGTGAGGAGTTTTTAACTGTTAATACAATGTTTATACTTTAGTTATGTGAAATGACACGTATATCTCCTTCTTTAAAAGTGTACCTGTTATTGTATGGTTGTGTAGATTAACAATATTGTCCACATATGTATTTATTAACATGGGTTCCTGGAATTTTAGTATAGGTCCTTGAAAGTATGACAAGAATATATAAATATGCAAATTTATTAACAACTTATTTATGACATGTATTATAAGTTTTTTTAAAAATAATGTAAGCTTCCTTTAAGCAGCACTTTATGATTTTTTACCATTTTCAGTTTTTAGGTTTTAGTAATACTTACTATTTACTTACATGGCTTTAAAATGAACTGTTATTATAAGTACCAGACCTAGTGTTTATTTGTGGTACTATGGCTTTAATGTAGATGGCTTTAATTATGGGCAATAAATTGTTTAATTAATGAAAATGATGACTATAAAAGGAATGGTCGAGGGGTAAAAGTTATTCTGATGAAGTCTCCGTAATAGGAGACGAAAGCGCTTAATCGACCTTTGCTGTGGTTTGTTATTTTTATACAATAAAAGTGTTCGTTACTTCTTCGAGTGGTTTGCCTGCCTTTATTGGAAATAGGAAAACCTTCATTGTGCCGGAGAATCTTGTGGATTTTTTCGTGGGTGTTTCTGTTTTTGGTTACAAGTTGCTTGCTTTTGGTTTTTCGGACACGAGGAATCCTATCCAACTGTTTTTTAAAATGAGTAACAGTAGCATGCTCAGTGAACTGCTAAGGGTTATTCAAAACCACACGCAGACTGACAACACGCAGGCAGGCACTAATAGCGGAATTCCATGTGCCCAGAGCAGTCCGAAGGACCCAAGAAGCGGACGCATTACCATCGGCTCGAATGAGCATCCAACGCGTGATGGGCGAGCTGGTTATGGGACTGACACTTATAGAAAACAACAGAGAGTTCATCCAAATAATTTATCAGAGTTGGGCGATAACCAGGGCATGGATTTTGGGTACGAAGAAGTATATAAGGACATAGACTTTGGTGTTTGGTTGAACAAAACGTTTCAAGGGAATACGGGCGAAAGAGATATACCCAGAGCCAGGGAGCGAAACAATGACTATACTTATAAGGACAAATGTAAGCTGCTTAAAAACTTTTATCGAAATATAAATCATTGTCGGTTGAGAACTGGTACTTTGAACTGTGTATTAAAGATAACATTGTTCGAAGGTTTAAGGTTAAACAAGTTCCCGAACAATGTTAATGGGGACTAAGTTTTTTCAAAGAAATTTGTGGTATTTTAAATAGTTGTGGGCTATCTATTCTCAAGGCTATGATGGAACACAATTTTAAAATTTTGCAAGATACTAAAAATGAGATTGACCAGCTACAGAGTGATATTAGCTGTGATTTACTATTTGCTATGGATGAATATAAACACATGTACTATAGAGTGTTGCATGACATTGACATGTATATTAACTCGAACATTAAAAGGAAGCTAAAAAAACTTGATAGGGACCTAAATGAGTACAATACAGGGATAGCCTATACGCATGGTGAAAATTTTAATATTAAAAATTTTAATATGCCAAAATACAAACAACGACCTTTTAACAAACAGACACGACCAGGTGATAGAGTTATACATCCTGATTATGTACATTATAAAGGTGGACATATACAACAAAACCAGGGAGGTATAATGGTCACAATAATTACAATTACACTAACAGGCAGTATGAGGATAGGAAATAGTTTTTTGGATGAAGAATTTCCCATTTTAGATAGAAATGGAGGTACAAGTAGAATGAGTCCCCCGGAGATAGTTGATGAGGTGAGAAGATCTAGAGACTAAGAAATAGGAACCAACAGTCCTATGTTCAAGCCACTACTAGGGAGAATTTTGTTGAAAGGAAAAAGGGTGGAGAACCGTTTTTTTAATTAACACAGACTATGACATGGTGCAATGTGAATCTAATTCCTTGGTTCATACCGAGGGTGTGAAGCAGATTATACACACACACAATAAATTTAACATCTTTAATTACACTGATATAGAGATGAATTCATGTCATTTTGAATTATTTAATAAAGGGTTCTCTTTTGTCCCGGCTAAACAGCCTAGTGCGGAGAAGCTCATGTTGGATGTTAAACTATTTACAAGGAAACTAAACCTTAAGCATATAAATTATGAATCTACAAACAATAACAATAACAATAATTACAACAAAAGTAAGTTAAGCCAGGCATAGTACCTGGAATCCACCATTGCAGTATGAAATTTTGAACTTTGAACGATGTGTTATGGACAGAATTAGGAGAGAATATAAAGTTAATATAACAAGGAAAAGTAATTTAAATAGAGAAGAAGAGAAATTACTACAGGACTTGAGCAGCAACAAGGAATTAAGGGTGATGAAGCCAGACAAGGGAGGGGGAGTTGTTTTGATGGAAACTTGGGACTATATTAGAAAAATGAAGGAGATACTGGACAAAGATGAGAATTATAGTCTTATTACTAAAAATGAGATCAATATACTTTACAAGAAAATTGATATTATTATTGAAGACAATTTGCTAACAGGATTAATAGATTTACCATTATATAATTATTTTAATGTTAAAAAAACTGTTATACCGGGTATTTTTGGAATACCTAAGGTACACAAATCTACACTTGACCCTCCTTTAAGACCCATAGTTGCTTCTCAAGGATCAAAAACCCAGCCTATGGCCATATACGTGGATGCCATGACAAAACCTATATACTCTAAGTGGAAGCACATATTAAAAGATTCCTGGGACTTTTTAAGCAAAATAGGAAATGTGTCTATTTGGAAAGTGTGTTCTTTATCACTATTGACGTAAAGGAATTATTTACAGTTATTCCTCAAAAAATTGGTATGGAGTGGTTTGAGAAGGTACTATTGGAAATGGATTGGCTTACACCAATAGATTTTAGAAATGTTTTACTAAATATGGAACTTGTTTTAAAATACAATTTTATATACTTTGAGGGTGATTATTATCACCAGAAAGAAGGAGTGGCCATGGGGTCAGCCTGTGCCCCATATTTACGAATACCATTATGTTATATTGGGAAAGGGAATTTGTTTTTAATACTGAATATAACCAACATATAGTTGAATATTATAGGTTCTTGGATGATATTTTTATCCTATGGAAAGGAACAAGGGAAGAAATAGATGTGTTTACAGGATACATCAACAATACTACGTCATTTTTGAAATTTACACATCAGATTGACACTGACGAAACACACTTTTTGGATATTAGGCTTACTAAGGATAGGATAAACAAATGTTATAAGTCCAATATATATAGGAAGGAACATTTTTCAAATACCTATTTACATTATAATAGTGACCACCCAAAACAATTAAAGAAAAATATAGTTAAAGGCCAGATGATCAGGATGGCCAGAATGATTTCAGACAATGTTGAATTCATGAATGAAATCGCTTTTTTAGAAGGCTTATTCAAAGAAAGGGGTATCCTATGGAGCTTATCACTTCAGTAAAAGAATACGTTGTTCTAGGGAGAAACACAAAAAAAAATACACCACTTTTAAATCAGGAAATCGAGGTTATTGAAAATTCAGTTGACAACAGTAATGCGATGACTGTTGATGAAATAAATTTTACACCATATTTAACTACAACCTACTTTTATGGTACATGTTGGTTTAAGAGGAATATGAATGAAATATGGGACATGTTTAAGAATGTTGCTACTAGAACTGAGGTTTTTAAGAACCATTTGAGATTTAGTTTTAGAAGAAATTTCAATATTAAAAACATTATAGAAAGAAAGGGTATTTATGTTGAGGGGACTAGTAGGAAACACGGAACGTTCAAGTGTGGTAGGTGCGCACAATGTTCCTATATCTATGAGAATAAGGAGGTTAGGATATCTAGTATTCCCTTTAAACTAACAGCTAAAAATTATAGTAGTTGTTATACGAAAGGGGTGGTCTACTTAGTGTTCTGTAAAGAATGTGAAAGCTATTACGTTGGAAAAGCAGAAAGAAAATTAAAAAACAGGATTTACGAACATATTAGAGACATTAATAGACGTAATGAAAACAACGCATTATACAGGCATGCTATGAAATGTGAAAAAGCTGACTTTAAATTTTGGGTACTCGAGGTGGTGGGACATTCAGAGCGAGGAGGTGATTGGGAGACCAAAGTGGAATATAGAGAAATGATTTGGCAGTTAAAATTAGACGCATGCTGTGATAAAGGTTTAAATAACCACATCTCTATTGTACCAGCACTTAAATTACTGGCCGCAGATCCTAAAATTGCAAAATATTGAACAATGTGCAATAATTTAACAATTTAATAATTTAATAATTTAATATTTAATATTTATTACTCAACACTTAATATGTGATTTTTTATATACTTATACATTCAAACGCATATTTGCACATATGTTTCAACTATTAGAACATTGAATATTTTATATTTTATATTTTATATTTAATATTTAATATTTATTCATATATTTATACATATTTATTGATTTATTTATTTACATATGTATTTATACAACATGTGGATATGTTTATTTACTTATTTATTGAATATAAAATGGATTATTCATATAACAAAAGTTCATTTCAATTGATTATTTTAAAATATTTTTTTAAATCTTTTAAACTCTATGCACCTTTCAAATATATGGGAACAAAGAACCACATACTTATTTCATTCCCATTAGTGGGGTGAGGAGTTTTTAACTGTTAATACAATGTTTATACTTTAGTTATGTGAAATGACATGTATATCTCCTTCTTTAAAAGTGTACCTGTTATTGTATGGTTGTGTAGATTAACAATATTGTCCACATATGTATTTATTAACATGGGTTCCTGGAATTTTAGTATAGGTCCTTGAAAGTATGACAAGAATATATAAATATGCAAATTTATTAACAACTTATTTATGACATGTATTATAAGTTTTTTTAAAAATAATGTAAGCTTCCTTTAAGCAGCACTTTATGATTTTTTACCATTTTCAGTTTTTAGGTTTTAGTAATACTTACTATTTACTTACATGGCTTTAAAATGAACTGTTATTATAAGTACCAGACCTAGTGTTTATTTGTGGTACTATGGCTTTAATGTAGATGGCTTTAATTATGGGCAATAAATTGTTTAATTAATGAAAATGATGACTATAAAAGGAATGGTCGAGGGGTAAAAGTTATTCTGATGAAGTCTCCGTAATAGGAGACGAAAGCGCTTAATCGACCTTTGCTGTGGTTTGTTATTTTTATACAATAAAAGTGTTTGTTACTTCTTTGAGTGGTTTGCCTGCCTTTATTGGAAATAGGAAAACCTTCATTGTGCCGGAGAATCTTGTGGATTTTTTCGTGGGTGTTTCTGTTTTTGGTTACAAGTTGCTTGCTTTTGGTTTTTCGGACACGAGGAATCCTATCCAACTGTTTTTTAAAATGAGTAACAGTAGCATGCTCAGTGAACTGCTAAGGGTTATTCAAAACCACACGCAGACTGACAACACGCAGGCAGGCACTAATAGCGGAATTCCATGCGCCCAGAGCAGTCCGAAGGACCCAAGAAGCGGACGCATTACCATCGGCTCGAATGAGCATCCAACGCGTGATGGGCGAGCTGGTTATGGGAACGACACTTATAGAAAACAACAGAGAGTTCATCCAAATAATTTATCAGAGTTGGGCGATAACCAGGGCATGGATTTTGGGTACGAAGAAGTATATAAGGACATAGACTTTGGTGTTTGGTTGAACAAAACGTTTCAAGGGAATACGGGCGAAAGAGATATACCCAGAGCCAGGGAACGAAACAATGACTATACTTATAAGGACAAATGTAAGCTGCTTAAAAAACTTTTATCGAAATATAAATCATTGTCGGTTGAGAACTGGTACTTTGAACTGTGTATTAAAGATAACATTGTTCCGAAAGGTTTAAGGTTAAACAAGTTCCCGAACAATGTTAATGGGGACGAAGTTTTTTTCAAAGAAATTTGTGGTATTTTAAATAGTTGTGGGCTATCTATTCTCAAGGCTATGATGGAACACAATTTTAAAATTTTGCAAGATACTAAAAATGAGATTGACCAGCTACAGAGTGATATTAGCTGTGATTTACTATTTGCTATGGATGAATATAAACACATGTACTATAGAGTGTTGCATGACATTGACATGTATATTAACTCGAACATTAAAAGGAAGCTAAAAAAACTTGATAGGGACCTAAATGAGTACAATACAGGGATAGCCTATACGCATGGTGAAAATTTTAATATTAAAAATTTTAATATGCCAAAATACAAACAACGACCTTTTAACAAACAGACACGACCAGGTGATAGAGTTATACATCCTGATTATGTACATTATAAAGGTGGACATATACAACAAAACCAGGGGAGGTATAATGGTCACAATAATTACAATTACACTAACAGGCAGTATGAGGATAGGGGAAATAGTTTTTTGGATGAAGAATTTCCCATTTTAGATAGAAATGGAGGTACAAGTAGAATGAGTCCCCCGGAGATAGTTGATGAGGTGAGAAGATCTGAGAGACTAAGAAATAGGAACCAACAGTCCTATGTTCAAGCCACTACTAGGGAGAATTTTGTTGAAAGGAAAAAGGGTGGAGAACCGTTTTTTTAATTAACACAGACTATGACATGGTGCAATGTGAATCTAATTCCTCGGTTCATACCGAGGGTGTGAAGCAGATTATACACACACACACAATAAATTTAACATCTTTAATTACACTGATATAGAGATGAATTCATGTCATTTTGAATTATTTAATAAAGGGTTCTCTTTTGTCCCGGCTAAACAGCCTAGTGCGGAGAAGCTCATGTTGGATGTTAAACTATTTACAAGGAAACTAAACCTTAAGCATATAAATTATGAATCTACAAACAATAACAATAACAATAATTACAACAAAAGTAAGTTCGCCAGGCATAGTACCTGGAATCCACCATTGCAGTATGAAATTTTGAACTTTGAACGATGTGTTATGGACAGAATTAGGAGAGAATATAAGGTTAATATAACAAGGAAAAGTAATTTAAATAGAGAAGAAGAGAAATTACTACAGGACTTGAGCAGCAACAAGGAATTAAGGGTGATGAAGCCAGACAAGGGAGGGGGAGTTGTTTTGATGGAAACTTGGGACTATATTAGAAAAATGAAGGAGATACTGGACAAAGATGAGAATTATAGTCTTATTACTAAAAATGAGATCAATATACTTTACAAGAAAATTGATATTATTATTGAAGACAATTTGCTAACAGGATTAATAGATTTACCATTATATAATTATTTTAATGTTAAAAAAACTGTTATACCGGGTATTTTTGGAATACCTAAGGTACACAAATCTACACTTGACCCTCCTTTAAGACCCATAGTTGCTTCTCAAGGATCAAAAACCCAGCCTATGGCCATATACGTGGATGCCATGACAAAACCTATATACTCTAAGTGGAAGCACATATTAAAAGATTCCTGGGACTTTTTAAGCAAAATAGGGAAATGTGTCTATTTGGAAAGTGTGTTCTTTATCACTATTGACGTAAAGGAATTAGTTACAGTTATTCCTCAAAAAATTGGTATGGAGTGGTTTGAGAAGGTACTATTGGAAATGAATTGGCTTACACCAATAGATTTTAGAAATGTTTTACTAAATATGGAACTTGTTTTAAAATACAATTTTATATACTTTGAGGGTGATTATTATCACCAGAAAGAAGGAGTGGCCATGGGGTCAGCCTGTGCCCCCATATTTGCGAATACCATTATGTTATATTGGGAAAGGGAATTTGTTTTTAATACTGAATATAACCAACATATAGTTGAATATTTTAGGTTCTTGGACGATATTTTTATCCTATGGAAAGGAACAAGGGAAGAAATAGATGTGTTTACAGGATACATCAACAATACTATGTCATTTTTGAAATTTACACATCAGATTGACACTGACGAAACACACTTTTTGGATATTAGGCTTACTAAGGATAGGATAAACAAATGTTATAAGTCCAATATATATAGGAAGGAACATTTTTCAAATGCCTATTTACATTATAATAGTGACCACCCAAAACAATTAAAGAAAAATATAGTTAAAGGCCAGATGATCAGGATGGCCAGAATGATTTCAGACAATGTTGAATTCATGAATGAAATTGCTTTTTTAGAAGGCTTATTCAAAGAAAGGGGGTATCCTATGGAGTTTATCACTTCAGTAAAAGAATACATTGTTCTAGGGAGAAACACAAAAAAAATACACCACTTTTAAATCAGGAAATCGAGGTTATTGAAAATTCAGTTGACAACAGTAATGCGATGACTGTTGATGAAATAAATTTTACACCATATTTAACTACAACCTACTTTTATGGTACATGTTGGTTTAAGAGGAATATGAATGAAATATGGGACATGTTTAAGAATGTTGCTACTAGAACTGAGGTTTTTAAGAACCATTTGAGATTTAGTTTTAGAAGAAATTTCAATATTAAAAACATTATAGAAAGAAAGGGTATTTATGTTGAGGGGACTAGTAGGAAACACGGAACGTTCAAGTGTGGTAGGTGCGCACAATGTTCCTATATCTATGAGAATAAGGAGGTTAGGATATCTAGTATTCCCTTTAAACTAACAGCTAAAAATTATAGTAGTTGTTATACGAAAGGGGTGGTCTACTTAGTGTTCTGTAAAGAATGTGAAAGCTATTACATTGGAAAAACAGAAAGAAAATTAAAAAACAGGATTTGCGAACATATTAGAGACATTAATAGACGTAATGAAAACAACGCATTATACAGGCATGCTATGAAATGTGAAAAAGCTGACTTTAAATTTTGGGTACTCGAGGTGGTGGGACATTCAGAGCGAGGAGGTGATTGGGAGACCAAAGTGGAATATAGAGAAATGATTTGGCAGTTAAAATTAGACGCATGCTGTGATAAAGGTTTAAATGACCACATCTCTATTGTACCAGCACTTAAATTACTGGCCGCAGATCCTAAAATTACAAAATATTGAACAATGTGCAATAATTTAATAATTTAATAATTTAATAATTTAATATTTAATATTTATTACTCAACACTTAATATGTGATTTTTTATATACTTATACATTCAAACGCATATTTGCACATATGTTTCAACTATTAGAACATTGAATATTTTATATTTTATATTTTATATTTAATATTTAATATTTATTCATATATTTATACATATTTATTGATTTATTTATTTACATATGTATTTATACAACATGTGGATATGTTTATTTACTTATTTATTGAATATAAAATGGATTATTCATATAACAAAAGTTCATTTCAATTGATTATTTTAAAATATTTTTTTAAATCTTTTAAACTCTATGCACCTTTCAAATATATGGGAACAAAGAACCACATACTTATTTCATTCCCATTAGTGGGGTGAGGAGTTTTTAACTGTTAATACAATGTTTATACTTTAGTTATGTGAAATGACACATATATCTCCTTCTTTAAAAGTGTACCTGTTATTGTATGGTTGTGTAGATTAACAATATTGTCCACATATGTATTTATTAACATGGGTTCCTGGAATTTTAGTATAGGTCCTTGAAAGTATGACAAGAATATATAAATATGCAAATTTATTAACAACTTATTTATGACATGTATTATAAGTTTTTTTAAAAATAATGTAAGCTTCCTTTAAGCAGCACTTTATGATTTTTTACCATTTTCAGTTTTTAGGTTTTAGTAATACTTACTATTTACTTACATGGCTTTAAAATGAACTGTTATTATAAGTACCAGACCTAGTGTTTATTTGTGGTACTATGGCTTTAATGTAGATGGCTTTAATTAAGGGCAATAAATTGTTTAATTAATGAAAATGATGACTATAAAAGGAATGGTCGAGGGGTAAAAGTTATTCTGATGAAGTCTCCGTAATAGGAGACGAAAGCGCTTAATCGACCTTTGCTGTGGTTTGTTATTTTTATACAATAAAAGTGTTCGTTACTTCTTCGAGTGGTTTGCCTGCCTTTATTGGAAATAGGAAAACCTTCATTGTGCCGGAGAATCTTGTGGATTTTTTCGTGGGTGTTTCTGTTTTTGGTTACAAGTTGCTTGCTTTTGGTTTTTCGGACACGAGGAATCCTATCCAACTGTTTTTTTAAAATGAGTAACAGTAGCATGCTCAGTGAACTGCTAAGGGTTATTCAAAACCACACGCAGACTGACAACACGCAGGCAGGCACTAATAGCGGAATTCCATGCGCCCAGAGCAGTCCGAAGGACCCAAGAAGCGGACGCATTACCATCGGCTCGAATGAGCATCCAACGCGTGATGGGCGAGCTGGTTATGGGAACGACACTTATAGAAAACAACAGAGAGTTCATCCAAATAATTTATCAGAGTTGGGCAATAACCAGGGCATGGATTTTGGGTACGAAGAAGTATATAAGGACATAGACTTTGGTGTTTGGTTGAACAAAACGTTTCAAGGGAATACGGGCGAAAGAGATATACCCAGAGCCAGGGAACGAAACAATGACTATACTTATAAGGACAAATGTAAGCTGCTTAAAAAACTTTTATCGAAATATAAATCATTGTCGGTTGAGAACTGGTACTTTGAACTGTGTATTAAAGATAACATTGTTCCGAAAGGTTTAAGGTTAAACAAGTTCCCGAACAATGTTAATGGGGACGAAGTTTTTTTCAAAGAAATTTGTGGTATTTTAAATAGTTGTGGGCTATCTATTCTCAAGGCTATGATGGAACACAATTTTAAAATTTTGCAAGATACTAAAAATGAGATTGACCAGCTACAGAGTGATATTAGCTGTGATTTACTATTTGCTATGGATGAATATAAACACATGTACTATAGAGTGTTGCATGACATTGACATGTATATTAACTCGAACATTAAAAGGAAGCTAAAAAAACTTGATAGGGACCTAAATGAGTACAATACAGGGATAGCCTATATGCATGGTGAAAATTTTAATATTAAAAATTTTAATGTGCCAAAATACAAACAACGACCTTTTAACAAACAGACACGACCAGGTGATAGAGTTATACATCCTGATTATGTACATTATAAAGGTGGACATATACAACAAAACCAGGGGAGGTATAATGGTCACAATAATTACAATTACACTAACAGGCAGTATGAGGATAGGGGAAATAGTTTTTTGGATGAAGAATTTCCCATTTTAGATAGAAATGGAGGTACAAGTAGAATGAGTCCCCCGGAGATAGTTGATGAGGTGAGAAGATCTGAGAGACTAAGAAATAGGAACCAACAGTCCTATGTTCAAGCCACTACTAGGGAGAATTTTGTTGAAAGGAAAAAGGGTGGAGAACCGTTTTTTTAATTAACACAGACTATGACATGGTGCAATGTGAATCTAATTCCTCGGTTCATACCGAGGGTGTGAAGCAGATTATACACACACACAATAAATTTAACATCTTTAATTACACTGATATAGAGATGAATTCATGTCATTTTGAATTATTTAATAAAGGGTTCTCTTTTGTCCCGGCTAAACAGCCTAGTGCGGAGAAGCTCATGTTGGATGTTAAACTATTTACAAGGAAACTAAACCTTAAGCATATAAATTATGAATCTACAAACAATAACAATAACAATAATTACAACAAAAGTAAGTTCGCCAGGCATAGTACCTGGAATCCACCATTGCAGTATGAAATTTTGAACTTTGAACGATGTGTTATGGACAGAATTAGGAGAGAATATAAGGTTAATATAACAAGGAAAAGTAATTTAAATAGAGAAGAAGAGAAATTACTACAGGACTTGAGCAGCAACAAGGAATTAAGGGTGATGAAGCCAGACAAGGGAGGGGGAGTTGTTTTGATGGAAACTTGGGACTATATTAGAAAAATGAAGGAGATACTGGACAAAGATGAGAATTATAGTCTTATTACTAAAAATGAGATCAATATACTTTACAAGAAAATTGATATTATTATTGAAGACAATTTGCTAACAGGATTAATAGATTTACCATTATATAATTATTTTAATGTTAAAAAAACTGTTATACCGGGTATTTTTGGAATACCTAAGGTACACAAATCTACACTTGACCCTCCTTTAAGACCCATAGTTGCTTCTCAAGGATCAAAAACCCAGCCTATGGCCATATACGTGGATGCCATGACAAAACCTATATACTCTAAGTGGAAGCACATATTAAAAGATTCCTGGGACTTTTTAAGCAAAATAGGGAAATGTGTCTATTTGGAAAGTGTGTTCTTTATCACTATTGACGTAAAGGAATTATTTACAGTTATTCCTCAAAAAATTGGTATGGAGTGGTTTGAGAAGGTACTATTGGAAATGGATTGGCTTACACCAATAGATTTTAGAAATGTTTTACTAAATATGGAACTTGTTTTAAAATACAATTTTATATACTTTGAGGGTGATTATTATCACCAGAAAGAAGGAGTGGACATGGGGTCAGCCTGTGCCCCCATATTTGCGAATACCATTATGTTATATTGGGAAAGGGAATTTGTTTTTAATACTGAATATAACCAACATATAGTTGAATATTATAGGTTCTTGGACGATATTTTTATCCTATGGAAAGGAGCAAGGGAAGAAATAGATGTGTTTACAGGATACATCAACAATACTACGTCATTTTTGAAATTTACACATCAGATTGACACTGACGAAACACACTTTTTGGATATTAGGCTTACTAAGGATAGGATAAACAAATGTTATAAGTCCAATATATATAGGAAGGAACATTTTTCAAATACCTATTTACATTATAATAGTGACCACCCAAAACAATTAAAGAAAAATATAGTTAAAGGCCAGATGATCAGGATGGCCAGAATGATTTCAGACAATGTTGAATTCATGAATGAAATCGCTTTTTTAGAAGGCTTATTCAAAGAAAGGGGGTATCCTATGGAGCTTATCACTTCAGTAAAAGAATACGTTGTTCTAGGGAGAAACACAAAAAAATATACACCACTTTTAAATCAGGAAATCGAGGTTATTGAAAATTCAGTTGACAACAGTAATGCGATGACTGTTGATGAAATAAATTTTACACCATATTTAACTACAACCTACTTTTATGGTACATGTTGGTTTAAGAGGAATATGAATGAAATATGGGACATGTTTAAGAATGTTGCTACTAGAACTGAGGTTTTTAAGAACCATTTGAGATTTAGTTTTAGAAGAAATTTCAATATTAAAAACATTATAGAAAGAAAGGGTATTTATGTTGAGGGGACTAGTAGGAAACACGGAACGTTCAAGTGTGGTAGGTGCGCACAATGTTCCTATATCTATGAGAATAAGGAGGTTAGGATATCTAGTATTCCCTTTAAACTAACAGCTAAAAATTATAGTAGTTGTTATACGAAAGGGGTGGTCTACTTAGTGTTCTGTAAAGAATGTGAAAGCTATTACGTTGGAAAAGCAGAAAGAAAATTAAAAAACAGGATTTACTGAACATATTAGAGACATTAATAGGCGTAATGAAAACAACGCATTATACAGGCATGCTATGAAATGTGAAAAAGCTGACTTTAAATTTTGGGTACTCGAGGTGGTGGGACATTCAGAGCGAGGAGGTGATTGGGAGACCAAAGTGGAATATAGAGAAATGATTTGGCAGTTAAAATTAGACGCATGCTGTGATAAAGGTTTAAATGACCACATCTCTATTGTACCAGCACTTAAATTACTGGCCGCAGATCCTAAAATTACAAAATATTGAACAATGTGCAATAATTTAACAATTTAATAATTTAATAATTTAATATTTAATATTTATTACTCAACACTTAATATGTGATTTCTTTATATACTTATACATTCAAACGCATATTTGCACATATGTTTCAACTATTAGAACATTGAATATTTTATATTTTATATTTAATATTTAATATTTATTCATATATTTATACATATTTATTGATTTATTTATTTACATATGTATTTATACAACATGTGGATATGTTTATTTACTTATTTATTGAATATAAAATGGATTATTCATATAACAAAAGTTCATTTCAATTGATTATTTTAAAATATTTTTTAAAATCTTTTAAACTCTATGCACCTTTCAAATATATGGGAACAAAGAACCACATACTTATTTCATTCCCATTAGTGGGGTGAGGAGTTTTTAACTGTTAATACAATGTTTATACTTTAGTTATGTGAAATGACACGTATATCTCCTTCTTTAAAAGTGTACCTGTTATTGTATGGTTGTGTAGATTAACAATATTGTCCACATATGTATTTATTAACATGGGTTCCTGGAATTTTAGTATAGGTCCTTGAAAGTATGACAAGAATATATAAATATGCAAATTTATTAACAACTTATTTATGACATGTATTATAAGTTTTTTTAAAAATAATGTAAGCTTCCTTTAAGCAGCACTTTATGATTTTTTACCATTTTCAGTTTTTAGGTTTTAGTAATACTTACTATTTACTTACATGGCTTTAAAATGAACTGTTATTATAAGTACCAGACCTAGTGTTTATTTGTGGTACTATGGCTTTAATGTAGATGGCTTTAATTATGGGCAATAAATTGTTTAATTAATGAAAATGATGACTATAAAAGGAATGGTCGAGGGGTAAAAGTTATTCTGATGAAGTCTCCGTAATAGGAGACGAAAGCGCTTAATCGACCTTTGCTGTGGTTTGTTATTTTTATACAATAAAAGTGTTCGTTACTTCTTCGAGTGGTTTGCCTGCCTTTATTGGAAATAGGAAAACCTTCATTGTGCCGGAGAATCTTGTGGATTATTTCGTGGGTGTTTCTGTTTTTGGTTACAAGTTACTTTCACTGTTTCCCGTTGCGTTAAGCAGGAGGAGTTGCCTGATAGCTGCAGAAGATTATGGACAGAATTCCTTCCGATAACTGACATAGAGCCATCTTCTTTCCCATTTCATGGAGGTTGTGTCATCTCTTCTATAGGAGCATCCACAGCAGGTTCAAGGCAACAAAAACTATAAAATACACCAAACAACTGCAGAAGATTCTCACTGTTGAACTATTTCACTCAGACAGAAACAGAACAGATGAAAAAAAATGCTCAGTTTATTCACATAAAATGGAATAAAGCTTTCGACATTTTCCTAAAACTGAAGTAGGTAAGGTTAAGTACAATGAAATTGGGCTGTATGACAATACCTCACAAAATGATGAATGAGCACTCTAGTAATATATGCATTCGCTCAGTTTAATTTCTCCAGGTCTTTTTGTTTTCTAATACCATGAAGACAATCAACCCCATTCAAAATTCAGGGTATGATTAGAATTGAAGAAATTACCATTGTTTCAGTTTTTGATGTTAGCCAAGAGTGCTACTATTAGCACTCACAATGTACCTAGAATTGTCAGCCCCATGGGGCTGCATGTATTGATAGGATATCAACTAGTAGAACTGTCTGGTGACCTTTCTTCCACATTGCTCTCATTTCTGCCTGCAAAATCCTGGTATTTTATGACTTTGTGTCTCTTTGTATGTAAGACACTGTAATCACTGGGTATAGCAATTTCAATGATCAATATTACTTCCGTCTTCTTTTCATTGACCAGTATATCTGGTTTCTTGCATCTATTTTTTTTGAACTATTGGTAGTGGGTGATCCCATATGACATAAACATCATCATTCTCCCTAATAGTTTGTGGTTTATGTTTCCAATGCCTCTTGACTACGTCTATATTGTAGCATTTGCAGGATTGAGGCCACTATAATGTTTTGTATGTTCCACATTCTCAAGTACTAGTCGAGAGGTGCATCACACGGAAAGATCCAACACTGGACAAATGTGCGATATTCAACACTGTGTTATATCTGGCAATGATGCTGAGAGACGTGGACATGAGTCACAGTTGGAGGCCATGATGGCACTGTTTGTCATGGGTGCATAGACCCAAACATATTAAGGACCTTGTGACTGTGCAGGTTAAGTGCACAGTGTCCCCAAAGGGGTAGGGAAATCTTTTGAATGAGAACCACATAGGTGCTCTCCCACTCATGTCAAATGTAACAATTTCTGATATGCACACTGCTTGTTGTACGGACATAGCCACCTTAGACCAGAAACAACTCAGGAACAATCCATGCCATCACACTTCACATTTGATCTCCAATCTGTGGGCAGCACCGGGAATAGATTGTCAGCTTTGTGGGAAAGTCAACACACAGTTTGCAACCACAGAGTTCACAATGGAGCTGGTGGGTACATTTTGTGGCATTTCTGAGGGTAACGTCTGACCCCATTGTGACCTCTTTTGTCATGGGGGGCAGAGATCATTACATGCTTAGTCTGCTGAGGTGTATGGAAGTTCACAGCTTTTCTTTCAGCATATCTTTATGAAGGATTAATAGTGTCATTACATCAACAAACACTGTTAGTGCTGAGCATGTTGTAACAGGCATTTTGTAGGTTTAATAATCAACAATGAGCAGTGAGGACTATATGCCACCAAACCTGGGACCCCTCACCAGTGATCTACCACCAGGTCCGGGTCACAGGAAGTGTCTAGCTCTATCATGCTTTGGCAGCTAAGTGATGACAAGGCCGATGTCATGCCATAGCACCACATTTCTGTCACTGGACGATATGATCATTGACACCCTTCATAGTTTCACTCAGTTTAATTTCTCCACATCTTTTAGGTTTAATACAATGAGGGGAAAGGTCCCTGTTTGTATGTCTGGCTATAATTAAAGTTCTTGAAACTAGTAATTTTTCAGTCTTTGAAGGTAGACAAAAGTGGTCTTCACAGCATGTGTAATGTGCCCAGAACTAACTTGTTCTGCATTTCATATGGACACACATGTTGGCACTGCATGACACACATGACTGGCTATGAAAAGCAGAAGGTATAAAAGACTATATCTGAGAGATCCATGACAGTGGTAGCATATCTAGTTATGACAGAAGTTTTTTTTTTTAGACCCATTGATCCTACTACTATTGGAACTGTCTGGACATCCTTCTTCTCCATAGATCATATCATAGGCCCATACTAGTCTAATTTTTCTTTTGGGCCATTTTAAGATAGGCCAATTATCTTACCTGAGGATCAAGCACTGCACCTTGTGTTTGTAAGGCAAACAACTTCTCCAGTATGCTAACTCCTTATGTTCGTAGGCCATTCTAAGATCACCCAATTTCCTTCTCCAAGGTGAGAGTCAAACAATGTAGCTTGTGGTCAGTGAATCAAACACTTTATCCATTATACCAAGCCACAATAATTTGTAATTGCCCTTGTTTCTGTCTCTAAATCCTAGTATTTTACGAATTTGTGTCTCTATGTACATAAAACAGTGTAGTCATTGCTTGTAGCAATTTCAATGCTCAAGCTAGTTTTGTATTTTTTTCATGGACTACTGATTCTGATTTTCTCATGTCTGTTTTTTGAACTGTTGGTAGTGGGTGATAAAAATGTGATATGCAGTTCTTTATTCTCCATAAAGCTTTGTTGTTCATGTTTCCAACACTTCTCAGTTACTCCTCTACTGAAGTGTTTACACAATCCCTAATACAACAGTTTTGCCACATTATCGTGCCTTTCTGTGTACAGACCCACTGCCACGAGTGTATCACACCAAACAACAAGGTGTCTGACTGGTTCCAATTCCTTTTTATAGAACTTATATTTGTAATTTTCTCCCACATGTTTAATGAACTTTATAAACTAACATGTATGTAGTCGTCTATCCTGGACAACCATTAGTAAACTTTCATCCTTTGGTTTCAACTCACCTTCCGTTAACCATTCCTGTGTCAAATCCCGATCGACATGAGGAAGTTCCAGCAGGTTTTTCCTCTCGCTGCTGTACTTAACATTTTCCACATTTCTTTCTTACTCGTCTCATCCTTCTCCTTGTTTTTTTTTTCTTTTGTTTTTTGGCACATTCACTTGCTGACTGTTTTTTATCTCCTTCTGGACTGATTTCCATTCACGTTTAACACTGGAATGCTTCTGCTAAGTTAAGCAGGGAGGTTATCTTAGACTTGTTCTCCTCATGTTGTAAAACTTTCACTACGTTTGGATCTGATGAGGTCAGCAGATATGTATACAGATCTATACATGTAATCGATTTTTAGGAGGCTTACACCTCCTTCAGAGGTCTTGGTATATACTGTTTCGCTGTCCAAATGATCCAATACCTTTTGGGGCCAGTTAGTCCCACCAAAACTGTATGTTAGAACAGGAAGAGAAAATTGGTTTATAGCTTGCACTTTATTCCCAGATGCCAAGACAATTTTCAATATTAGGTTTAGTCTTCTGAAGTATTCCCTATTGAGTTTTATTATCATTTGTTCATGATCTATTAATAATCCTTCGTCAGTTTCCAAATATTTAAAACTCCTTCCTGCTCAAGTTTTTTTATATTGCTTTTCTGTCCAAAATTCATCTTTTCTTGATGCTGCAACTTTCCTGTTTTAAGCATTGCTTTTTGACGTTTATCAAAAACAAATGTCATTCTTATATCATCTGAGAAAGATTTAACCACTTGCAGTTGTGCTTTGAACTCCTCCTCTGATGAACTATACCGTTTTAAATCATCAACAAAAAGTCAAAAAAATAGATGGAAAGTTTTTAAGCAAGGTGCTCTCTGAAAGTCAAATTGTAACCAAGACCTAATCTATTAAGTAAACACCTTAATTTGTTAAGGGTGAGACAAAACAACAGTGATGACAAAGAATCACCCTGGAATATCCATCCATCCATCCATCCATCCATCCATCCATCCATCCATCCATCGACAATCCCTTTTTCCCATTTTTGTACATAACGTCAGGGTGTCTCTTCAACAGTGACAGTCATCTAGAGCCACGTTTACAACTCTGGGTGACTACCCCTGCTGTGGTAGTTCATCCACACCACATACTCACATGCACACTCACACCTATGTCCAATTTACAGTGTCCAGTCCACCTACTGCATGCCTATGGAAGGGAGCCAGATCAGCCAGAAGAAATGCATGTGAACACAGGGAGGACATGTAGACTGCACAGACAATGCACTCCAGCTGAGAATCAAACCGGGGAACCTCTTGCTATAAGAAGACAACACTATCCATTGCACCACTATGCCAGCCTCATCAAATTGAGGAACCAGTTGCTGTTAGGTGACAGTGGTGTCTTCTGTGCAACTGTGCCACTGCCACCCTGGAATACTCCCTTAAAATTGTTATCCCTGGGATAATTTTGTAATTGATCAATGTAGGGTGTATCTTATACAACTGTAAGCAGTCCTTTATCCATGAATATGAGATGCTGTCAATGCTTTTTGTAATCTATCTATGCAGTACTTAGATGCTTCCCCTTTTTTACAAATCTTTATTAAGGCTTTATTTAGCAACAATTTGATACTTTTGGCCATAATTGAGTTTTCTTCTAAATAGCTATAAACTCTGTCTGCATCAGTTCCAGTTTATACTTTGTACATCACAGGAGGGAAAGTTATTGGTCTATAATTTTTAGGATAGCTTACAGAATCCCCTTTCCTGTTAGTAACTGGACTGGTGTCTGTTCAGTATGTGCATATATGTAATTCTAAATCAGGGCAAAATCTTAAAGATGTTAAAACTTTTAAGCAGAAGTTAGGCACTACATTTGGGCCTGAGGTTTTCCATTTAGGAGCTTTTCTTAATTTTTTAAAATTTATCTGGCCATTACTTCATCACATTTCTTATTTTGTAGATTTGAATTCCTAACTATTTCTTTTAATTTTTCTGTCCATTCATAGATATTTCTCCAAAATGTGTCTATTTCTTCTTTTTTTGGTGGTGCTTCTGTTCCTTTTGCTGTATTTCCCAGTTCTCTATAAAACTTTTGGGGTCATCAATGAACTTTATTTATTTGTCATTTATTAACCAGGTTAGTCCAACTGAGCCAGTGACCCAATTTCCGTGGAGACCCGAAAAGAAACACTCCATACAATTATTACAAAGTTACATAAAGAAAAACATCTGACAATGAAGTTGTATGCAAACAATACAATAATGTACTTTATGTGAGAACATTAGAAATTTACAAGCGGCCTGAGAATGAAGTTTACATAAACATTTCAATAGTATGCAGAACATGCAGTACAAAAGTTAGATTTTTTTTTCAACAAAAGGAGAAAGAGATGCCAATGAGATAAGACACTTGCAATAGGTGGGTGTTAAAAGTGTGAGAGGTAGCAAGCTGGTAAGGAGAGATTTAAGTGGGATCATTGCAGTGTTGACATTTAGGAAAAAGTTTTCAGTTTGTATTTAAAGAGAGTTATGTTAGAAATTATTTGGATGCTAAGGGGGAGTTTGCTCCATGCATTGAAAATACTATAGTTGTAAAGTTTACCAATGCTTTGTCTGGTTTATAGATGTCCAGAAGGAGGTGGTCAGAGCTGCAGAGAGTTCTGTGAGGGATATAATGTGATATTAGTGAGTATAGAGCAGGACAGGAAAGGGGTTTTAAGAGTAGAGTATGAGTCATTTGCATCTGTGATTGAAACAGGTGCTGGGGGAAGTCAAGCCACTGTTTTTGTTTTAGTGCGTGGCAGTGATGAGATTTGTAGTCTTGGTTACTAGCAAATCTAGCAACACTATAGAGTTCAGTCAAAAGGGTAGATTGTAGATGTGAAAAGATGGGGAAGACATAAAGTAGACATGGAAGGAGGATAGGGTTATCACCTGTCCCACTTTGCGAGGGACAGTCCCTCTTTGGGCAGTTGTGTCCTGCAAAAAATGTGACAAAGTGGCAAATGTCCTGAGATTTTAGGACAAAATTATTTTCTATATTTTATGTAATAGTTGCATTAAACAGTTATTCTGTATCTGAAACACCTAAATGTTATAAGAAACAGAATAAGGAACTAAAATGCTACAAGAATAAACTTTTATTCAGGCAAAACACTGAAGTTCTGACCTTTGTACTGGCCGTGGGTATGTTTTGCCCTGCAAAATCTGATGTTTGTAGCACAAATGTCCCACTTTGGGCATTTGGAAAGGTGGCAACCCTAAAGGAGGAAGGCCTGAGCTAGTTTCTGCCTAGACTCAGGGGCTAGGTATTTTTTTATGCCTGTAGAGAAGGCCAAGTTTTTGATTGGTCTTTTTAATACAGTGCTGAATATAGGAATCAAATTTTAACTGGTCATCGATAATAACACTAAGAAGTTTAGTATGTGGGTCAGATTGTATGATGGTATTGTCAAAAGAAGAAATGGTGAAGGTTAATTTGAGGTTAGAGAGGGTTTTGGGGATTTAGAATTAGTTGGTTGTGAGTTGGCCATTTTTCTACAGATAGGAAGTTATGCTGAGTGGTAGAGAGGAGGTTAGAGAAACTGTCAGAACAGGCAATAAGAGTAGAGTCATCCACATATTGTGTCAGGGAGGATGTTGTACAGGACGTATGCAGTTGGTTTGTGAAAATATTAAAGAGTAAAGGGCCAAGAATCTAGCCTTGAGGCACCACAGTTTGGATTGGTAAGTAAGGGGAGCAGGTAGCCTGCCATCTTACTGGTTGTTGTCTATCAGTGAGATAGCTAGTGAAACATTTAATGGTAGCGGGGATAAGTTGAGTTGTGATAGTTTATCGAGAAGTTTGGAGTATGATACAGTATCAAATGCTTTAGAAAGAAGCAAGAAACCAGTAAATTTTTGTCCATGGCTTCTACAACAGTTTGAGTAAAGGACAGTAGGGCAGTAGATGTACTATGAAAGGGTCTGAAGCCATGTTGTGTAGGGGTTCATAGGTTCATAGGTGTGTACTAGGCTAATGGCCCTGGAGCCTTTACAAGCCTAGCCTATAGGATTACCCTGGCATCATGCCACCCAACCTTAGTTCCTAGTGCCTCTGTCGAGTAGAGCCACTGGAGTGATCCCTGGGGTGAATTTTCTATTTCCCATCCACTCATCAAGATTTCTGTTGAAGACGGCCAGTAAGGTGCACTGCTTGACATGTATGGGAATGAAATAGCTTTATGGCCTCAGCAATACATGGCAGGACAACATCAACCCGCTCAAGGTAAGCTGAATGCCTATGGTGGACAGCAGCAATATACAAACCACAGACCTGTGCTCTGCTTAACTTGTATGGAAAGTCTATTCCAGAGCATGGGCACCCTCTGGGTTATGAACCGGTCCCACCAGCACGTTCTGTTGATTGTGGTAATGAGGCTGAGGTCTCTGGAGCGTGTGGTGTGGAGGGATTGGGATTTCTTTAGATGTAGCATTTCTAACAGAGCTGGGTCAGATATGGCTTTGTAAGTCAAGCAGAGATTGCGTCTTAGTAGATGATATGAGACAGAGAATAGCTGGAGTTTTTTGAGTCTGTCTGTGTATGACATGTTTAAGGCCTAGGATCCTTTCTGTGAGGTACTTTTGTGGCCTTTCCAGCTGTTGCATGTGTCTAGTGAAGTACATGCCAAATGAGGCATTATACTCAATGATTGGCCTAATGAGGGAAGAGTAGAGAGAGATGATGACCTCTTTCTACCTGGATGCAAATCCCTTGGTAATGAGATGTGCCACATAGAAGGACTTTCTGACTACAGTGGCAATGTGGTGGTCGAAGGAGAGGTTGCTGTCAACCTGTGTCCCCAGATCTCTTATAATTCCTTCAGTGTTCAGTGGGCTCCCATCAATGTGGTAATTATTGGGAACTAAGTTTTTCCCAAAGGGAATGATGACACATTTTTTGGCATTAAGCTTAAGGCCATGGTTTCAACACCAGCCATTTGTCTCAGTGAGGCCTTTCTGTAGGATATCTACACCACTTGGGGAGTTAATAATGGCTCCCAGCTTGCAGTTGTCTGCAAATTTGGTCAGCCAGAGTCCCTCTGTGTTGGCCTGGACTTCTGAGAAGTAGATGTCAAACAGGAGAGGACCCAGGACCGATCCCTGTAGGACTTCACTCATGACTGGTCATTAGTCTGACTTGGAGTCCACTACTTTCATACTGTGGGTTCTATCTAGAGGTTATTATCTAAAAGGTACTTAATAAGCTGTCTGTGAATTGATTTTTCAAGGAGTTTAGAAAGCGGAGAGAGGATGGCAATAGGTCTGTAGTTGGATGGTTCATTGCTGTTGCCTCCTTTGTGTAATGGAATGATAAAGAATGATTTCCATATATCTGGGAAGGTGGATTCTTGAATAGATCTAGTGATCAGTATAGAGGCAGGCTAGGCTATTGAGTGAGCGACTAGTTTAAGAAAGAGGGAGTGAAGGTTGTCAGAAGTGGGGTAACATGGCTTTAGCTTAAGCAGGAGAGAGTTGATATAAGATGTCGGGATGGGGTCAAGTGTGAAACAGGGAGTATTGGTGAAATGTGGACTGGGGGTGTGTGTTTATTGTTCTGACCATTGTGGGTGAGTTTGTGAATAGAGTCAATGAAGTATGAATTTAGAAGAGTGGCATTTTTGACGGGGGGGCTTGTTGGGGTAGGGTTTGGGGGTAGAAGGGTTTCCTGGGTGTAGCATCTTATTAATAGAGTGCCAGACTTTTTTGGGGTTAAACTTATGGGTGAGTTGGGTATTAGAGTAGATTTGTTATCTGTATTGATGTGGGGTGAGGGTTGTTTTGATTCTTACTTTTCTGAGAGGTGCTAGGGAGTTAAGGATAGAGAGAAAAGTGCAATTGAAATGAAGGACAGCATCATTTAGAGGGATGTGTTTCAGAATTGACCAGTCTATAGAGTTTAGCATGTGATTAAAGGTCTCACTGTTAAAAGCAGAGAGATTATGACAATCTTTATAGAGATGGTATTTAGGTATCTGAACAACGTGCCTAAGAACTCAGATAAGGAGGTGGTCACTAAGGGAGTTTGGTAGGGAAGAACGGTTTTGATAAAGGTTAGGGTAAATTGTTAAGATCCAGTCATGAGAGGAGCTACTATTATTATTTTTATTGAATCTAGTAGGTGCAGTATGTAGCTGACGAAAGCCATGTAGGTTGATGGTGACAGATGGGCTTGTTGTAGATAGTTTTAGGCAGCCGATGTTAACATTTTCTGACAGAACAGTTCCATAGCTGATATTAAGTGATAGCCATGACAGTATAGAATTGAGGATGGGAATGTTATTATCTGATGGGATATAGATAGCAGCTAAGGCAAATTTCTTTTGTGGGTTATGGTGACAGTTTAGGATCAGTAATTAAGTGGGGTGGAAATTTGGATGGGTTATGGGTAGGGGGGATAGACTGAGATGTTCAGAGTACTTAATGGTGACACCACCACCTTTCCTAACCATTCTGTCTTGCCAGTAGATATTGTAATTGTGGGGGGGATTTCAGAGTTTGAGATGTGGGGCTTAACCATGTTTCAGATAGGCTTAGGATGTGTGTGGAATGGAGGGTAACCCAGGAGTGTAGTCCTGTTGTTTTATTCAAGAGACTCTGTATGTTAATTGAGTATATATTAAGATGTTTTGGATTGGGGAGGAAGACTGTTGAGACTGGTGGCTTTTGAGATGGTGAAGGAAGTTGTAGGAGAAGCAGGACCTGGATTGAGGTGGATAGCCCCATCAGTTAGAAGTGTGTTTGGGAGTGGGGGTGGTTTGGAGTAGTAGTGGTAGTGGTTGTGACACAAGTATTTTAGCTTTAGCTTAGGTGGTAAGGGAGTGTGCTAAGACTTTTTGTTTGTATAGGATTATTCTTTTAGTTGAATGGAGAGTGTAATAGTAGTTGGACGTTGGAAGTGGTGGAGTTGTGATTGGTAGGAGGTGAGTGAAATAAGGAAGTAAAGTAAAGGGGTTAGGAGGTAGATTATTGCCATGGTGTAAGTTATAGTTGTAAGAAGTAGAGCTAATCTGATTAGACATAGAGTAAAGGGAAAAGGGCAGGGCTGTGTGAGGTCGGGGATCAGGGATAGGGTAATTGGATAATGTGGGTTGGGTTTTGTATTTGGGTAGAAATTAAATGAATGTGGGGTGGGTGGGAACAGGGGTAGGGTAGAAAAGTGGAGTGACCCTGAGTGCAGCAAGGGTGAACAGTGCAAGATTATGCCCTGTTTGAGGAATGGAAAGTTCCTCTAAGAAAACAATCAGTAAGAGTACACCACAGGTAGAAATTTTATGCTGCTTACTAGTCCACAATGATGTTTTTTATTCTTTTTTACATTTGTTTTCCCCTTTGCCCTGTGTATGCTGCACATTATGTAGCTAAAGATAAACTTAACGTGAGATTTTGCACCTTTGTTTGGTGTTTAATGAAGAATAAGTATTGAGGGATGGGCGCTGAAGTCTATGCCTCTATTGAGAGAGGCTCAATACCCTAACATAACAGAGCAGATAAGTAAAGCAAAATGTGAAATGGCTGAAAAGGGTGAGGGGGCTAAGAGGAAGATTTGTAGCTGTCACCCCTGGGGTATGCACTATAGCTGATTGTAACAGATTTTAACAAGGTATAACAGTACTCACAAAAGCAGGCACCAACACTGCCCTTAAGTGGCAGCAGCTTATTTTGTACTTTTCCTTTACATTTATCTATATATCGTCTAGGCTTTTCTGCCTGAACTGATATCTTAGGTTTATTATTTGCAATAATGTATGATAGATCCTGATCGGTTCTGATACTGCATGTTACTTTTATCAGGTCTATCTTTCTAAGTATATTTGTTGATTTGTTTCCTCTTCTATATTATTCTAAGAGTGGCACTTCCTGTCTTAATTGCTTTACAGTTTTCTCTTTTCAATGCTTCCATGAGGGCAAGTAATTTCTTCCCATACTTTCCCTTATTGATCTATTTTTTGTGGTAAGACTATCTGTTATTAATTTTGCTGCATAGTAATATATGCTATTTACTTCTATTATATCACATGAATGTCTGATAATGGTCTTGATTATTGTGTTTGCCTGTATTTTCATACTTTAGACATTTGGGGTCTTATTTACTTTCTCTAACCTTTTTCATTCCAAAAACTGGTCGGTGAGGCTGCCAGGAGACTGACAGTAACACTAAAGGAGTTGCAGGAATCTCTGACAAGTACTGGTTGTGTAATACATGTGACAACAATCTCCAGTATTCTCCATATGTCTGGCCTATGGGGTAGGGTTTGAAGATGGAAGCCTTTTCTCACACAGAACAACATCCAGGCCTGGCTAAATTCTGAAAAACAATATATCAAGTCTCCAAAAGGATGTGTAAAACTATGTTATGTTCTAATGAGACCAAGTTTGAACTTTTTGGCTACAATTCCAAAAGGTTTGTTTGCTGCAATAACAACACTGCGCATCACCAAAAAAAACGTCATCCCCACAGTGAAGCATGGTGATGGCAATGTCCTGCTTTGAGGTTGCTGTTCATAAGCCGGAAATGGGACTTTAACCAAGGTGGAGGGGATCATGAACAGTTCCAAATCCCAGTCCCTTTTGGCCCAAATTCTTCAGGTGTCTGCTAGAAAGCTGTAGATAAAGAGTAATTTCACTTTTCCACACACCAATGACCTAAACCATACATCCAAATCAATAAAAGAATGGCTTCACCTGAAGACAATCAATGTTTTGGAATGGCCCAGCCAGAGCCCAGACCTACATTTATTTATTTATTTATTTAAATTTGTTGACTGGGAGTGTCCGACTGGATGTAGGTCCATTTTCAGCGGAGGCCTGGGGAGAAAAGCTCCACAGTAAAATAAACATACAGTAGTTACATTGGATTACATAGTGATTAACAATTTAACATAGCAATTACTTACAACATATTTACAGATGAAGAACATAGTGCATCAGTAGACAACTAGAATCTTTATCTGTGAAGTACATAACAGACATTAACAAATGTTACAATGAGAAGTTCCTGCTGTATAATAAGTACTAGGCTTATGAGCATCTGAGCTTGCTATAATCAAGGTAGTTAGTGGAGTGGAAAGAAATATAGTGGTTGGATGGGGTGGATGATATTAGAGTGGGAGTTGCAAGAGCATAGCCAGCATGTTTTTAGGTGCACTTTTAGTAAAGTTTTGAAGTGGGTGCATGATGGTATGGAGGTAATTGTGGGTGGGAGTGAGTTCCACAATTTGGCTATGGCGCAAGAGAATAGTGCTTCACCAGCAGAGTTATTGACTCATCATCCAATAGAAAATCTGTGGGGTGACCTGAAGAGGGCTGTGCACAAGAGATGTCCTCGCAATCTGACAGAGTTGGAGGGCTTTTGCAAGGGAGAGTGTGCAAATATTGCCAAGTCAAGATGTGCCATGCTGATAGACTCCTTCCCAAGATGAATGAATTCTGTAATTAAATCAAAAGGTGCTTTAACAAAGTATTAGTTTACAGGTGTGCACACTCATGTAATCAGCCTATTGTATGTATTTCATTTTCTACATGTTACCCTAACTGATGTGTTTGTCCTTCAACTGGATTGCACAGGTTATAGGTAACACATGATTTCTGTGGTCTATTTTATTTATTTATTTATTTTACATTTGTTAATCGAGGGTGTTTAACTGAGCCAAAAGGGCCCTTTTTTCAGCATATGCCCGGGGAGAAAAGCTCCACATAGAAAAATTACAGATACATTTAGATATTTAGACATGATCAGTATATACACAAATTACAATAGACATGTTTTTACAGTGGTATGCAGCATATCAACAGTTACAGTGGAGAGAAAAAACAAGAAAATATTAATTTAAAAATACAGGTAATTAATAGATTTGTGGTGTACAGCTGAAATTTGGAACATAGGTAGAATATATACATAGTACACAGGTACAGTACATACATTGTAGATTAGCCAGTGTTTGTGAGTAAGATTGAAAAACTATTATAAAGTATTCTAGGTTTAATATGTGTACCTTATCCTCTTTCACTAGCCTGTGGAGCAGTCATGGCACTGCCAACTTTGATTGAGATGTTGCCTAATGAGGTTTTTAAAGGAGGCTTTGGACGATGTGTTTTATATGCTAGTGGGGATAGAGTTCCATTTTTTATCTTGGCATATGTATTAATTTTCTCCTGTACATTCCAGCCCCCTCTTGCTTATTTTCTGTACCCCTACTTGCAGTCATCCCTACTGGCATAATCTGGTTTCTCCATTCTCATGAACGAAGAAATTGTCGGGTATGATGATCAGACTGTAGAATATGCAAAAAAAAAAAAAAAAAAAAAAAAAGAAGTCATCAGGCGGGCATATAACTATACATAAAGTTAAATGGTTACCAGTCGTAAAAAGTGCCACCTTACTTCTCAAAGCACTGACCTTTTGCTTACTGAATGACTTGTTCTCTGTTAAAAATTATTCTCATGGTGTGTAACACAAAATATGACCCACAAAGTCAGGAATCCACTCACTTTTTGTAGCCTAATGTAATAGTAGGTAATACTGAAAAAGCTTTCTGCAAAATTGCTCCAGCTTAAATAAATAACATGTAAAATTAATTGAAAAAGTAATTAGCTACCAGTATCTGGGGGTGGGGGGGATGAAGACTGAGTTAAGCAAACTGAGTGTGATTATCTTCAAGATACTGCTGTGGTTAATGTTCAGTCATAACACTGTACAGATGTATATCTCGCACATTAGATAAATTAATTTTCCAGCAACATTATTGTTAGAAAATACGCTTTTTTTAGATTATTAGGGGTACTGATTTTCTTCTAGTGGTATCTAAGTGCTATCATTTTTACAGTCCAAAGGTTATTCTGGAAATACAGGCTATGGCATGTTAGCCTTGTAGTAACAAAAACATGGGACTCTTCATTTGTTACCCAAGCTTCTCCTTTCTCCTGCTATGTACTACCTACTGTGTTTTAATATGTGCTTGATAAGATTGGAAGCAGATCAGCTTTTTGTCTGCGTGTACCCATGAATACATGCTCCTGTTTATTTTCCATACATGGATATGTGCTATAGCATTATGGTCGAAGAGTAAACACTGAAGACTGAGACTGAGTCATGCAGCAAACGTCTATACTCACTGCCAATTCACCAGATTCTGCCTAACTTTACTGTCACTGTCATGCGGCAACCCTCTATACTCACTGCCAGTTCACCAGATTCGGCCTAACCTTGCAGTCACCCATTCTATTCATTTACACTGAAGTGATGTTTTAAAGTGTGCTCCTTGTTAGCACATAACTTGCATCTCTTACCCATTCACTTAGTATTATACTAATTAATGCTTACCCATTCACTCAGTGTTATACTAATTAATGCTCACATCTCCTTTTCTATTCTGTAAAGTGATTTACCCTTAAGTTAACCTTGTTGTACTGACATCTGCCCCCTACTGCATCCTTTGATTTAGTATGGCTCTGTTTTCAGTGGCAGTTCCCCTAGAATGTCGGCAGGTATCTATAGCTTTCCCTTTGTCTGTTCTCTCTAGGAAACTGCACTTACTAAGGTTTACCAGTCCTTCAGCATACATTTTCTTACCTGCATCGAGCACCACCTATTGTATTTTTTTTACCTAAATGTATGTACAACACCCATCCAGTCATAGCACATGATTAGGTACTCCCCACTTCTATATACTTTTTTTCTGTGCAGTACCCAGCCTCACTGTAGCACTGATAAACAGTATACTTCTAAACATTTATGGATGGTGGTGCCTGACCGACTCATACATTCTTTACCCAACATCCCAAACCTTCAAAAATGTTAAAGACAATCCCAGTAGTAATGCTGTGCATTGTTCTCTCTTTTTCTTTAAATGCTATGTTTTGTACATTGTCGAAGTTTACCCTCTGAAAGGTAAATACCCCCATCTGTTCTGCAGTGACACTTTCTGTCCATCCAGCTCCTGCTTTGGCACTGTCAGAACACAGAAACACAAAGAGATACACACATTGTGACAACAAATCATGGCTATTCAGTTTTCCTGTTCTGCTTATTTTCCTGTGTTTGTGACAAGTTGCAGTTCTTCTTTAAACAGCAACCTGTGTCTTTTTATACACCCACAAGACATTCCTCATATGTCCTTATGAGTTCATAAATTCTGTTATTTCTCACTTTGTAACTTGCTTCAATATTTTGCTTCATTCCATTCATCTGTGCATAATGTATCAACATCCTCCTGGTACCTCAGCACTGAAACCTTATCTAAATTGTTTATGGATGTGTGCGCAACGCATTCAAGTATCATCCGTCTTATAGCTGGAAAGATGTAAAAAGGCCATTGAGCAATGTAGAAGTCCCATGTATCATCATCTAAATTATCTTCCAGGGTCCCAACCCAAAAAAGGGGTAGTACTTTTAGGATGAAATTCATTAATGAACAGTGTACTTTACAGCAGCACTTACATGTGTAAAGCCATTAAGCAGGGTGGGGAGTAGCCAGGAAGGCGATTCAGGGCTTAAGCTGTATAGCAGTGTAGTGCAGTGGACTGCAGAGTCAATACATGACTTATAATGAAATGTAAATGAAGGGGCACAACTTAATAAGGCAGCAATGTGATGCAAATGTAGGTAGACAAAACAGGTTTGTGGTTCAGTCATATCTGCAGGAGGTCGCACAGATCATTGTGTGACTTACAGAGCTGCACGGCATGCTGAAATTATTTTAAGTACATTTAAAAATACTTGGATTGGTAACATTCTGTCCTGAGCAACACTTCATTGCTTTAGCTATGGCCAACACTGGTAAAGTTGTGAGATATGGCAGACTGTAGTAATGACTTTTTTTAGCAGTGGATAATATGACATAATGAACTGACCAGCAGATAACTGACAACTCCCATGTCGAACAGGACATTACAAGGAGGCTAGTAGACATGAATCAGCCACAACCTGAATCAACAAGAATATGTGGTGTTTCAACCCCTGTGCAAAGCAAGGAATATGCAATACTTCCAAATTTAGATACTGGGACTTTTTTTTGCAAACAGCTAGGTGCAAATTAGGTATGTGACAGTCTTCAACCTCATGAATACTTATATTTAATGAGACAGGAAATCTCGTGGAGGGCTCAGCTCTAAAGATATTTGAAGAGAAATACAGGCAAAGGTGCCCAGATATAGAACATTTTGCAAAAAATAAGAACAGAAAGGGGTAATGTAGAACAGAGGAGTAAGAACAGAGAGTAGGATAGAAGTTAAACAAATAGAAACTAAGGTTATGGAAACCTGCAAAGTGAAAGAGTTAGAGTAAGAAAGTTCAACACAGGCAATGTCACAGCATGATAGAACAATGAGTCCACATAGTAAAAAGAAATGGGTCTATATTACAACATCAAACTAAAACAAATTTCAATGTTGTAATATCAAACCCTACAGTCCGAAAGTGGAAAATAGTGAAGCCACAACATATCAAATTTTTTCCCAGAGAAAAAAATCGGTGGGCCGTTTTCGGGGCTTTGCTATTTCCTCCACTGTGAAGATGGCCTTGTGATTGGCCTTGGTGGATGTGTCCAATTTGTACTCATAGTTAGCCTTACAGTAATTCACCTGTGACCTTATATGCTTGTTCAAACAAAGGTTGACTTGCTTCCAAGATGGTGCCAGCTCCTACTTGGCCCTGTACAGCCAATATAGCAACTGATTATGTGGTTTGTGTATTACTGCTGTCCAGCAAAGGAGATTACTCTACCTTGGTGGAGGCAGGTTTTACAAGTCAGGTATTGCAGAGTCCATACAGCTATGTAGGTACTCCTATAGCTGTTTGTAGTAGGCATGGACACAAGGTCATAACACAGTTGGACACCTCTCCAATTCCAAACTGATAATCATGCTTATTCTAGTACCCATGTCTGTGTCAGGGCAATGCAACAACCAGTAGCTGTAGAAATGTATGCCTGTTGGATACACACAAACTAAGATTACACACGTGTACAACATGTACAGCTTATTAACCTGATGTTTTGAATCTCATGTCTGTTGTTTTGAGGCTTCCCGCTATACCCACTCATACATACATGTGCACAGGTAATACCTGATAAACATTTCTTTTCTATGTCAGTATGGCACTCTGTATTTACACTCTTGCTGCTCAGTCATACCTCAAAACCTGTTAGAGCAGGACATCTGGAGGATGGCACACATAAATGGGGGGCAATGGTCCACAATTAGTGACACTTTATTAATATTGCTGTAGCACACTTAAGTCAGTTGATAGCACAGTAGGCTTTTCATTCATGGAAATACCCTGGAGGATGTCCGACACTCATATGTATGCTGTTATGTTCTAATGTCAGTCTTCACGGATTTGCCAATGATTTGCCAGATATAACATAACTCTATGAGTAAATGACTACAAATATGAGGCACACATATGGTTGGTGTGCATAACACTGGACAGTTGAATGGTATGAGCTCATCCATGCATGCAGTTCAACACACACATTTGTGACAGTAGTTTTCTATGCACATACCCTGTATAGGTCTCTCAGATTTGTGAGAACAACATGTATATCATAGTTGTATTCACAAGTAACATATGGATATCTACAACATCCCAGTAGCTGGCCTAGCAGTGTCACATTCAGGATTGTTCAACAGACACTCCAGTAGTAGTCATATGTGAGCCATCCTTTCCTGGGGTGACTCAGGGGCCTGAACTGTGATCTATGTCACTGCAGACAGACCCAGATGCTATAGCCATATGTGCTGATCAACAATATATCAGTACAGCAAGTCTTGTTGAGACATATTTGTTTATCTTCCTATTTCCAATTATTACATACCCCCTACTGCATTCAATTACATACTTACTTGTTTGACATACCTTTTTTTTTCAAGTATTGTTGATTTTGATTTTGGTTTTGATTTGTGTTTCTGTCTGTGTCTGTCTGTCTGTCTGTCTGTCTATCACTCTCTCTCTCTCTCTATCTACAGATGTAGAGGTATACACCTGTTTTGCATAAGCAGCAGCTTGCCTTTAGTAGGTAATGCTCATGAGCAGGTGATGCCCTGTGCACCAATTGGTGTCCCCACTTGCTAATTGCATGCAGAATAGCTGTGTTGTTATTCTTATAGCCAATGGCATGGCAACATACTCCTATAATTGAGTACTTCATATGGGTGTTGTCTCTTTTCCTTGCCTGTGAGGAGCACATCATGGAGGTGTGTGAACAACAGTATCACAGAGGGTAGTTGGAGATACCTCTTACAACAAAAAATGTGGAGATAGCCCAACAAAATGGGGAGAAAATTCCAGACTTAGGGGCAGAATGTAAGTATTGCTGTTATACAGTTGGATTAATGCTAATTTAACAGGGTTTGTGTGGACATGGATTTTCTGCATGATTTTAACTCTGACAGTGTTATGTGGTTTACATAACTCTCAACTGTAGGGCTATCCACAGAATGGCCAGAGGTTTCACTCTTATGTTTGGTCTGTTCCTCAGGCAGTTTTTGTCCTTGGCAAATCAGTAGCATACTTTGGGGATTGCAGTCAGTAGATGTTAACATCTATTTGTGTTTCTGACTTCATATCCCTCAGATAAGATACGTTACAGCAAACTCTGTAACACCAGCATCTTTCTCAGTTTATAACAGCAATATTTAAAATATGCCCATGTTTTTGGGCCTCAGTTTCCCAATTATGTCAGGCTTTGTCCAGATGTCATGCAGTAGGAGGTTGATAGGTATGATATATCATTATTTAGTGTCTTCATTCTTGATATCATTCCAGTGATGTAGCACAATGCCAGAGATGTTATGAGGAAGAGGCCATATGTATGAGCACAAAGCCTGGACATTCTGTGGGAATCTGTACAATTGAGAGGTCTGTGTATGTCTGTCAACTGTTAACAGACTGTCAGGATTGTGTAGCAGTGTAGTGTGTAAATGTTAGTAAGTGTCATGGCTCCTTTTCTGTCTGACTGTGCATGCTGCTCCAGTTTCTGGTGGTCTATCAGCTGTATATGATTGTAGGGGCAGACTGAGACATATCTCACACCATCTTGGGATTCCTACTACACTGTGACTTGGGGCAGTATATGTAGGGGTAGTGTGTGAGTGGCAAACATGATATTTTTGTTAACACAGTCAATATACTCTAGTGTTCATTTGGCTTACCAGTATGACACTGTGACTGTGGTGAAATGCAGAAATGGTGTCTGTTTTTCACTACTGTTACATCCCTGTAGTGCCTGATATATTTGACAATGCATGTGTAAGTCCCCATAGCTGATTTGGGGTAGTGTTGGGTCAGTCTGACTGTAGTTTGGATGGTGCTTGGTGACATGCTTAGCAGCTCAGTGTAGTTTCCCTAATGTCATGTTATGTCCAGATATTTTTAGAATGTCCAGTTGTCTGTCTCATATCTTTGGTCTGGTCCCCATAAGTGTTGTGTATTTCTGAAAAATCAGTGGAATGATGTGAGGATTTAAGTCACTAACTAATGAGAAGCAATTGAGTCTTGGACTTGTGCTATTTCAGTCAATATATGTTAGAACAGATGGTGTTACTGCAGCAACTCTCTCAGCTTATCTGCTCAAGTATTTCAGATATGTCCCTATTTTCATGGCTTTGTCCCCCCACTTTGTCAGGCTTGGTCCAGATTCATTGCACTAAGGGGTTTTGAGCATACCTCTCAACTGGCTGGATTGTTGCAGAATGTCCAGGTATATTGCTCATAATTTTGGTCTGTTCCACAAATTATTTGTATTTCACTGGTAAATCACTGTGATGATCTGAGAATTTCTGTCAGTAAATTATGACATGCATTTCAGTTTCAGACCTCATATCCTTCAGAAAATGTATGCTGAAACAAACCCTGTTACTCTAGCAACTTTCTACGTTTATAAGAGCAATATTTAAAATGTGTTCCTAGTTTTGGCCCATTGTCCCCCCATTTTGACAGCCTTTGCCCAGATTTCTTGCACTAAGAGGTTGAGAGGTATGGTTCTGAGGTATGACTGCACTACATGTTATGTACACACACACACACACACACACACACACACACGCACACACACACACATACACACACACACACACACACACACACACACACACACACACACACATATATATATATATATATATATATATATATATATATATATATATATATAGGTGTGGTGGTACATTGCTCTGACTGTAATGCACAGGGTCCTAGGCTCGAGAGTTGGCAGGGCTGAGTATTTTGTTGCTAGGCAGGAACAGTGGCTGATGGAGACAGACTGATTCGCTTAACGCTGCTTATTCCTGCTTAAACCCATGCTAATTCCAAACAAAGAAAAGAAAAAAAAGAGTGATAGGAAAGTGGTGAAATTGGGGCAAGCAAGGGGTAAAACATTAGGAGAAGCAGCTAGGGATGTGCAGGACAGATGTAGGAAAGAACCATAGCTCTACATTTCTTATGCAGCAACAGCTGTGACATATGATTATAATTTGGAATTTACAGCCTCACACCCCACAGGGAGGGGTGTGGGCAATGTACAACTGCACTGTAATTTGATTGTGAATTGATTTCTGACACTGTAAGTGGGGGCAAAATGTAGAGCTGTGTATGGGGAAATTTTCTTTGTGGGACAGATGCCCTTTTTTGTTTTAAGGTGAGAGTGGAATGATGGGGACGGGTTGTAGGTACATTTGGTGAGGTACGTTGGGTAGGTGAGGTTGCATTAGCAGACAGACAAGACACACAAAACCACCAACAGGGGTAGTGTATGACACCTGAGGGGGGTAAACACCTTGGAGAGGGAAGGTTGTTAGGAATCTGTGGCTCATGCACCCCCAGATGGTGACAGTGGGACTGAGCTCCCCACCCATGGGCAGTCACCACTGCCCCTTCACAGCCCTGAGGGTGGCTGTGCTGGTGGCTGAACAGGAGGGACAGGCTGCCACTCAAGGTGTGCCAGTTTGTCCTCAATTTGCTGCAGGCATATATCCAGATCTGACTGGAGTACCCTGCGCACCAAGTCCTGGAACTGACAGCAGGTGACAAGGTCCCCTCCTTGCCCGCACCCAGGGCAGATGGACCCCATCCTCTGAGGCACTTCAACCTGAGGGTGGTGCAGGACCAGCAGAAGGGGCAGTTCGAGGGTGGGTCCCAGAAGTACTGGGGCCCGGTGACACAGCAAGATCAGGTGGGATGGGCAGATCTGCTGGGATCAGCTGTCCCAAATGTGCTGTGTTGTAGGGTAGATTGGAAATATATTGGTTAGTCATGAACAACACATTTCAGTTTTAGTTATAACAGCATGCATGGGTTTTCCAATCAAACTGGAACAATAGAAATCAAACAATTGCATAGCAAGCAGCACACATGCATATATGGATTAACAGTCAATTGTAAAAGCATGCCAGTTACATTTAGGACAACAGGCCACCAACAATGGTATTTGAACAAGGTATGTTAATATGTAACCAATTAAATATATGAACAATAATAGGACACAAGTCCCAACATCAGATTTTGAGAACAACATACCCATAGTATATGAATATAAATTATTGATGCAGACAAGGGTTGGGGGGAGAGAAAAAGAGTCCATTAACAACTGTATAGGCTTCTATTTTTCACAACAGTACTGCTCAATACTCTACAGGTCTGCTCTCACTTTACATATACATGTGTCCCATAGCTTCTGCATCACATACATTGTTAAATTATCAACCTAGAATGGTATGTGGAAAGCGTGACTACTCTGGGTAGAGGACTGGAGGGGACTCATACATGTCAGAGTTACATATATGACTAACAAGGTGTAGCCTGCACTGATGTTGTTTAAGTGTGCTACTGGCATTCTTCAACTGGATTCGTATCTGTGTCCGAGGTTATTGGCAACAGTGATCACTAGCCGTGACAGCGGGACACTTGAGAAACATGCATGGTGTATGTACCTATCCTGCTGTCTTTTGCAGACATGGGGTTGGACACTGGAACATTTGGACACACTTTATTAGTATACCCATCATACAGCTACTACAAACCTTTCTTTACCTGCAAAACATGTGGAGAAAATGTCTGTTAACACTACCTGACTGTTTCTACAAATATTCAAAAAAACACCAACAGTTCCCTAGAGGGAACAAGGAATTCTTCCCAAGATAAAAACACAGTCTGGAAGCACTGAAATAGCTGCTAGTTCTTTTATTTTTTTATTTCATCCGGTACTACCTCGGCTACACAAGCCTTCTAAGGAATAAATCAATGCAGTTTGAACAGCCTTTTTATATCCCATTAATAAGTGTGTTAATGCATTTAATTACATTCAATTACTCCCAAATTCAGTTGAATTAATATAGACTACTACCCAGACTTAAAGGTGTATGGACCCTTATGTCAAACAAATATGCACAATCAAAAAGCCCAGTACTTTCAAACAACATACTAAACTTGCATTTCCTATATGCTGCATTAAATATTATACATTTTAACATTCTTAATAATTAATTAATAAATAATCACTACTTTATAATAAATATATATTAAATATATTTGTTAAATAAATTCATTAAATAAATTCATTTTAAATAAATGCCACTGTTTCCTAAACATAAAAATATTCCCTTCATTTCATTACTTGTTTATACCTGCTTTATAATAAATATATTAATTAAATAAATCTGTTAAATAAATTCATTTTAAATAAATTTCACTATCTCAATACATATGCCAATATTTCATTCATTCCATAGCTCATTTACATATGACTGAATGTGTTACTACATCTTTTTACTTCCATTCATTATGTTATTAATTTATATTCTTTTAACATTTTAATAAGTTATATTCTTTGAACATTTCACTTATGTTATTGTGAATTAATAAGTGTGACTCCTATACATCCCGATTAACTGTAGTGCGATCCTGGTGTTAGTATATATAGTTAGGGGGGGTTTCTGTTGTCTGGTTTTGTTTTACATTATTTGGTAAAACCCAACTAGGTGGGGCTATGCCCCCCACACACCCCCTAACTATATATACTAACACAAGGATTGCACTACAGTGGGGAAAAGGACATATACCTTTGACTTGCCTTAGAGTACTGCTTGTCATTGAAATGAGTTTTAGGTGATTTGGTCTCAGTGAAATGGTCTTTCAATGAAGTGATACAAATCCATATATATATATATATATATATATATATATATATATATATATATATATATATATATATATATATATAGCAAAGCATTATTGATTCTACAGAAGACCATTATGCATGACATATTTACTGAAACACAAGCAACACTTCCAGCTCATATGGTGTAGTGATAGTTTTTCTGACTGCAGTGCACAGGGTCCTGGGTTTGAAACTTGCCAGATTAGATCATTTTGTTGCTAGGCAGAACAGTGGCTGCTAGAGACTGATAGATTAGAGTAGTTGTAAGCAGGTTCAAGCACGTTTGCATGAGTTTGCATGACACTAAGCAATGCTAAAAGCTGCTTAGCCCTGAAGTAGCTTAATCTCAATTAGCGCTGCCTAAACCCACTTAAACACATTTAAACATGCCTTAATTTAAAAAAAAAACAAAAGGAAAATAAAAAAGGGTGATAGCACAGTTCACATCATATATCTATTCACACTGCAATACTGGAACAGATACACTACCCTGGTTAACAAATATCAACTCCTACATCATTGTGAAAAAATAAAAATAAAATTAATTTAGCAATGCTTTCCCATTTACAAAAGGAATGGACTGCTTTAGTATTCGAACCCGAACTCCTGCATACCAAGCTGGAGCACTAACCACTACAGTACTTTGTCATTGAAGATTTTGCTTATAATTTTGTATTCAGCTCTTACAACCTGGAGTGCAAAAATGCTCAGCTATGCTTAAACACCATTTATATGTAAAAAAAAAAAAAAAAAAAAAATATATATATATATATATATAAACACTTGAGATATAGCCACAATATTAATATTTAACATTTGGTAATGCAAATCCTGTCATTCTATCAACTTTCTAAGTTTGTCAGAGCAATATTTCACAGGTTGTGCATTAGCATGTATTTTCTGAAGGGTATGAAATCTGATACTCCAATGTCTGCTATTATTTCTAAATACAAAAATGAAACACAATTTGTATGAGGGACAGAATAAAAATATGAAGCAAAAAGCTTGACATTCTATGAAGATCTGTGCAGTTGCAGGTTATGCCTGACCAAATATGTGAGCCAACACTATGGGTATTTAGTTAAGAGCTGTGCAGTTGTGAGGTATGACTGACCAAATATGTGAGCCAACACTGTGGACATTCAGTGAAGATCTGTCCAGTTGTGAGGTAAAGTGCCATACCGCACTTTGACAATTCAGGGTGTGTGTGACAGAACCTGTCACATACCCCCTGCTTGTATTTCCTGATCTAGTAGCTGTTTCATTGACTGCAGTCACATGAATTAGCAATTTTTTTCTGCTTTCAGTGTTCGCAGACATGAAATATATTTAAAAAGTGCCGTACAGCACTTTCTGAGTGCAGGGTGTGTGTTAGATGTGCGTGCACTACTTAAACACACCTCCTCCACTCAGTAGGTCCATGTAGCCTTAGCAGTAGCGCGCCTTCATGAATATGCAAGACGTGCTGCTATTAATGCTGATGCTACACGGACACAATTCACTCCGTGAAGGAATAGTACTATTCCTGCATGGAGTTTATTGAATCCCAGGGCTGCTCTTGCAGAGCTTTTAGTTGATTCTAGACCAGAAGCTGCTGTTAAAAAGGGACAATTAATAAGGTTTATAAATATCACATGATAACTATAATAATCAAATAGAAGAGGTTGGAAAAGTCTGGGAAGAGTGAGTGGAAAAACAATATACAAAGAAATAACTGGAAGCATCTGTATGTGTTTCAGGTATGCAACAAAGTTCAGAAGGTTTAGGATTTTTGTTGTGAAGTGTTTGCATAGGTATTTTTATGTCCCGAATAAACGTCAAAGAATTTTTCTTCAGGTTCAATATAAAATGCTGAAGGTGTTGGCAGATTTTAAAAGTACAGCAGTGAGTACTCTGTCAGAAATACTAGGGTAGCAAATGGCTGCCACAAAGGAAATGATTCTTTTGAGCTGGGATATAACATCTAAATTGCCTAAATATCGTAAGGCCTTATTAAGTTTAATACTCTTGGCTGCCAAAAGAAAAAAACAATTACTAGAAAACGGAAATAAAAATGTAAAAGCTAGATGACACTGTTGGATTCTTTAACTCAACCTTTTTCAAGGTCTTAAACAACCAAGCACCACTCATTCTGTGGAGCATGAAAACTAATCATGCCATCTGGCTCACAAAACCCACCAAGCACCTTATGACCACTAAGGATAAAGCCTGGAAACACTGGCAAAAAAAGCAAAAACATCTCAGACCTGACAACATGTAAACAGCTACATAATCAAGTGAAGTGGCTATTCATAAAAGAGAAAAAAAGATCTCTAGTTTACACTACAAAACCACCACAAACAAAACCCTAAAAGGTTCAGGAGCTCCATCAATTTCCTACTAATCCCAGAGTTAACCATCAATCCATGTCCAAACCCTGACAAAACACCAACAGAGATTGCTACACTTTTTAACTGTTACTTCATTAACACTATTGTCAATCTAACTGCCAACTTTCCTTCACATCCACCCTCTCTCCACACCCATAATCCCTCATCCACCACAAACACAATAAAACTGCTTCAAAAACTCAAACCCTGCTCTAACACCCCAAACAACCTACCTCCCAAGTTCCTACAGATTGTTGCCAGTTCCATAGCCTACCCCATCAGTATACTTATTAACAGATCCATTCTGTAATCCCACACATTCACTATTTGGAAAAAGGCCTACATTCAGCCTCTACATAAAGGTGGCACTAATACAGACTCCTCCAACTTCTGACCCATTTGTATCTTCTCATCTATCTCTAAGATTCTAGAAAAATACATCCACATCCAACTTCTCCACCTTCTTCACAAACACATCTTTTCTCTCACCCAGCATGGATTTCAACCAGGTCATAGCACTACTATGACTGTCCTGTCCTTCTCTGACATAGTCAACCAGGCCCGAGATGACGGAAAAATTGTCTCCTCTCTCTTTCTATAGCTCTTAAAGGCATTCGATATAGTCTCCCACTCTCTCCTTATCAGTAAACTGGCTGGCATAGGCATCTCTCCTCCATGCCTAGAGTGGTTCCAGAATTACCTCTCTAACAGGCAACAGTCAACCAGATGGCAAAATTCTTTTTCTCCTTTCCTGGACAGAACAGGTATTCCACAAGGATCCATATTAGGGCCCCTTTTGTTCAGCATCTTTATCAATAACTTCCTCACCCCACTTACCCAAAGTACTGTCATCAAATATGCAGATGATTTTACAATCATCTGTGCTGCCAACTCACCGTCAGACCTGCTCCTACTCACACATGATGCCCTCACTACCTCAGACCTGCTCCTACTCACACACAATGCCCTCACTACCACAGACCTGCTTCTACTCACACAAGGTGTCCTCACTACCACAGAATTATGGATGTCCAATAATCATCTTGCCCTAAACCCAAATAAAGCCAAACCTGTTCTTTTCAATCTGAGAAATCCAATACATTAAACAAGGACAATTTCACCATCCAATCCCAAAACAGAACTATAATTGAAGTCATAACATATGCTAAACTGTTAGGGGTCATCATAGATGAAAATTTGACATGCACATTCAAACCAATATTGAAAAAACACACCAAAAACTGGTCTCTCTTTATAGACATAAATACTTCCTACTCCACAAAACTGCCTGTTGCCTCTTCCTTTCTTCTGCCATCACTTCTTTATGGTTCACGTCTACTGAGCAATATTCAGACCTCTCTAAAACACAAACTAGCCTCTTGCTACAATAAAAATCGCAACATTTGTAACAAATGATAACTATTCTTCTCACCACTGTTGCTACAATAAAATCGCAACATTTGTAACAAATTATAACTATTTTTCTCACCACTGCTCTTCACTACTCCTACTAAACTGTCTGGAACTACCTCATCACCTGACACTCATTCGACTAACCACTGCGCACAAGGTTATTTATAAACCTACCCACTGTCTTTCCTTGTCTTCTCTACCCACATGATATCATCCAACTAGACCTCTCGGATCCCATAAACAACTGTTCCTAAATGTAGCAAGACCTACCCACAGAGCTGGACAAATGCACTACTCTTTTGCTGTAGCTAAACTATGGAATAGTCTCCCATCTTCACTTAGGTCTATCAGCAGTACCCCTTTCTTTAAGAAGTCACTGAAACAACATCTTGCCTCACTATTGCAGTGCAACTGCACCAAGGCTGCAATTACTATAACCTGAACCTCCCCTCTCCACCTGCCTCCTCCCGTCCCTTTCTCATTTCTGTCTTGATCTATACATCCCAACACATGTACGTAATCAACCTTGACTCTCTTATTCATTCTCTCACACAATACTAATATTTATCTTTTAACTGCTCTTATGAACAGACCACTTCAAAATATACTGTCTTTAGCTTGTACTGTTTTTAGTAGTGAACTACTTTATGTTTCTACTGCACATTAGTCTGTACTGCTTTTGTATAGATCCACAATTGGTTCTCAGAAGGTACCACCTACTGGCTCACCACATATGGTACTGTATTGAATTTGTACTATGTTGCGCATGTACATGGACTGACAGGGTACTACTGAATATTGATCAGATTGTATTATTTTTTAGTTCTCCACTGTATGCTGCAGTATTGAATTTGTACTATGCTTCACATTTTTATGTTTTTGTTTATTGTTTGTCACATAATATACTGCATATGTACTGTGTAATACTTATACTATGGCTATGGAGCTTTTCTCCCCGGGCCTCCACAGAAAATGGGTTCTCCTTGGCCTAGTGGACTATCCTGGTAAACAAATGTAAATAAAAAAATAAATAAATAAATAAGCAAGCCCCCTGTAATTGAAGTATTGCATATTGTTAAAGAGCTAAAACAATGGAAGTGAGATCTTTAGAAAAGGGAAGAAGAAAACTGCATAGAACTAAATGGAGACTGTGGAAAAAATACACTGAGAATAATGTTTAGGAGGAGAAGGAAGTGTAAGGTTTAAGGGAAGACAGGAATTGTGTAATATATGTAATGTTGGAGTGCATGAGAATAATAAAGAAAATATTATGCATAAATCCACATCCATTATCACACCCATCCCACCCAGTTACCCCCTAACAATAAGCCCTACCCTATTCAATACTACAGCCATAAGCCATACCCTTCTTAAACCCATCAACACCTACCCCAAATCAACTGCAACCAACAAATACATAATAATACTACAAAAGCTAGTGAAACTTTTGCAAACAAACCAACAACAACTATTAAATGATGGAGATATCCACCCAAACCCAGGCCCATATGATACAAATCCCCTAAGTAAAGCACAACAGCTTCCCAAACTAACCCAAATTAATATCAGGCCAGCAAATAGTCTGCTCCTCCTAAATCTAAATATCAGGAGCTTAAACAATAAAATACACAAGCTTCATATTCTAATCTCACAATATCACCCTGATATAATCAGTTTAACAGAAACATGGCTAAAACCAACTACCAAAGATACAAAAATCCTGCCACCTGGATACAGTATCCTTAGACAAGATAGACTGAAAAAGAAGGACGGTGGCATTGCCCTGCTTACAAAAATGCACTAACAATAGCTAAAACTGAGTTACCAATACGCCCCTTGGACAAAGCAGAAATACTATTAACTAATCTCAAAATAGGCAACAACAAAACTATTAACTTAGTAATAGGTTATATCCCCCCAGGCAATAATATCCCTATCATGGAAAGTTTATTACAATGGTATCAGAATCCTTACATCAGGAGACTATTGCATTAGGGGACTTTAATACTGACTGGCTCACATGCTCTTCCCAAGCTCCCACTAATCATATCAACCTAGTTTCCTTCTCTCAACTAATCAAAGAACCCACTAGAGTATATAACAATAGAAAAAAAAGAAACTCTTCTAGACTGGATTTTGCTAAATAAAATTCCTTCTTCCTACCTAGCAGGCACACTTCCTGACTCACTAAGCAACCATCAGGCTACCTTCTTACTTAAATATAACTCCCACCACCCCCAAATCCCTATACTCCAAACAATTAGGTACAAAAAACACTTTTTAACATATCAAACTTTTTACATGATCTAAAACTATACAACTGATCCCAACTGTATTACCTACCCCTAGATGAAGCCACCAAACAATTTAACTGCACATTTCTAGAAATACTAAATAGGCATGCCCCTGAAAGAACTACCAGAGTTAAGAACAAAGCAGTTCCATTGTTAACTAGGGAAGCAAGACAAAAAATAACAGAAAGGAATAGAGCCTGGAAAACCTGGAGGCCCGTCCAAAAAAACCCCAAGTACACAGCAAGCATACCAACAGATTAGAAATCTAACCAAAAAACTAGTCATGCAAGATAAAAGAAATTACTTTATTACCCACCAAAATCAACACATGAGCAATCCAAAAAAAATTCTGGGTTAATGAAAGAAAACATAGCAGAATCATTCAATGCTTTCTTTACTGAGACCGTACTTGCCCTTGCACAAAAGCAGCGTCATACCAAAACCACTACTGTCCACACTAAACCTAATAACAGCCCCACTTTTAAGCTACAACCCACCCAACCTCCTACATAAGAAAATTACTCTCTCAATTAAAACCAACAACACTAGGAGCAGACTCCCTCCCCAACAAATTCTTAAAACTGGTAGCAATTGAAATAGCCATACCAGTCTCTATCCTAATAAACAGATCCATCTCTGAAAGCTCAGTATCCTTGATCTGGAAAATGGCCTATATTATACCCCTTCATAAAGGGGGCAATTATTATGATATATCTAACTACAGACCAATAGCTATCCTATCCCCACTTGCTAAAATACTGGAGAAATGTATTCACAAACAAGTAATGACCCACCTTATTAATCAAGAACTCATATCCCAAACCCAACACGGGTTCCATCCAGGTCATAGCACAACCACTGCCCTGCTAGCATTCACAGATACTATTAACCACAACAGAAACAATAGTAAGCTTTCTGCAGCCCTCTTCCTAGACCTATCAAAGGCATTTGATATGGTTAATCATGAAAAATTAATCTCCCACCTTACTAACCTAGGCCTAGATAAATTGTCAGTCTCCTGGTTTAAAAACTACCTCAACAATAGGCAACAGGCAGTACTATGGAACAACTTGTCTTCACTCTTACCTGTGACACTTGGTGTACCTCAGGGATCTATACTGGGCCCCCTGCTATTCTCAATTTTTACTAACAATCTCAACTCAGTTGTAAATAGTTCAAACCTTATCCAATACGCAGATGATTCTACTATAATATGCAGCACCCCTATCCTAGCTGACCTACACAAAATAACCCAGGAAAATTTTCACTCAGTCGAAAACTGGCTTACTGAGAATGCCTTGATACTCAACCCCCAAAAAACTAAGCTCCTCATATTTCATCCCTCAATCACTGCTGCCCCCACCTCCTCCTTTACTATCCACTCAAAAAACGGGACCCCTATTTCACCTGAATCCAAGACAAAACTTCTAGGTATTACTATTGATAACAAGCTCAGATTTGATGTACACATTAATCTGGCCATAAAAAATACTAACAAAAAGCTGGGAAGTCTCTACAAACACAAATCATTCCTGACCCATAATGCTAGAACTACAATTGCACAAACACACCTTCTCTCAACTCTACTGTATGCATCACCAATCTTGACCAACCTATCCAAAACAGAAACCAATAAATTGACCACCTGCTATAATCAGATAGCCAAATTTGCCAACAACAGTTCCTTCAGAACACATCACTGGCAAAACCTAAAGCAATTGGGTTGGCTTGAACTACCAAACCTACTAACTTATAACCAGCTGGTTATCACACACAAGCTACTCTCTCATCCAAGTATAACACCTTCATTAAGAAACATAATCCAACAGTATTCCTGTCCTAGGCAACTCCGCTCCACAGACAAGTTACTGTTAGCAGTTACCAGATCTCACAACCATGCCTGTGACTCCCTATACTCTTCTTATATAGCCAAAATCTGGAACTCCCTGCCTACATCCATAACCCTAGAAGCATCCCTTTCTAAATTTAAAATAACTATCAAAACTTACCTCAGCAACAAATGGCTATGTCCCTGTTCCACACCAGACTAATACTTGAACCACTTCTATACTAATGTAACTCTTGGCTTAACAAAAATCTCATGTTTTACCTTCATAAAATTGTATACTACAACTGAAGAATGATGGCATATCTGTGTTAGTCTACACTATGCATTGTTGTTTATAAACTTATTGTCAACTGTACCTACATACCTAATGGACCTAGATGAAATATGTATCCAAGAATTATCTGTATGTCTTGTAAATTTGTCTCCTTGGAGCTTTTCTGCCAAGGTGTCCACTGAAAATAGACGTATCCAGTTGGACTATCCCAGTTAACAAATGCAAAATAAATAAAAATAAATAAATGCAATGTATGAAGGGATGGCATGAATTGTGTAATAAATGTAATGTTGGAGTGCATGACAATAATAAAGAAAATATTATGCAATGTATGAAGGGAAGGCAGGAATTGTGTAATATATGTAATGCCGGAGTGCATGAGAATAATAAAGAAAATATTGTGAAATGTATGAAAGGAAGTCAGGAATTGTATAATATAGATAATGTTGGAGTGTATGAGAATAATAAAGAAAATATTATGCAGTATATGAAGGGAAGGCAGGAATTGTGTAATATCTGTAATGCTGGAGTGCATGACAATAATAAAGAAAATATTATGCAATGTATGAAGGGAAGGCAGGAATAGTGTAATATATGTAATGCTGGAGTGCATTAGAATAATAAAGAAAATATTGTGAAATGTATGAAAGGAAGTCAGGAATTGTATAATATACGTAATGTTGGAGTACATGAGAATAATAAAGAAAATATGTGTGCAATGTATAAAGCACCAACATTGGTATTATGTTTTTTGTTTTCTGTTAAAGTATGTGTACCTGTGCCTTAAATAATAATGCAATAAAGGTGTTGGAAAAATATTCAAGATGAAGTCTAAAAAGTAATGAGAACTAAAGATCAAAAACTGGGACAAATTTTAAATATCGTTATTTTACACTTAGAAAGTTGCTAAAATAACAAATTTTGCCCTAACGTGTTTTTTGAATGATATGAAGTCTAAAATATAAATGTTTATAATAATTTAGAGACTGCAGATGTCAAACTTTGCCAGAATACCACAAGTCCAGAATATAATGTAAAATCAGGAACATTGTGCTAAATGAACCAGAGTTGTAAGGTGAGAGGTATGCTGACCGTATGCATTATTTTTCTGAGATACTGCCCAGTGAGTGCATATTTGCTATCAGTCTGCAGTTTGTAGCACCTGAAAGTGAGGGCAGTTTGGGAAGGGGAATGAAACCATTCAAAGCAATGGTGAGTGCAATACATTGAACTATTTCAGTTTATTTTTACCTTTGCCAGATATTAAAAATAAAAGGTAACCTACACATCTAGCTATGTGATTTGTAAATATGTAAAAGATCAATGTGCTTGTTTTGAACCTTATTACAAAAGCAGCAGAGCAAGATGTTCAGATATATTTTATTTATATTTAGACTTGTGATTGACCTCCAGTTTGCAGATTGCCAACCATATATACGTATCTACATATATTAGAACCTTTTATACAGCTGCATACTTTGTGCAGAATATATTCTTCTGTTGTGGACGTTCTGAAGTTCTCATTAAAAAAACTGACAGCAGTGGCAAATTAAACTTTATTAACATTCATTTAAAAGATTGTCTTGCTTACCATTGAATTAAAATCGGGAATTTCAAATGTAATTTGCTATGCTTACCTCATATGAAAAAAAAGCATAATTTACTAGATAACTTTTTTCCCATTTCTCAGAATTTTATTTTTATTCATTACATACATTCTAGCTATATAGTATACAATCTATATAGATATACTTAAAATATAAGTAAAATGGGTGAAACAGTGACACAATGATTATTGTAGCTATTAGTCTGTTTTCCATAAGCACTTTCGCTGAAATACTTCATTAGATATTAAAAAAAATGCAATTCCCTGAAACAGAAAGGAACTCCAGGATTACTTCAACTGAAGAAAAATTTCTTTCTCTGATATAAAATAGATTACATTAGTAAGATGAAAATATGGTTGGTTTGCATTCTATAAAAAGTTTTCCTTTGTGTATGAAAAAAATAAATCTAAGGAAACAACATGGTTTCATAGGCGAATACTAGGCCAACTGCCCTGACGGGCCAATTTAAGCCTGGCCATGTACTCCCATTAGGTGTTGAGATTACCCTTACCGTGATTTTTAATACCATACTTTCCATTTGTGAAGGAATGTTTCTGTGATCATACCACTGAGTACTTAAAAGGGATCCTGCTGGGGGATAGGGCATTTAGGTGCTGTTTCAGTCCATTAGCAGTGCACAGAGTGTCCTTCATCCCATCCATTGACTTAAGTTATATTTTAACAGGGACAAGGATGAACTTTGTTTTACATGGATGGGAAGTCTGTTCAAAGATAGTCATGGGTTGTGCATCAATTTTGTATCCATTATAGTAACAACTCATGTTTGATCAGTGCTGACACCTTTCCATTCTAGCAGTTAGCGCTGGTTTCTGGTATATGGATTGAGTTGACATGTTTTCTCAACGTTTTCGCCAAACGCCAAGCAGCTTTCCTTTATACTATTGTTTTCAGTGATCAGTCAGTATCAGATCTCACAGCATTTATATCAAGTTTTATAGGGAGTGCTGTTCCAGGAGATTTAATACCAGTTCATTGTCTAAATATTACTGAAATTTAAAAATTATGGATCTTGGTCTTTCATTTCCTTTATTTGCAGAGCTTAGTCAATTTTAGTGTTTTGGGTATCCATGTCATCAAAAAGCTTACCATATCAGTTCCATCAAAATTTTTTGGCACACCAAATGTTCTGGTATTATTCCATCTCTCTCTATTTTCTGATCATACATCTTCTCTATTAGTCATGCAATTTGTTTTAATAGAAATTATTTTTGATGTTCATCTTCCATAACTCATCCATCTAATTAATTTAACACGGTTTTCTATTTTTTTTTATCTCTGTGTCATACTGACATATTATATTGCATAACAATGAATTTTGTCTTAAATAATTTTACTGTAGATTGTCTATTTTGTTCTAAAATAATTCAATTTTCATTGTTAGTTCTTGCAGTGATGTGAGTAATTGCTGCCCATCTTTTCTTAGGATAAATTCTCTCTTTGGCAATTGATTTGAGCTCATTCTATCATGTAGTTTTCTTTATTTTTTTCACAAAAATAACAGGAATGTTTCTTCTTTTAAGTTACTTTTTTAAGTTATTTTTCATGCTGTTTCAGTCAAGATACAGTATTTTATTACCTATTAGACATATTTTGTTCACTTTTACATGGTGTTACTGACATTTTTCTGTCAGTATTAAGCATTTTCCTGCAGAGCCTCTTCATAGTGCTACTCCATAACCTTTTCGGCCACACTCCTTGTAACTCCATCACCATCTTGGCCACACCCCCTTCACAGTGCTACTACTCCACCATCGTAGCCACACCCCCTTCACTGGAGCACATCATTCCTGTCTTCACCCTGAGTTTGCATGCTCTGTTCTTGTATGAGTGAAATTTTCTGAGTATTGAGATTTCCTTATTAAGATGCATGACTACTCTACATATTGCTTACTCATGCCTGCATTGTATAACATCTGTACAATTTTCACTATCCTTGCATACTGGACAAAGAGGTTGTAATGAGTTGAAAATATATTTATTGCTAGTGGTTTATATTATTCAAGTTTTTAGCCAGAATTGCATAATTTAGTACCTCTGATATAAAAAAAGTTAGGGAAAACAAAAGGATTATCCCCGGCTGGCAAATCAGTTTCTGAACTTTAGATTGAAACATATTACTAAGGTAAAGTTGATCATATTGAGGGAGTTGAACGTCTATATCTGCAACCCTGTGAAATATTGGTAGGCTGAAAATCAAAATAAAAAGTGTAATATAAAACACAAAGCAGCACCATAAGGTGCACCATGAAGTATATCATGCACAAAGCCATTTGGTTTACACTTACACTACCCAATGTCTGGTAATAACCCTTTAACTTACACTGACAGTGCATACATATATGCATACATACATAGATATATACATACGTAGATAATTACTGTGGTTGTATAAAGTAATATAATACGTAATCTAAAACAAATAGATTGTAATCACTATATGGAATGGGATAGGCCTGCAAATGGCCTATGAAAATGAAAAGTCTCCTTAGTCAGTTTTAAAGCACTGACACTGCCTTTCATAGGCAGCATTACATACCATGATACCAACAAGCAGCCAACAAACTAGTGCTGCAGTTGTTTACTTTATCCTTACTGGCACCGATGACTTTGCAGTCTGCTCTTTTCTGCATTACCCATTTTATTTGGATTTTCAGCTTGCCGATGTTTCAGAAATTCCCCAGTATAGACATTTAACTTACTCTGTTTGATCAACTTTAAACAGAAGAAACAGTCCAATCTAAAGTTAGGAAGCCTGGCAAATCTGGGGTAATGAGAGATACATGCTGTGTATTTGATTGTCTGTTTAAGTATAACCACATCACAAATAGTCACACACTTTTTACTGAAAAAGTTATTTTGAGATGGAAGTCTTGGATGCTTTTCTGTTGCTTATTTTTTGTTTCCTCCGAAATTGCTCTTATGCTTGCAAAACAGTTCTTTTCTTTCTGGGTCACACTCATTAACACATTTTTGTTTCATTGTTATTTGCCTTGTTAAAATAAATAAAATGATAATCGTATGTACTGAAAGCAAATAAATACATTGCAATGTGCAATAATGAGTCTGCAAAGTCAGCAAACAACTTTAAAACACAAAGAAATTACAGGGGGGCAAAACCTGCTTACACTCATATCCCCATATATATTAACAGTGCCTTTGTTACCTTGAGATTAAGGAGAAAGATCCTTTGCCCTAAAGGTCTTCAGTCTCATTGATTTAAATGATTAATATTTAACAAACCTGGAACTCAGTTAAAGCCAATGACTATTCCCTTTTTAACTGAAACAGATTTGATCAAACCCAGACAACCTCTGGTAACCAAATAAATATGTACTTTATATTGTAAACGCATGTGTTAATTATAATGAAATATTATGACTATGGCTGGGTAGACTGTGCTGTTTAAAACTAAAACATCAAAATCATTTGTGCAAAATTAAGCACAGAATAAACTTAAACATCACAAGAGAAGATACATTTAACGTATTATTTTTATGCATCATATTATATTAGATTATATTATATTATATTTTCTAGAGTTTCTGTGATTTAAAAAGCTTGTTTCAGCTACATATTGTACTTATTTTACTGCCTGCACTTTAACAAAGTCGTTTTTGTGTTTAAATTACCTGTTTAACTGTTGTAGGCTACACATTCAAGTGTGATAGCCATTTCTGTGCATTTAAAGTGTTTTTTTATTGTATCGGGTGGCGCAGTGGTGCAGCGGTTAACATTGTCACCTCACAGCAAGAAGTTCTCCGGTTCAATTCTCAGCTGGGGTGCCTTCTGTGCGGAGTTTGCATGTTCTCCCTGTGCATGCGTGGGTTTCCTCCGGGTACTCCGGTTTCCTTCCACATTCTAAAGACATGTGTCTGGAGCATTTCTCCCCAGGCCTCCACTGAAAACAGGCTCTATGGAACCTAGTCGGACTTTCCCGGTGAACAAATGTTAAATAAATATGTTGTATTTTCTGAAAAAAACAAAAAAAAATACTTGTTTTCCCGCCTTTCTAAGCTAGTATAGTCAAGTTTTCAGGTTAGTGCAGAATTCAGGGCTGTGTTACAAGTTTCTGTGTTTGCCCATACCTTACTTGGATAGAAGGAAGTTTCTCTGTTCACTGTGAGAGAGGGAGTTTTGAGCAGCCTATCTGTCCCTGGAGGAGTGGTTTCAGCCCAGAAATTAGTAGTTTATTGGCCATTTTGGGCGAATTTCTATCTCTATCATTTCCCTGCTATAAAACCCGCATTTGCCCGATTTTGCACGCCAGGCAGAGCCAGTTAGGTAGGGTATAGCTATTCCCGGCTCCACAAAGTCTACTCTTCAATTTTTCCCTTGGAACTAGACAAACTTTCAACTTAAGCACTCAAACCATTCACTTCTCATCCCAGCACTTGCTCAAAACTCATAGCAAGCACTAATAAACCTTTGCACTAGACCCCTCCCCCTATACTGTAGAGAAGGACAAGGCTCTCTATTTGACCTTACCAGCCAATCAGTAAAACAGTTCACTGTACCTATCTATGCATGAACAAAGGGCAGTTTCAGGTGTACTCTCTGGTCCAACTGGTGAATCTGGGCATTTTGAGGCAATGTTACAATTGCCTCATGTACACAGACAACCCTCTCCTCCTTCCAGCAAGCACTAATACATGCGAGAGATGCAATTATACAGCCAAACTGGAGGCTAAGCTCTCTCAACTCAAGACTGGACTAGGCAGTCAAGAGGAGAAGGGAATTATTTGCATCACACTACCAGTCTTGCATAGACCAATGAAACCAGCACCGGCAAAAAACACACATAAATACACAAAAACATACTCGGGGGCTCTAAATACAAATCTGCAAAAGCAACAGAGACCTCCAAAGCAGACATCCAGGCAACCTCCACCCCAACACAAACCATGAAAAACATACTTCACAAAACCAGTGTGCCATACAATCACAGCCCTTAAGGCAAATTAACATACCCAACACACTAGTAATAGGTGACTCTATAGTCAGGCACATTGACATCCCACTCACTAGGCTGAACAAGGAGAAGGTCACTGTTAGCTGCCTGTCAGGTGCCAGGATCCGACACATAACACAAGCACTCAGGTCACTCCAGAACAAGTACAAATATGACTCTGTTAATGTCCATGTTGGTGTGAATGACCTGAGCCATACTTCCATGGACTACATGAAAAGAGACATGGAGGAGCCCTCTAATCACGTAGCCCAGGCCGGTATGGAACTCTCTACCACCATCCATTCGTATCACCTCTAACTACTTTATATTCAAAAAATCTCTTCACTCTCATCTACTATCCAGTGGGAATGCTCCTGCACCCTCCCTATCCCAGTGGGAATGCTCCTGCACCCATCCATCATATCTACTATCCCAGTGGGAATGCTTCTGCACCCATCCATCATATCTACAATCCCAGTGGGAATGCTCCTGCTCTCATCCATCATATCTATTATCCCAGTGGGAATGCTCCTGCACCCATCCTTCATATTTACTATCCCAGTGGGAATGCTCCTGCTCTCATCCATCATATCTACTAACCCAACGGGAATGCTCCTGCTCTCATCCATCATATCTACTATCCCAGTGGGAATGCTCCTGCACCCATCCATCATATCTACTATCCCAGTGGGAATGCTCCTGCACCCATCCATCATATCTACTATCCCAGTGGGAATGCTCCTGCTCTCATCCGTCATAATCTACTATCCCAGTGGGAATGCTCCTGCACCCATCCATCATATCTACTATCCCAGTGGGAATGCTCCTGTACCCATCCATCATATCTACTATTCCAGTGGGAATGCTCCTGCACCCATCCATCATATCTAATATCCCAGTGGGAATGCTCCTGCACCCATCCTTCATATCTACTATCCCAGTGGGAATGCTCCTGCTCTCATCCATCATATCTACTAACCCAGTGGGAATGCTCCTGCTCTCATCCATAATATCTACTAACCCAGTGGGAATGCTCCTGCACCCATCCTTCATATCTACTATCCCAGTGGGAATGCTCCTGCTCTCATCCATCATATCTACTAACCCAGTGGGAATGCTCCTGCACCCATCCATCATATCTACTATCCCAGTGGGAATGCTCCTGCTCTCATCCATCATATCTACTATCCCAGTGGGAATGCTCCTGCACCCATCCATCATATCTACTATCCAGTGGGAATGCTCCTGCTCTCATCCATCATATCTACTATCCCAGTGGGAATGCTCCTGCTCTCATCCTTCATATCTACTATCCCAATGGGAATGCTCCTGCTCTCATCCATCATATCTACTATCCCAGTGGGAATGCTCCTGCACCCATCCATCATATCTACTATCCCAGTGGGAATGCTCCTGCACCCATCCATCATATCTACTATTCCAGTGGGAATGCTCCTGCACCCATCCATCATATCTACTATCCCAGTGGGAATGCTCCTGCTCTCTTCCGTCATAATATACTATCCCAGTGGGAATGCTCCTGCACCCATCCATCATATCTACTAACCCAGTGGGAATGCTCCTGCACCCATCCATCATATCTAATATCCCAGTGGGAATGCTCCTGCACCCATCCTTCATATCTACTATCCCAGTGGGAATCCTCCTGCTCTCATCCATCATATCTACTAACCCAGTGGGAATGCTCTTGCTCTCATCCATCATATCTACTAACCCAGTGGGAATGCTCCTGCTCTCATCCATCATATCTACTAACCCAGTGGGAATGCTCCTGCACCCATCCATCATATCTACTATCCCAGTGGGAATGCTCCTGCTCTCATCCATCATATCTACTATCCCAGTGGGAATGCTCCTGCACCCATCCATCATATCTACTATCCCAGTGGGAATGCTCCTACACCCATCCATCATATCTACTATCCAGTGGGAATGCTCCTGCACCCATCCATCATAATATACACTGGTAATTACTTTTTCCCCTTCTTCTCATAACTTCCTTTCCTACCTCATACATTCTCTGCTTGTACTAACTAAACCAGTTACAAAAATGTAACATGTGTCATATATTCAAGCTTCTTAAGAGTTAATGGCTTTTCAGTATGTATATTAAAATGTTTTCTTTTCTAGTATGTATCTTCTGTAACATTCATCACCAGTCTGTACTACTTGTAACCTTATGCTCTAAGCTGTATCACTTGTAAATATTGTAATCTAACCTAAAACCTATGTTAACCTTGTTTCTAGTCATATACTACTTGCAATTTCATGCTCTAAGCTACATCATTTGTAAATTTTTGTAATCTAATGTATAACCTATTAACCTTGTTATTGGAGCTTTTCTCCCCAGGACTCCATTGAAAATGGGTTCATCTTGGCCCAATGGACAATCCTGGTAAACCAACTGCAAATAAATAAATAAAATAAATAAATGACCCTGACCCTGAGTAGCATCCTGCCCTCATCAAGAATGATACCACGGTATAGAGAAACAATGATCAATTTCAACAATTGGCTAAGCTTCTGGTGTCATTCAAAGGGGATCCAGTGTCTGTCAGCCAGGGATGACATGCTCAACAAGCCACACTGCTTCGCTAGAGACGGCTTGCACCTGTCGCCCTTAGGCTTTCGAACACTGGCCAAGGCTCTTGCCACCCCCATAGTGCCTTTTTTAGGCAAGGCTCAAAAGACAAACCCACCACCGTAAATAGCACAAGTAAAAAACAAACTAAGGGTAATGCTACTCAATGCCAAAAGTCTAAACCTCAAAATGCATGCACTCAAGGCACTCCTCAGTATGGAGAAAATCGGTATATGTGCAGTAACAGAAACCTGGTTTAAGGCTCCAATGAGCACCCCAGCACTACCAGGCTACAACTCATACCATACATTTTGGCTACAAAACCCAGACCGAAATACAAAAGGTGGGGGAGTATCCATATTCATCAAGGATACCCACACCTCCAGGTTAGTGGCACAGCATGATGCTTCAGAGATCATCCATGTGAAACTAACAATGGGCAAAACTGCTATTCAAATTATAGCTTGCTACAGATCACCCACCATGTCCCAGGACCCTCACTCCGCATTCTTGGAAACACTGGGAAACATAAAGGTCCTACGAAACACCCTGATATTGGGTGATTTCAATTACCAGAACATTAACTGGGAGAACTACTCAAGTACAAACTCCCTTGCCCAACATTTCCTAGAATTTAAAAACTCAAACACCCTGGATCACCTGGTCAACAGCCCCTCCAGAGGTGACAACATACTGGACCTGGTCATCACCAACATGGCAAATGGTGTTCCACACCGGAGATGACCATAAACGAATCACTCTGTGTATCCACATTCCGTCACCACCCCCGGTCAAAGAAACCACCATGAAAAATTTTTCAGAAGCAAACTTCATGTTACTTAAGACCGAGGTGGGAAGTTTCAAAGCCCCCATGCTAAAGGATAACGCTGCCCAAGCTGCAAAATCCTTTACTAATGCACTCTATGGGCACCTACAAGAATGTATGGATCGTGCTATCCCAAACAAAACCAAGACTCACTCCTCCAAGAAAAGAAAACCAGTCTGATGGACCCCTGCCATAAACAAGCTATACAACAGAAGGAGGAAACTAGTACAGAAAAGAGTAAAATCCCAAGAAGGGAAGACAGCCCTGATCAATATCAGCAAGAAACTACGTTCCCTCATAAAATCATCCAAGGCTAGCTTCGAAAGAAAAATTGCCATGGTTACAAGGCATTCTTTAGCTATGTCAAGAATCTAAGTGGCAATTCTCAGATCTGCTCAGAGTTAGGGCAGAATGGCACAAAATACACTGAACAGACCAATATAGCCAACATCCTGGCAGACAGGTTCAGTGCAAACTTCACCCCACTCTCATCCCCAAAAGGGCTCATAACTATACCAGAAGAATGTAGTGCCCCTGAAAGCACAGATACCCAGGTTAAAAAAACCCTCTCCAAAGCCAAAAACACAGCATAAATGGGACCGGACGGTGTCCCAGGCTGCGTCCTACATTAGCTCAAAGATGAACTAACCCCTAACCTAAGCACACTGTTTAAACTCAGCCTCTCCACAGGCTACATGCCCACAGAGTGGTGCACAGCAACGGTTATTCCACTCAACAAAGATGGAGCCACAGCAGACCTCAGGAACTATCGCCCTATAAGCCTGACTAGCTTGGTCTGCAAAGCTATGGAGTGCATCATCATGGAGCTCATTAACAGAGACATTGGGAACCTCCAACACTGGACCCTACCCAGTTCAGCTTTGTTAAGGGCAGATCATGCCTCCTAATCCTGGTGGACTTCTTTGAGACAGTTACCAAGGCTATAGATGAGGGAAAGGTGGTCCACACAGCCTACCTAGACCTCACAAAGACCTTTGACACCATTCCCCACTCAGGTATTATAAACAAGGTCACCAGCCTGAACACAAACCCCTGCATCACGAGATGGGTTGCCAACTGGCTCTCGGACAGAACCCACATGGTAAGAGTTGCATGAGCTAGGTCTGACTCTGAAACCGGTTACAAGTGGCATTCCCCAGGGCTCAGTCCTAGGACCCCTCCTGTTCTGCATATACTTCTCAGAGGTACAGGCAAGCGCAGGAGGACTATGGCTGACCAAGTTTGCAGACAACTGCAAACTAGGGGCTATAATTGACTCTCCAGCTGACACAGACATCCTCCAAAAGGGTCTCACTGAGACAAATACCTGGTGTCAAAACCATGGCCTCAAGCTAAATTCAAAAAGTGCATAGCCACCCCCTTTGGAAAAAACAAAGTACCCACAAACTACCACATAGGTGGTAGCCTCGTAAATATGGAAGACATAATAAGGGATCTGGAGACCCAAGTAGATAGTAACCTCTCCTTTGATAATCACATTGCCAAAGTGGTCAGAAAATCCTTGTATGTGGTCCACCTAATCACAAAAGGGTTTGCATCCAGATCGAAAGAGGTCATTGGGCCCCTCTATGCATCACTCATCAGACCCATCATAGAGTACAATGCCCCATTTGGGATGTACCTTACAAGACACCTGCAACTACTGGAAAGACCACAGAAGTACCTCACCAAGAGGATCACTGGCCTCAAGCAGATGCCCTATGCAGCTTGACTGAAGAAACTTCAGCTGTACTCGGTTGCATACCGCCTACTCAGAGGTGATCTCTTCCTGACATACAAGGCCATGTCCAACCCAGAATTGATGGACATGCTCCACATAAATAAAAACATATCCCCTCGAGCCACTTTCTCCAGGAATCTAAACCTCACCACAACAATAACTAGGACGTGCTGGGGGGATAGATTCCTGTCCCTGAGATTTCCCATGCTCTGGAACAATATTCCAATCTACATTAGGCAGATCTCCTCACTAACCCTCTTCAAGAGAAACCTTGATGAGTGGATGGGAAACAGAAAGTTTACCCCAGGGATCACATCAATGGCTCTGCTGATCAGAGGCACAGGGAACTAATCTAAGGGGGTGGTGAAAGCCAACACATTCCGGCTAGGCTTATAAATGCCTTCAGGCAGATAGCCCAGTACATACCTATGAACCTATGAACCTATGTCTTATGCATTTCAATGTATGTATTTATCTGAATGTGTTAACCAGTGTAATCTATTCATGCATTCATTACAAAGTAGTAAAGTCAGATGTTGTCTAGGTGCATCATGTGGACAGACAAGGCTTGGCTTAATTTTTTTGGGGACGGGTATGCTGTTTTATGAAATATGTGTGCCACTTTCTACAGAATTCTGCTCAGTTCTGGAACTCCCAGTCATAAGGGAAGGATGGACAAGAGGTTAGTGCAACATTTCTTATTAAACGAATACTGTTTTTTATTAAGAATTTTGAAGAAGAATCTCAATGACAACACTCAGATCTGCTCTGAGTTACAGCACAATGACACTAAATATACAGAACCAACTGATATTGCCAACATCCTGGCAGATAGGTTCAGTGCTAACTTTACCCCTCTCTCACCCCCTAAAGGGCCCATCTCTATACCGGAAGAATGCAAAGTTCCTGTAATCACGGCTGCACAGGTAAAAACTACACTCTCCAAAGCCAAGAACACAGCATCCATGGGACCTGACAACATCCTAGGCTGTGTTCTACATGAACTTTCACCCCACCTAAGCACCATGTTCAATCATAGACTCACCTCAGGCTTTGTGCTCACTGAATGGTGCACAGCGATGGTTATCCCACTCCCCAAAGGAGGAGCCACCATGGACCCTGGGAACTACCACCCCATTAGCCTAACAAGCCTGGTCTGCAAGGCCATGGAAAGTATCATCATGGAACTTATAAACAAAGACATTGGTAATCTCCAAACTCTGGACTCCACCCAGTTCAGGTTTGTAAAAGACAGATCATGTCTCCTAAACCTGATAGACGTCTTTGAAGCAGTCACTAAAGCCGTAGACGAGGGTAAGGTGGTTCACACAGCCTATTTAGATCTCGCCAAGGCTTTTGAGACCATCCCCACTCTGGAATTATAGATAAACTCACTAAACTAGGTATAAATCCCTATGTCACAAGATGGGTTGCCAACTGGCACACTGACAGAAGCCACACTGTGAAAGTAGCAGACACCAAATCTGACTTCAGACCAGTGACAAATCGAGTACCACAGGGTTCAGTCCTGGGTCCACTCCTGTTTGGTATCTACTTTTCTGAAGTACAGGCTAACAGAGAAGGTCTTTGGCTAATGAAGTTTGCAGATGACTGCAAACTACGAGCCTTAATTGAAACTCCTAACGATGTGGATATCCTACAAAAGGGCATCAGTGAGACAGATGCCTGATGTCAAAGCCATGGCCTCAAGCTCAATGCCAAAAAGTGCATTGTCATCCCCTTTGGTAAAAACTCTGTACGCTTGAGCTACCACATAGGTGGTACTCTACTTAACACCGAAAGTGTGATAAGAGACCTTGGGACACAGGTGGACAGTAGTCTGTCCTTTGATAATCACATCACCACAGTAGTCAGGAAATCCTTCTATGTGACACACCTCATCACAAAAGGTTTCTCATCCAGGAAAAAAGAGGTCATTGTTTCCCCTCTACTTATCACTATTAGACCCATCATAGAGTACAGCTCCCCTTTTGGTATGTACCTCACAAGACATCTACAACAACTGGAAAGGCCAGAGAAATACCTCACAAAGAGGATTACCAGCCTCAAACAGATGCCCTATGCAGAGTGTCTCAAAAAACTCTAGGTTTACCCCATCTTATATCACCTACTCAGAGGTGATCTCTGCCTAACATACAAAGCTATGTCAAACCCTGAGCTATTGGACATGCTCCACTTAAAGAAATCCAAATCCCTCCGAGCTACAAGCTCTAGGCACCTAAACCTTGTCACCACAATAAACCGAACATGCTTTAGCAATAGATTCCTGTCCTAGAGACTTCCAATACTCTGGAGCAATCTACCTATCTATATCAAACAAAGCTCCTCATTAGCACTCTTCAAGAAAAATCTTGATGATTGGATGGGAAATAGGAATTCACCCCGGGGATCACCTCTGTGGCTCTGCTCGACAGGGCCACAGGAAAATAATTTTCTTGGGTGGCGAAAGCCAGGGTACATTTTTGGCTAGGCTTGTATAGGCCCTAGGGCCGATAGTCTAGTACCTACCTATGAAACTATGGACCTATTATATTATATTATATTATATTATATTATATTATATTATATTATATTATATCATATCATATCATATTATATTAACGTGTATTGTTATTATTGTTATATAATTATTATCATATTATTTTTATTATTATTTGAAAAGAATTTTGACCAAAAGTTAGAAGAGTAATTCCCAGAATGTTTGACGCTCTGTCACAGAAATAAACAAACGACTCAGAAGCTTAATAAAAATCCACCAATACCAACATTGTGGCTAAAACAGACACCCAAGCCAAAGACAATCCCAAGGCATTTTTCAGTAATAAAAAAAAAAAAAAAAAAAAAAATGAAAATAGCCAGCAACAGGTTGACTGCGAGCAATGATAGAATTTAATAGTAATAAGACTTCATCAGACATGAGCTACCACATATGTCTGATGAAGTCTTATTACTATTAAATTCCATCATTACTCACAGTCAACCTGTTGCTGGCTATTTTCATTTTTTATTATATGTTTCTGCCGTGCAACTTCCTCCGTGCAGGGGAGCTTTTTCTTGATACACGATCTTTCAGTAATGTTCATAATCTCAAAAGCACAATGCAGGAGTACACTGAGCTGATTGAGAATGATGCTACCGACACTGAGGAGGAAGATATAATGAACTTATTAGCCAATAAATTTAGCTCTAATTTTGCCCCTCTCTTCTCTCTCTCTGTCCTTCAAGATATAATTGAAACTGGCTCACCACCAGCTATCACTAAAGACCAAATTTTAAAAGTGCTATCAAAAGCTAAAAATACTGCATTGGTGGGTTCTGATAATATCCCTGGATGCATCTTAATTAGCATGAAGCATAATTTAGACGCATCCCTAACTGTGCTGCTCAATCCCAGCCTCCATATAGGTTTTATACCAAGTGAATGGAGAACAGACACAATCACTACCCTGCATAAGGAAGGACCTTCAACAGACCCAGGCAACCACAGGCCCATAAGTCTGACCAGTCTCATATGCAAAGTCATGGCAAGACTTATCATGGAACTAATCAGTCAGGATATAGGGAACCTCCAAGCACTGGGACAGTCTCAGTTAGTATTAGATAAGGGCAGGTCATGCTTACTTAGCCTGGTAGAGTTTTTTGAAATGGTTACCAAACCAATGGATGAAGACAAAATAGCATACACCACATACCTCGACCTGGAAAAAACTTCTGATACAATTCCCCACTCAGGAATATTGGAAAAGCTAAATAAACTGGGAATAAGCACCTGTGTCACCCACTAGATTGATACCTGTTTCAAAGATAGGCTACAGGAAATTAAAATAGGGGACGTTACCTCTACAGAAAGAGCAGTCACCTGTGGAGTCCCCCAGGGTTCAGTGTTGGGACCTCTTCTGTGTGCCATTTACATTTCTGATGTAAAAGCCATCACCAAAAATCTCTGGCTGACTAAGTTTGTTGATAACTGCAAACTAGGAGCAGTCACTGAATCCCCAAATTACTTAGCCATCCTGCAGGAAAGTTTGTCTCCAATAAATAACTGGTGCCAATGGACTGAAACTAAATGCCTAAAAAGGCATTACTATATCCCTTGGGAAGTCATCTTTGCCAGGGAACTACCACATTAACAATACACCCCTGAGAGTTGACCTAGTTATTCAGGATTTCAAAACATATGTGTACAGTGGCCTATATTTTGACCAACACACTCCCATTTTTGAAAGAATTCCTTCTATATTGTACAGCTTATAAACAAAAGGATTTTGTCTAGATTTAGGGATATCATCATTCCCCTTTCCTCGGCCTTCATTAGGCCAGTCATTGAATATAATGCCTCCTTTGGCATAGATCTGTCCAGATCTGTCCAGACACATGTAACAACTGGAACACAACCTGAGAGACCTTATTGAAAGGATTCAAGGTCTAAACAACATGTCCTACACAGAGTGACACAAAGCCCTGTCACTAAACTCTATATTGTATAGACTGCTAGCAGATGACCTGTGTCTTGTATTCAAGGCATCCTCCAACGCAGTACTAATGGATTTACTGCAAATCAGCAAGTCAGATGGCACCAGAAATACTCAGTCTAGGGATCTAAACCTGTTCTGTAACTTTGGCAGGATGGTTTGGAGGGAGAGGTATATCTTACAGAGTATACTGCTAGTTTGTAATAGACTCCCCATCCACATAAAACAAGGCTCATCAATGTCCATAGTCAAGCACCACTTGGATCTATGAATGGGAAAGAGGACATTTACCCCAGGATAGCCCCCTGTAGTACAGATGGACAGAGGTAGCTTCTAAATGCTTTATCTCAAGCATGGATCCCCTCAAATTATCTATGGTATGAACTCAGTTATTTTCATTATGCATAATATACAATTATGGACCATGGGATAGGTAACACCAGTCTCTAACCAAATGGGACAGGTTAATCTGAGCAGAAAAAGGAAAATGAGACAGGCTTAAAGTACCCACTAGGGCAGTTAGCCTAGTATTTACCTATGAGACAGGCTTAAATTAGCCCGCTAGGGCAGTTAGCCTAGTATTTACCTATGAGACAGGCTTAAAGTACCCACTAGGGCAGTTAGCCTAGTATTTACCTATGAGACAGGCTTAAATTAGCCCACTAGGGCAGTTAGCCTAGTATTTACCTATGAGTCAGGCTTAAAGTAGCCCATTAGGGCAGTTAGCCTAGTATTTACCTATGAGACAGGCTTAAAGTACCCACTAGGGCAGTTAGCCTAGTATTTACCTATGAGACAGGCTTAAAGTACCCACAAGGGCAGTTAGCCTAGTATTTACCTATGAGGCAGGCTTAAAGTACCCACTAGGGCAGTTAGCCTAGTATTTACCTTTGAGACAGGCTTAAAGTAGCCCACTAGGGCAGTTAGCCTAGTATTTACCTATGAGACAGGCTTAAAGTAGCCCACTAGGGCAGTTAGCCTAGTATTTACTTATGAGACAGGCTTAAAGTAGCCCACTAGGGCAGTTAGCCTAGTATTTACCTATGAGACAGGCTTAAAGTAGCCCACTAGGGCAGTTAGCCTAGTATTTACCTATGAGACAGGCTTAAAGTAGCCCACTAGGGCAATTAGCCTAGTATTTACCTATGAGACAGGCTTAAAGTAGCCCACTAGGGCAGTCAGCCTAGTATTTACCTATGAGACAGACTTAAAGTAGCCCACTAGGGTACTTAGCCTAGTATTTACTTAGCAACTTATGACTCTATGTTTTCTGTACTGCTTTTGATAACCAAAGGGATAACTGCAGAAATAATGGATGTTGTGCCTTTATAGACTCTGGACAAAAAATTCAGTTGAATAATATAATCCTGTGTCTGACATACCACAATGTATCTGCCCTAAAGTAACACACATACATGTGAACACACAAGAAACTATTCAGGTTTAATCAATCTCCCTTTTCTAAAAGTGAAGAATCCCTTTCTGCACTTTATCCTGAACATCTGCATGTGTTTCATGTCTGTGATATGTAAGAGTACATCAAGTTCATCATGAAAAAGGGTTCTTTGAACCAAGTACTCGAATTAGCTGTAAAATAAATAAATAACTAACTAGCTATGTATCTGCTGCCTTATATTTACTGGCATTCTGTGAATAATTATTTTTCTGATTGTCCTGTTGCATTTTGGGTCATGGGGAAGCCAAGGCCTATGTTGGCACTTAGAGGGGGTGCAAAACAGAGAATCCTGCATGGTGCACAAATCCATTGTAGTATACATGCACACATATGTACGTACACACACACACACACACACACACACACACACACACACACACACACACACACAATAACAAACTCTCACAAAAGGCACACATATCTATGGGAAGTGTAGGGGACAGCTAGTTTACCTACAGTATGGCTTTTGGATGTGAGAAGAAACCACAGCACCCAGGCAAACCCACATGCACACAGGGAGATGTAAACTTTGCACAGAAAACATTGCACTCATGAAATGAACTAGGACATCAGACATTAAACATTATACTTCTATGCTGTCTAGAATTTTATTCAGGGACAAGCAAAATGTCTGTACATTTATCTAAATACCACACTCTGCACTCTGTCATTTTGGAACATTCCGCACAGAGACTGACTGTAGAAAATTTATAATTTATTTTAATCAGTCAAAAACTTAAGACTGTGTTTGCAAATGGTCTATTATGATCAGTGTACTACCATGGCAAACAAGCTAAAATAAATAAATATAAATATTCCTTGTACATTCGAGAAGTGTATGTTTTCTGCACAGGAAATGCCTAAATAACATCCATTAGTTTATTTGTTTGATAATTCAAATTTTGTGATTGGAATTGTTTAATAGTGGTACATTTAGGTAGGCTGTACTTCATACACTGTTCTGAAAAATAATTCTAGAATACAAAATTAAATAGTCAGCCAGTACGAAACACCAAACACAGAAAGTACTAGATCTTAAAATAAGAAAATAAATAAATAGCTATATAGTTAAATAATAAAGTCTGCTAACTACAGATTTACTACCTAAGCATGATTTGAATAAAATTCACAAGGGGAAGAATGCATGTAATTATTTAAAGTAATTTTTATGTGTGTGTATATATATATATATATATATATATATATATATATATATATATATATATATATATATATATGGGTCTACTTCATTTCGTTGAAAACTCATTTCACTGAAAGTTAGTTCCCTGCGACCAATTCACTGAAAGCTCACTTCACAGAAAACTCATTTCACTGAAACTAATTTAGTTGAAAGTTATATAAGGCCTTTTCCCCACTGTAGTGGGATCCTGGAGTTAGTATATAAAGTAAAGGGGGGGCATAGCCCCCCATATTGTAAATGGTTTAAAGCATACAGATGAATACTTACAAGTGCAATGAATAACTCTTTCTAGAAGACAACACATAACCAAACTATGTGGGGGGCTGTGCCCCCACACCCCCCTTACTATATATACTAACTCCAGAATCGCACTACAGTGGGAAAAGCCCATATATAACTTTTAACGAAATGAACTTTCAGTGAAATTAGTTTTCAGTGAAGTGAGCTTTCAGTGAATTGGTCCCAGTCATTTGAGTTTCAATGAAATGAGTTTTCAACGAAATGAAATAGACCCATATATATATATATATATATATATATATATATATATATATATATGGATCTACTTCAGTAGATCGAACTTTTACAAGTTCGGACGATATATGGCCGAGACCATATGTTCGAACTCGTAAAAGTTCAAACACTGAAGTAAAACCACATAAAACCAAAAAACACAAAGCTAAACGTCTATAGCACCCCCATACCCACCTTACTTTAATATACCAACTCCGAGATCGCACTACATTGCAGAAATGGGAAATCTTCCCTTTCCACTCTGTATGGAGATCTCCATTCAGTCAGATCAGACTTTTACAAGTTTGAACATCAGGTCTCAGCCATATGTAGTTCAAACTTATATATGTTCAATCTACTGAAGGGGACCCATATATATATATATCTATATATATATATATATATATATATATATATATATATATATATATATATATATATATATATATTTATGAAACACAGTGGGAAGTCAGACAACTGACTCCAACAGCCAGAGTTAAAGTTTTATTCAATGCTTTTGTCTTGGTAAATTAAAAATGCATATGAAAAAAATGTGTATAAAAAATCTAAATGTAAACATTCAAATTCTTGATTAAATCCCTATAAATCCCATCTATACCTATATAAAATAGGTAGATTTAAGTCTAAGTAATTCACTTAATGAAATCTGGTCATTAAGACCAGGAAACTCAGTTGCATTAGTTTTAATCTGCCATTTACTTTCTTTGTATTCCAGAAAATTGTCTTATTTTATAACGCCTGCTCAAAGAATACATTCCACGGAAGTAATTACAGCCAATAACACTGGCTCTTTCAATCTTAATGTTTCAAGTACAGGATCACACAGTCGTGATGCTTTCAATGGACTGGAAGAGGCTATGAAGTCATTTTCAGTAGAGGAATGGCTTAAGAACAAAGTCTCTTGGAGGACTGATTTGGGGTTTCTGTGCAATACAGGAGTTTGGATCAGCAAATTAGTAGCTTTTGTGACCTGGTATTTAAATACAAAAAAGTCCATTTAGAAAACAGATACTTGAATGAATGTTTTAGGCACAAGCACATTTCTAAAGGCCTGCACATGTGGAAATATCCAATGGGTTTAATCAAAAATTCTCCATTGCACCATGAACTGGTAAAACTTTTTAATAAACAAGAATGTAAATTATTAAGACTTTTGATTGCTGACAGTAAAAAATAAGCTGGCATCATTGAATGTTGACATTAATCGACTTGACAATAGTATTAAATCCGATTTACTTTTTGTGCATAAGTTGAATAACTACACGGCTGCTGTGAACTTTGTTGATAGAACCTTGGTTGAACTTAAGGCCAAAAAAAGACAAAAATTGCTTAGTGATAAGAACGACTAAGAACGAGGTAAACCTTACCCTGACCCCCCTCTGGGACAGCAAGACAACAGTTAGCATGTGGTTTTTGATAGTGATCTGGGTATTGTGGAGGACAATAGGGCATACAATAATGATGGTGCTGAACGCCCTTTAGACCCCCCCCCCCCCGAGGAGATCAGAACAGTTGAGGAATCAGAGTGGTGGGACACCAGTTACCACCAGTTATGGCCAGCAACATTATCAGCTCCATCAGAGAAGGAGAGAGGCAAGGAGGGGGAGAGGTTGATCAACATTTTTTCACAGGAGGGAGAGAGACTAAATGGTACTTTGGAGTCTGATGAACTTTGCGTTGTTGTATATAATTCCTTGAGGGACTTTAAGATTTTTAATTTGAGCCAGACATCAGTTAATGCTGAACGGGCCGATTTATTAGGAAAAAAGCCTTAACTTTGTCCCAGCTAGAAAGGCTAATATGGTCAACACCATTATACAGTTAAAATTGTTTACTAGAAAACTAAACCTGGGCCTGCAGTTTAAGGGTAATGACAGTGCTGAATATATGGCAAGTGGGCCTAGTTTAAAAATACCCAGCACCTTTAACTCCCCCTGTTCATTCCATGGTCCAGTTATATGACAAACTATGCGAGGCTGATATTAGGGCACTATTAAGGAGAAACATTTATGAAAACATGTTGAATTTGTCACTGGATGAATCTGAGCTGTTGCACAATATCCATTTAAACAAGGAAATTAGAGTGATGAAACCTGATAAGAGTGGTGGCCTGGTTGTCAGAACTCCAATGATTACATCAACAGGATGTTCTCAATACTATACAGTGACACGTATGAAGAGGTTTCTAGAAACGAGCTTAATATAGCTTATCATAATATTGAATTGACCCTAGATGAGTTATTACTTAATGGGCAGATCACTTTGGAGGAACATGTTTTTTTACAGGTACCCCACCCTTGGATTCCAACTATATTCGGAACCCCTAAGATCCATAAAAATATTTCCAACCCCCCATTACACCTGATTGTAGATGCAAAGGCTTCTAAGGCTTTTTGTATTGCTAAATACATTGGCCACACAATTAAACATATTTTGGACCATCTTTTATACATATTTAGAGATTCCTGAGATTTCTTATCCAAGATTTCCAATGATTACTATGATGAAAATTTGCTAATGGTCACTATTGACCATTGTGATCTTTTTTGGTCATTCCCCATAGACAAGGTGTTGAATGGTTCTATGACTACCTGTGTTCTAACACACAAATGGACCATACTAGAATACTTACAGTGAGAACATGCATGAAGACAGTCTTAGACAACAATTTTCTGAGCCTTGAAAATCAGATTTTCAGACAGGTACAAGGTGTCGCCATGGGGTCCTGTTGTTCCCCAGCCTTTGCCAACATTGTATTAGCCCAATGGGAGGACCTGTTTGTTTTGGGGTCTCAATATAAGACTTCTTGGGCCTTATATGGCAGATACCTTGATGACATAGTACTTTTTTGGAAAGATGTGGAAGAAAGACTCAGTGAATTTTTTGATTATTTGAAGAAAACTACCTCATTTTTAAAATTTACCATGAATGTTGACAAAATCGAGGTAAACTACCTGAATGTGATCATTAGCAAGGACTATTTAAATAGATCTTTTTCTTCTTCATTATATAGAAAACCTACATACTCCAATTCATTATTACATTACAATAGCTGGCACCCTATCCACCAAAAGAGGGCGTTACTGAAAGGACAATATTTTAGACTTGCTAAGATTATATCAGACCACTACTGTTTTGAAAGTGAATGTTTGGGGCTACTACAGATGATTATTAGGAGAGGGTACCTGAACAGTTTGTGGTCAGTATCATGGAGGTGGTAAAAAGAAAGAGACAATCTGGTACTTTTAAAATTCTTCTAGGTACCAGTGTTGGTCTCTAGCAGATGGGGACTGCTGTGGAGCAAGTTAGGTTCCATCGGGAACTTGTATTGCCCTATAATTTACAATTGTATGATATCAGGAGTATTATTTTGAAAGATTGGAGTATTTTCAGCTTGGACCAGGAAGTGCACACATTGCTAGGGGACAAATCCAAAGCAGTGTACAGAAAAGATGTTTGTTTAAAAGGACTTTTGCAGACACCTTTCACAAAGGTAGAAAAAGGAGGGATGTTTAAATGTAGTACATGTTTTCAATGTAAATTTAGTTTAGAACAAGACTATGTATCTATTAAGAATTTGGTCATTATTAGACCCACCAAGAAATATTACTGCTATTCAAAAGGGTTGATTTATATTGCTGTCTCTAAATCATGTGAAGGCTTTTATATAGGGAAAACCAAGAGTGCATTAAAACAAAGGATTTCTCAGCAGATTCACGACATTAAGAATAAAATTGAAAGGAACGCCCTATTCAAACACATTAGTTTACACCTTCAGCATTTTTAAAATGTTTTTGTTATTGACCATGTGGACCTGGGGTACTGGGGGGGTCCTTTTGATGGTTTCTGGAATACAAAGAAAGTAAATGGCAGATTAAAACTAGTGCAACTGAGTTTCCTGGCCTTAATGACCAGATTTCATTAAGTGCATTACTTAGACTTAAATCTGCCTATTTTATATAGGTATAGATGGGATTTATAGGGATTTAATCAGGAATTTGAATGTTTACATTTATATTTTTCTACACATTTTTTCATATGCATTTTTATTCAGTGTATATATATATTTATATATATATATATATATATATATATATATATATATATATATATATATATATGTGTGTGTGTGTACATTTTGGTTAAGATTTTAAATTGTTAATGTGCAATTTGGTATAACAAGTTTTTCTAATTTGCATAATTAGTTAACCAATCTGGTCGAAGCAGCTAGTATCGAATGTCTGGTCTTAGTTCTTGTTTTATTCTTATTGATGAAGTCCAATTTACCAGAATGAAAGCACTCAATAAAACTTTAACTATAGCAGTTTTCAGTTGTCTGACTTCCCACTGTGGTTTTTATTGTTTATATATATATATATATATATATATATATATATATATATATATATATATATATATATATCTATATCTATGGGTCTGCCTGATAACACTGACACGCCAAAACACCGACAATGAAATAACCAACAAGACAAAACCGAAACTTCAAAAACACGAAACTTCACATGCCTGACAGACCACAATCCCGACAATCAACAAAACAAATATCTTTCCCGAAAAACACACATGTAACACAAGCACACCAAAAACCTTACAAACTTACACTAAACCTTACATACACAACTATCTATGCACTAACCTTAACCCAAACCCTAACCCTAAGGTCCGTTACTATCACACACACTTACCTTACCCGCACCCTAACCCTAACTCACTTAATCCGCCCCTAACCCTTAAGTCTGTCACTATCGCCCAATTACCTTACCTGCACCCTAACCCTAACTCACTTAATCCACCCCTAACCCTCAAGTCCGTCACTATCGCACACTTACCTTACCCGCACCCTAACTCTAACTCACTTAACCCGTCCCTAAACCTAAAGTCCGTCACTATTGCACACTTACCTGACCCGCACCCTACCCTAACGTTTGTCACTATCACACACTTACCTTACCCGCACCCTGACCCTAACGTCCGTCCCTATTGCACACTTACCTTAACATGGTGTTCTCAGCATCGGGATTCTCAACTTTTGGTCTTCTCCATTGTCGATCTTCTGGTGTCGGTGTCCTCATTTTCGGCATTGTGGACTTTCAGTGTTTTCAGGTAGACCATAAGGCATTACTTTTTAGGCAGAAATATTATTTACAGGGGAGAAGAGAGGAGGTATCCGCATATTTGGCTAAAACAGTACGGGAGGATATTAGTGTAATGAAAAAAATGTTAAAGGGGAGGTCAAAAGAACACAAAGGAAAATTAAAAGTATTGTAGTACAGCATATGGCAAATATGTGTAAGAGTAAAAAGAAGGAAAATAAGAGAGAATGGAAAGTAAAAAAACAAAAAAATCTAGAATGAGTTAAGGAAGAATAAGAAAAATAAATTACTGTTAGTGTCTTGGATGAAGCACTTAGGAATGTAAATGTTGGTCCAGCATCAGGCCCAGATGGTGTATGCTACGGTGTCTACAAGAACTTAATGAATTAGCAAGAGATTATTTTGTAAATGTATTGATTGCATGGTTGAAGGAAGGGTTTATGAAGAGTTATGTAGTGCGATATTAAAATTTATATGGAAGAAAAATGAGAAGAATTAAATAAAAAATTGTAGACCAGTCACCCTAAATAACAGAGATTATAACATTGTTATGGGAATAATGCAATAGAGAATGAAAGGAAGAATGAGGGATAATATGGGGGATGTATATGTGCTATAAAAAGGAAGCGAAGTGAAGAACTGTTATTTGTTATGAGAGAAAATGTGGATGATATTATAAATAAAAGGGACGATGTCAAACTTATGGTAGGTGATATTAGCAAGGTATTTGATACAGTAGGGCATGATGCTTTGTGGGATGTTATGCAGAAATGCAAAACAGGTAACAGAATTGGAAGGGTGTGTGTGTCAGCATATCAAAACAATAGAATGATAGTATTAGTGAATGGGTGGCTGAGTAAAGAGACATACATTAAGAGTGATATAAGACAAGGATGTCCATGAGTGGGATACTGTTTGCACTGGTAATGAATGCAGTTCTGAGTGAGGCAGCATATAAAGTACAACAAGGTGGTGGTGATTCCAGTAGTTTTGACATATGCAGATGATATAGTTGTAGTTACTAAGAACAAAATACGGATGATGGAAGTGTCAGTCAGTCTGAATGGTGGTTTAAAGGAAATGGGAATGACCTTGAATAAAGATAAAAGTGAGGGTTTGAGTGATGCGATGAAAATTGGAGGCATGTATTTTTCACTGAATGAGGTGTCTTTGCTAGGGATAAAATTTGGGGAAAATTATGTAGTTACGATGCAATGGTAGGGTTTGATAAAAGAAATGAAAGAAATATGTCTTCTGTGGAAGATGTATAGATTAGCATTCAGGAAAAAAGGTTTTTGTGATGAATTTTGTATTAATGGGTGAAATAGTATATATGTTAAATGTTTATATGATCCTGCAGAAATATGAAAAGGAATTTGTGCAATTGGTGTTTTCTTTCATATGGGGGTCCATATTAAACCCAGTGAAAAGAGGTGTGTTGTATATGAGTGAGATGAAGTGGAACTGGAGTTAATAAGTCCAGTTGTTTATTCTATTTCTTTAAATTTGTATAGAATATTAGGGTAAAGGAAGAGAATGACAAATTAATAGTGAGAGTATTTAATTATAAGTATAAAAAGTTTCCGGAGTTGAGAGTAAGAAAAAGAGAAAAATAATATGTAAGTGAAGAAATTAAAAAATATGAAGAAAAATACTAACATACAAATAAATGATGATATAGAGAAAGATAGAAGAATGTGGTATAATCATGTGAGGAAACAATATTAATATGTAAGTCCATGGGATTTTTTTACCAGAAGTGATTAAAGTCATTAAAGTAACACATAAGTGATGTGCCAAGATAGTAGAGTATCAGGAATTCCTATGGCGACTGGTAATAAATAAGTTACCAGTAAAGGGGAATATACCATATAAAAAGAAAGTTGAAAGAAAGTGTTTATTTTGTGGGGAGGCATTTTTTAATATAAAAAGATTGTTGAAGCTATGAAAAAAGTTTTGTGAAGAAACACTATAGATAGGAATGTATCCGTATGAACAGATATTATAAGTACATGAAGAAATAGGAAGATAAGAAATTATTTTATGTAATATAGGTTATATGGAATGAAATTTAATGAAATTTTGTTTAATGGAAAATGGATTTTGTCAGGCATATTCTGAAAATTTAGATTTTGGTTGTAGAAGAAGGAATTGGTTCAGTTATATAACATTAACCATTAGGAAGAAACTTGATAAATAGTAAAAAATATAGAAATGTGTATATATTTGGCAGTAAATATGTACACTTTGTAAACATGTAAATAATGTGTTTTTATGTTATATAAAATAAAGAATCCCTGCTCTTTTTGGTAGATGCCATGGGAACATTTACATCCACCTGATCTACCACCAACTCAAGCAGGTGGGACCTTGATTTAATATCTCATAAGAAAGGTGGCAATATCTAAGGTGGTAGTTAATTTATTAAGAAGTATAAGCTTGGATTAATCTTAAACTCAGTACTCTATAAACATATAAACTTTAGATGTAGCTGCAAATCTGTATGTTGCTTCAGTTTTGTTAAAGTCACTGCCTATGACTATATGAGAACTGCTGAGCCCTTAATCTGATATAGCTAATTAAAGTGCTAATGTTTGTATCAACAAACCATGTCAAAGTATGTTGACAATTTTGCTGAATTTGAATTGTGAAGGTGAACTTTTTTTCTACTACAATAAGCAATATACACAGTGAAGCTTCAGTCTCCAGACTTGAATATAACAAATTACGAAAAGCCATGTGAAGATTGTGTGTGATGTTTATTTATATATGTTTTTGTAAGTTTCAAAATTTCAATAAAATGCTTAAGAAAAGCCACATGAATAAAACATTTTCTCTATCATGACTCAGGTTAACTGTATGCCTCACACCTTCTGGCCAGAACAGAACATCTTTTTTTTTCCATTTTATTTGTTTAGCAGGTGAAAGTAATACATTGGATTGTATACCATACTTTAAGTGTTCAATTTAACACTGAATGACACAGTAAAGTCTGAATTTACTAACCAACAAGTTTCAGAAAATAAGAGAAAAAAGTGATTTGCTGCAGCCCATTTTTAGACTTTAAGATAAATAAGATTAGGATAATAACAAGTGCAGTGTGCTGTACAAAAGCTAATTATCTGGTATGTTTTGTACACTAAATTTATCCAATTTATTATTATGGCTGTTATGAATAATTTTTTTCCAGCAAACTCATTTTTTGTTGTTTAATATGTTTAGTTTTTGCTTACTGTGCAATCCCTTAAAGTTATTTCTCAAGTATCCTGACTGTTTCAGAGTATACACTTGTTTGGTAAACTCACATACGATCTTACATTAGACAAAGTTTACTAAATCTCAACTAGCAAATTAAAAAAAAAAGAGCAGATAATAAAGTTATTTCCTTCCTTGGATCATGTAGAATAGCATGTGTGTGTTGTACCTTTAAGAAGCATTTCAAGGTCAGCACATGCATATATATAGCAAGCACATGCTAGCTTCAACGCCATTTTGAGAGTACAGCCAGAAAGTGAGCATGTATGAATGTAATAGCTAGTTTGTTTATAAGTTTATCAAAGTTAAAGTTAGCAAGCCTCAATCCTGATGTGTTTGTACATAATAAAGCTGCTTGAACAAAACCCACAAATGTTTGTCTGTTTTATCCTGGCCAGATAAGTGGCAGATCATAACATTCAATTTTTTGCCATTTTGTAATATTTTTGTTCAAGAAAGATTTTTTTGCTCATTAAATTTGATTTGCCAGCCAAGTTTCAAATCTTTTGAAGCAAATGATGTCACTTCACTCTTGAATGAAAAGCATATACAATTCTATTCCTATAATTCTCTAGCGACAGAAATAATATAATATGAGAAAAAAATAGATGCACATCAAAGGGTGGTATAGATATTAAAATGATGATAAGTATTTATGAAAAATGGTATTTAGGAACACACAGAGAAATAGATCTTGTTATCAGGTCATTCTAACCCTTAGCACAAGAAATCTGGACAAAGCCAAAACTAATGGGGGCAAAATACCAAAAACAGGGAAACATTCTAAATGTCACTCTTATCAACTTAAAAAGTTGCTAGAATAAAATATTTTGTGTTGCTATGCTTTTTCTGAAGGTTGTGAAATTGAAACTCAAATGTCAGTCATTATTTAGTGAATTCAATCCTCACCAAGTCGCCATAAAACAAAAAATGTATGTACAACAGACCAAAAATATAGGGTAAAAATCTGGCCATTGTGCAAAAATCTGGACAGTTGACAGGTATGCTTGGTATGTATGGTATTAATATTATTGGTTGTCCCACTTCTCTGTGACAAAGCCAAAACAAAAAAAAATCGGGGTAGGGTTGCTAATTACATTCACCATTGGGGCCCCAGTGCAGCAGTATTCCAAAATAGAGGGAAGATTTAAACCTATTATCACAGTGGGCTGCATTTCTTTAAAAAGGGACACCCTTTCTGCATAACTAAATGTTAGTAGGGTAAAAGTTGCACGGAGATGGAAAATATGTTTATGGTTGCCAGAGGAGTGCCAAAGTGGCTTTTCTGGAGGCACTGGCCTTGAAAAAGCCCAGTGATAAAGAAATATAAGTATAGAGTCCTTAAATATAGTAAAGCATGATAATTTCAGGTCATCTTATTGTGCCAGTTTATTGCAGATGATCAAGGCTTATCGCTCCTTAAGGAAGTGCAGCCTGATGTCATGGGTCTGGGCTGATTCTTTTTTCTGTCTTTATCTGTAAATTGTGCGGCTCTGAGCAAGTCATTTAACCAGGCAGGTGATCCCTAACAACATGTGTCTAGATGGTTTATCTCGTTAAAAAATAAAATTAATTTTGAAAGCACATTTAGTAAAAAGTTGCAATTGTAAGTGCGCAATAAAAAGCACGTTTCTTAAATCTAATTTTCTGAGACCATATAAAACCAATATTAGCTGTGACCTTTTCTTCAGTACATTGTAATTTTCTGAAGGTATATGAGACCAAAACCAGATGTAACTTTTCTTTCAGTCCAATCTCTGAGTCTGAAAGGCAAGTATCCTGTTAATAAGAATCATAAAGAAATAATTTCGTAGCTGTGTTAGTATATTTTATGCAAGTACAAGTCTGCACTGTAATTATTCTAAAGTGGTCAGTGTTACTCATCCAGTTAACTCACAAATGGAAAGCTAAAACTTCTGATAAGGCTGGTCTTGGAGAGCATCAGCTTCTGATACTGTTGGTCTTGGAAAGCATTGGTGGTGATGAAGTCATACTTCTGAAGCTCGGAGTATTATTTGTTCTATACCAATAAGATATATAAAAACATTACGGAACAAAATTTGCATTGTCTTTTGTTTGGGCAAAGATGAAAATTACGGAAATTCTGAGAAATATGAAGAATGATTTATTAATTTAGTCTTCCCTACAGCATGCTGAGTTTTTAGTCCTCAAGTGTCAGTTGCCCAAATCACAAGACACAAAGGAACAGAACATTTATCACTTTTTCCATAGAGCCAGTGCAGTTTATAAGTGTCTGTCACAGTGATTTCCTTATTTTGGGAGACTTCTCCCTCTCTCACGTTTGTACGTCCACAGAGTTTTTATATATAGAGGTATGGGGGTATAATGTATTTAGTCCCACAACTGGAGGGTGCAGCAAGGATTACTGACTACAAAAAACACTTGTAATTTGAGTTTTTACCCTTTTGTGTTTCAAGCATTTAATTACAGTATTTATCCTCGGGTCTTAGATACTTGAGGTTTATAAGTGGAACCACTTGTTTAAAATAAGACAAGACTTCTGAATACATTCATAATGTATACTAAAGTGAAGTTTTTGGACAAGTTTTCCAGGCTCAATACACAAACAGCATTAGGAAACCAATAGATGTCTTCCACTAAGCATTCATATGTCTGTAAAACAAGGTCTGGAGCTCTCCAGTTATTTTAAAGAAATACAAATGAACACCTTGTATTCACATAAACATTCAATATGAACTTTGTGTGTTTATAAAACATATCAGCTCATATTTTAGTATTATTCTCAATCCAAACATAACAGTGCAGCTGCCAAATGTAATATTTACTACCTTGGCTATCTGAGGCAAACTTGGTCAAAATCCTGAGTCTTTTAATTCCTTTTGAGCACATTGAAAGTTTACAAATGCGGTCCCTGTGTCCAGAGCTTACATATTAAATGAGCTTAGTGTTAAAGCTTTGTTGTGTGTGGGATGCAATATGCTCCAAGCATGTGATTATTTTTAATAACACTCATTTGTTAACAAAATATACCAACTGGATACACAGTCCCTTTTTAGACATTATCTGGGAATAATGCCTAGTTTGGAGGCTTGCTTAAGGTCACCCAATAGATAAATAAGGGCCATGGCAATCAAACCCTGCACCATAGGAACAACAGCTCTCAGCCTTAATCCTTTGCACCCATTGTCAAGTCAAAGAAATTATACATGCTTGTCAATTTCAGTGTAGTTTAATTAACAATTTTCTTTCTTTGGTATGTTTGTAGTTTAAAGAATTGTAAACTTGTAAACTTTCAATGTTCTCAAAAGGAGTTAAAAAAAAACAGAACCTCTGCACTACAAAATCTCATCCTTCCTTACAGTTCCAGCAGACAACTTCACTCTAACAATATGAACTTACTCACTATCTCCAAGGCTAACAACACTGCAGGAAAATCTTTATTTTCCAGCTATATATCTCGTATATAGAACTCCCTTCCTAACCCCATTCTCTCAATCTTATCCACGAACCACTTTGTCATCACTTAAAGCTTATTTAAAAAATAAGTGACTACGTTCCTGTACTAACCCCTCGTGAATGCTCTGATACATTAGAGTATACTCCAACCATATCCAACCTCTTCCCCAGTGTTTAATCTTTTTTTCGTACCAGCCTGTCTTAACCTTATATCTTGACATAAGACACACTTTACAAATTGTACTAGCTATGTTCATAGCCTAAGTTTTGTTGTCATGATGTAACAAATTTATATTTTCTTATGTATACTATATTCTGTTTACTTTATATTTTATTGTTGTTCTTCTTTCGGCTTTTCCCAGTTAGGGGTTGCCACAGCGGAACTCCGGTTCGCTAATGATTGACAGTAGTTTTTTTGCAGGTACAGAGGTGTCAGCTCGACGCCCAACCTTCAACGAAGGTACGCCCATTCTACGCATGTCTTTCAAATGTCACTCGACTGTGGGGAAGACATGCAGACTCCACACAGAAGGCGCTCCAGCCGAGAATCAAACGGGAGAACCTCTTGCTGTGAGGCAACAATGCTACCGTTGAACCACCGTGGCTTATTGATTATTGTAATTTGTGCATTAAAATTTACTGTTACAAATGGAGCTTTTCTCCCTGGGTCTCCGCTGAAAAAGGCCCTGTGTCCAGACAGATTTTCCTGGTAAATAAATGTTAAATAAATAAATAAAAATATATATAAATAAAGTAAAAAGCATAAAGTTTATAAAGATAGCTTAAGTTGCAAAGGGAATGAAACATTTGTTTAATTACTGTTATTTAACTTTGTGTGTTTGACTATTATTTCTTCCACAGTCCCAGTTTAGTCTATTTTTCACTGATACATCTCAGAGATTTCTACAATGTATTCAAAAAAAGCTTTCACAAACTATATATATATATATATATATATATATATATATATATATATATATATATATATATATATATATAGATAGATATAGATATATAGATATATATATATCCATATGGGTCTGCTTTGACCCATCAAAATTACATTTCAACAAAACGTAAACAGATGAACTCTTTCGCGAAAGTGTATTTTCAAGAAAATACACTTTCTTGAAATGCAAATAAACCAAAAATAAAACACAACACGAACCATGTTTATGCAGAGGGGCAAGCCCCCTGCACCCCCCACACCCCCACTACTCTGAGATCGCACTACAGTGGGGAAAAGGGAATACTCCCTTATCCCCGCTGTGCTGTGATCTAAGCAAAAGCCCCCATTGAGTTTGCTTATTTGCCTTTTCGCAAAAGTGCATTTTTTAGCCTCCATTGCTGTTCGGTTAGTTGCCTTTTCACAAAAGTGCATTTTCATGAAAATGTTCTTTCACGAAAAAGAGTTCAACTGTTTACGTTTTGTTGAAATGTAATTTTGATGGGTCGAGGTAGACCATATATATATATATATATATATATATATATATATATATATATATCCAGTCTCAGTCTTGATCAATAGAACCATAACAGAAGCCCCTCCATCTGGAAAACTTCCCATGTCATACCACTCCACAAAGCTGGCAGTTCCACAAAACTATCAAATTATACACTCATTGCCATACTTTCGCCACTGGCCAAAATAATGGAGAAATGTATCCATAAGCAACTCTTGCACTATCTCATATAAAGCAATCTGCTGACTAAATCTGAACATGGCTTTAGGCTGTAGCATAGTACCTCCTCTGTTCTCCTCTCTGTCTCCAAGGTCATAAATCATAACCAAAATAACAACAAACTATCCTCAGCCCTCTTCCTCAACCTATCCAAAGCCTTTGATATGGTCAACCACCAACTACTCACTGCCACTCTGAAATCCATTTCCTTGAATAACCATTCTATTCAATGGTTTCAATCCTATCTGAATGGCAGACAACAGGTGGTACTATGGCAGGAAAATTATCTACTCTACAACCCTCACCTTTGGAGTTTCCCAGGGCTCTATTTTAGGACCTCTTCTCTTTTCAGTCTTTATTAATGACCTTTACTGTGCCATTCCGGATGCTACATGCATCCAATATGCAGACAACTCCATGTTGATCTGCTCAGCCTCCACCCCATCTGACCTGCTTACACTATCCCAGAAAACATTTAACACAGTTGAGAACTGGCTCTCATGTTGTTGTTTGCTCTTGAACCCTAAAAAAAGCAAACTGCTACTTTTCTCCTCCACTCACATGTCCACTCCACTTTCCTTTACGTTAACCTCTAATAATGGAACTGTTATTTCTCCAGATGACCATACTAAACTCCTAGGGGTAACAGTTGTTAATAACCTTAAATTTGATGTGCATATCAATCAAACCATTAAAACAATTAATAGAAAACTGTGCTCCCTACATGAAAACAAACCTTTCCTTACCCCACTAGCTAAGACTGCCATTGCCCGCACTCATCTTCTTTCCACCCTTTTCTATGCCTCCTCCATTTTCACTAACTTGAACAAATCTGATCTCTGCAAACTCTCATGCTGTTACAATCACATTGCTAGATTTGCCACTGGCTTTACTTACAGAACTCACCACTGTCAAAACCTCAAACCTCTAGGATGACTAGAATTGCCTAGCTTACTTCAGTACAATCAACTTATAGTAGCCCACAATATTCTCAACCAACCAGATAATACCCCTGCAATTAAAAACATTATCTATCCTCACAGGAACACCAGGACACTTCATTATTCTAACAAACTGCTAATTCAAACACTCAAAACTAACAACTCATCTGGTGACTCCTTGTTTTCTAACTCTGTTGGTAAAAGTTGGAATTCACTTCCAGCTGACCTAACTCTAGAATCATCATTAAACCAATTCAAGAAAAATCTCAAACAGTATTTTATGACATACTGGCTATGTTCATAGGTTCATAGGTTGGTACTAGGCTATCAGCCCTAGGGCCTATACAAGCCTAGTCATAACAGCTCCCTGGATATTTCTTCCCACAATATTTACTTTCCTGGACCCTTGTCTAGCAGGGCGACTGATGTGATCCCCAGGGTGAATTTCCTATCTCCCATCCAATCGTCAAGGTTCCTTTGAAGAGGGCCAAGGAGGCACTCTGCTTGACATGTATGGGCAGTCTATTCCAGAGTATGGGGAGTCTCTGGGTCAGGAACCTATCCTTCCAGCATGTTTTGTTCACTGTGATGACAAGGTTTAGATCCCTGGAGTGTCTATATTACCTTAATAAAAATGTCTTAATTGAATGCCTCTTCATCAACCAATAAACAGCAAAATCCAAAATCTCCAAACAGCCACTTCAGTGAATTTATTTCCCAGGGTAAAACATCACTTAGTCAACCAAAAACCAAACAAACTTTCAATCCCTACAAAGTGGGATCTTCATGCCACCACACCCCTGATGGGGGGGTGATCCCCACAACCCCCTAACTTAATATACTATCTCTGAGATCACACTACAGTGGGAAAAAGGGCAAATTCCTGACAATGGCCAAGTGTTTTTTCCCCTGGAAAAAATTCACTGAAGTGCTGTTTGAAGATTTGGGAGTTTGCTGTTTATTGGTTAACAAAGAGGTGTTCGATGAAGACATTTTTGAAAAGGAAATATAGACCCAATATTAATATTCTTTCCAACTCAATGGAACTTGTCTTAGGTAATATAAATAGGTCTATGTATGGGTGTTGGACACCTGATGGAATGAACACCTGTCTGGTTGACATCATTTGGTTGATACAGACAGATGGTCAACAGGTGTATGATATCAGCAATCCTAGGGGAATATTCCCTTTCACCTGGGAGTTGTGCAGTCTTAGAGTTATTATATATAATTTGCGGGTGAGGGCACAGACCCCTACATGGGGGTGGAGGGTGGTTTGCCCCTGCAAAAGCATTTGCTGCTGGTTTAATCCACTCCAGGGTAATCCTCTGAGCATGCACAGAATGTGTTGATATTTGTGAATTTGACATTGTGATGTCCTTCTATTGGGTGTCAGCAAAATATCCATTCAGTTAGGTGCCTGGATCCCCTTCAGAAGCTTAAACTTTAAAAACGTTGAACTTCAAATGGCTGAGACCATAAGACCGAAGTTCTGAAACTATGAACATTTTGAATGGAGATCGCCGTAGAGCAAGGAATGGGATATTTACCATTTTCCTCATCGTAGTGCAATCTGTAAGTTGGTATATTTATTTAGCAAGTGGTGGGGCATACCGGGGTCTTGTCCCCCTGAAAAAATGTAAAACAAAAAATGTTTTTATTTTTTTTTTTTATTTCATTTTTGAAGTTTCAAAACTTCGATCTTCTGGTCTTGGCCATTTGAAGTTCTGCTTTTATTAATGATTATTATTATATTTTTGGGAGCTGAATATGGTATTGAAAGAGAAAGATAGAACTAAGTTGTATATAAGGTATCTTGACATTTTTATAATATGGGCAGGGATTGAGACCCAGGTTAAAGATTTTTTTTCTTTATCAATTTAACAAAATTACAGATATTCTGTTATTAATTTACACTGTCCAAAAACTTACACTGTATTAAGCTCCGCTGTGATTTGTATGGATACATGAAATGCTTATTTAAGATTCAAGAAAAGGGTAAACTTATTTCTATAACTTATTGGAAACCAATGTTTTCAAATTGTTTTTTTGCTGTACAGAAGCTGTCAACTGATTTGGCAAAAGAAAATTTTCTAAAGGGATAGCTAGTTAGATTATCTTTGATTATTTTTGAAGATGATTTATTTGTAAATTTAAGTGACAAGCTACTTAAAATGTTAAGAGACAGAGGGGGTAAGTGTCTACAAGGAAGTAAAGAAAAAATAGGCACTTAAGACACCGTCCTATTTTAAAATCAGACTTACTGGTTAATAAAATGGAAGTGAAACATCAAATATAAATATGAAAAAACAATGGTGTTATTGTTTTGCCCTATAGCCATAATAATTCAGAAAGAAAAGATACATTTTAAATAAACGTTTGAAGACTGCTTTTAATTCAGAAAGTTTACGACAAAAAGTATGGGATGAAACTATTTGTTGGTGTATCAAGAACAAAAACTCAAGCAGTGTCATGTCTATTTATGGCAGATGTTTTTACTGATGTTGCATTCATAATGGTCCATGTATTGCAATACCAGCTTATTACTAAACTCTTCCTTGTCAAGGATATTAAAACTATAAGACCAGAGGGGGAATATATGTTGCTAAGTTCCTCACTAAAAAATCAAATAACTTTTTGTATAAGAATCCCCTTTTTTTTGTAAAGATTGAAAAAATCTATTTTTTGATTCCTGAAAAGGTGAAAAGAAGTTCAGGTGGAAGCTGGTGGGAAAACAGAATTGCCTACAAAGAATTATTGTGTCAGGTCAAGCTAAAAGCATCATTCATCCAATGATGGCCTGAATGAAAATCATAATCAAAAAAGAATTTTAGTCTCACTCTAACTCTTTTTCTTGCATCCTTTCTGCACATCCTAACTGCTGACGACTGCAGTGTAATAATGATAATAAAGTGTTACAATGTATATTAAATATGAGGACAGCTAAACTGTGAACTTACTAATCACTAAAAACACTTAACCTTAGAATACATACAATTCTCATTCATTTAAAAATGTATTTAAGAAAGCGGAACCTTACTTTAATTTTTGATGACAACAGAATGTACTGTGGCAATTTCCCTGTGTGACAGAAGTACTGTCACCCCCCTTGTTCCCCTTACTCATTTTTGAGAAGTTGATTGAAAATAATTTTAGATTGTTGCAACATTGTAAACATTTATATACAGAAGGTTGGAATTTAACAACTTCTGAATACTCGTCTGAACTGGCAAACAATAGAAGTTTAAGGCTAATGAAACTGGATGGGGGCGGTTATTATGAACAGAGATGATTATTTAAACAAAATGAACATTTATTTGTTGGATTGTGACTTATATGAGGAAACTTCTTTAAACATTATACACATAGCTTACAAAAAGATAGATTATTTATTGCAAGACTTTTTGGACCAGGGTGAAATTGGTCCACAGGTGTTTGATTTTCTTCAGGTTAAGTTCCCTGTTGTACCCTGTATTTTTGGGTTTCCCAAAATACACAGGAGCACTGCTGACCCACCAGTGAGACCTATAGTTAATACCAGGAAATGACTCCCACGGTGAAATATATAGATTTAAAAGTAAAAAAAAAATGTTTGGAACCTTTTAATTACTTGTGTCAGGATTCATGGGACTTTTTGCTTAAGATCAAAAATTTGGATTATTCTAGGGGTTATGGAGCTATTCAGCATCATTCCTCATTCTGTTGGTTTGGCTTGGTTTCATGAATTTCTATGGGAATCTACCAAGCTGAGCAATAATGAACTCAATGTCTTGGATGTGTGTATGGAAACAGTATTCAAAAACAATTATGTGCATCTGGAAGGACTATATTTCCAACAAGTCAAATGTGTAGCTATGGGGGCTTCTTGTGCCCCCATTTTTGCTAGCATTATTTATTTATTTATTGACATTTGTTGACTGGGAAAGTCCACTGGGCCATTGATCCATTTTCAGTGGAGGCCCGGGGAGAAAAGCTCCAAGGTAGTACATTCAAAACATTAAGACATATTGAGTTATAAAAACATTTGTACATTATATAACATAATGGTAGTACATTCTATACAAATATCATACACAATACACATTATGTACTATAATGGTAGTACATTCAGTATAGTACATTATGAGAACTTATTTGTAGTTCCACCTTGAGACAAAAATTAACAGAAAGGTTTCAAGCAAGGGAGAGAGTTAAGCCCATGTGTAAAAGGGCAGATGTACTAGTCAGGTAAGTTGTGAGTGTCACATAGGATAGTGTAGCAAGAGCAGGGGGAAGGAGGGAAAAAAAGACAGCAAACGGGAGCAAGAGGTAGGGATAAGGAGAAAAAGGTTAGGCAGTAGGGCAGTAATATATACAGAGGTTAGTTGAGATTGCCCTATAGGATGGTTTGGCAAGAGGTGTGGAGGCTATGTAGGTTTTGTTATTGTGCAGTGACAGGACAAGTTATTTTGGTAGTGTAGTTTGAGTGATGATTTAAAGAGTTTAGCAGATTCCATTTGTGTTATATGGGAGGGTAATTTGTTCCAAAGTTTTGCTATATTATAGGAGTATAGACTTTGTCCAGCTCTTTTGTTAGGTTTTGTGACCTTTATTAGTTGTTTCTGAGAGGATCTAAGTGGCCGTGCAGGGTTGTATGTTTGTATGACTGAGTGAAGCGCTGGGCAGAGGTGGGGTTTGAAGATTAATTGATGTGCTAGTGTTAGTTGGATATAAGAAAGATGACTTGAGAATTCTAGCCAGTTGAGTTCTGCAGTTTCTTCACAGTGGTGTGTACGGTTTGGTTTACCTGAGTAATAGCAAGATTGCAGTTTATTCCTAAGGGATGAAAGTAGATTGGTGAAGATAGCACTTCCATATAGAAGGGAAGGGAGGAGTCAGGTACTTGCTAGTTTAGCTTTGGTTTGCTTGTTGAGGTATAACTTGTGTCTATACAGTTTACCTAGTTTGAAGTGTACCTTTTTTACCATCATTCTCATTCAGTGGGAAAAGCAGTTTGCATTTGGCAACTTTCCTACCAAGCCCTGGAGGTTATATCTTAGATATATGGATGATATATTTATTGTCTAGGACAGACCTAGTAGTGAAATTGATGGTTTCATTGACTTTTTAAACTCTGCCACATCATTAATCAAATTTACTTATACTTGTGACCATGATGTTATTAATTATCTATTAACTATCTACTAATTATTTATTATGATGTTATTATTATGTCAAGCTTTTTAAATATGATCTGGAGCAGTGTTTTGTTAGTATTATATATAGAAAACCCATACATTGCAACAGTTTTCTACACTATAAGAGCAACCACCCTGAACATCAAAAATGGGGCATAGTGAAAGAGCAATACGTACATTTGGCCAGAATGATTTGAGGACAATGATTTTATGTTAGAAAGTCAACATCTGACAGATATGTTTCTGACTAGGGGATATCCCAAACAATTAATTTCTAGGGTCAGATCTAAGTTGTGAGTAAGAGAGAGAGAACAGGGACATTTTGCCCTTATTAAAAACCTCTTACAATTCACTGGGGGATATGTTTGGTCAACCTTCCATAACAAAAAGTAACTTTAAAGAATATTAAGTGGAAGATCACAACATCAGGGAGGTGCATAAGAATTGGTATTTTTTCCTGCTTTAATGGTATTACTGAGTAAATTGGGGAAATACTCACCTTATTTATCGAAGAGGTAGAACTCTGAAAGATATTTTGGAAAACAATGGTGACCCAGGTGGTTTTATAATCAATAAGAAATCTGGGACTACTAAATGTGTGCTTTCTAGTCAGTGTAAGTACATACTTGTTAGTGACCAGGTCATTGTTAATGGAATCAAAATTAAAGCTGTGTTCCACTGTAATTGCTACACTCAGGGTGTGGTGTATCTGGCTTTATGTCAGAAATGTAATGGATTTTATGTCAGTAAAACTCAAAGAAAGTTGAGGAGACAAATATATGAGCATTTTCTGGACATCAGGAAGAAAAATCTTAAAAATTCTCTGACCAAACACATTGATATTCATCCTGAACACAATTTTCTTTTTTTTTGGTTTAGATCATATTATGAGAAATTCCAGGGGGGATCCCTGTGAAGATTTGATTGAAGCTGGTGAATGGTGGCAACTCAGGTTAAAAGCCATTTCGAGGGTGAAATCACACAATGTGTGAAATCATTTGTATTTGGTTCTGTGGTCATCTTGATATGTACTCTTCTTTTTTTTTTACATATGGGGATTTGGGATTTGTTGAACTTGGTCACATGACCCTCATGGAGGGATATTTAAAGGATTCAGTTAGATTGTGTAATGATTCTGATGAAGTCTAGAGGATGACAGACAAAAGCGCTTAATCTTTTTATATCACTCTTTTTTATTTTCATTAAGTGTTTTTAGTGATTTTTACAGATTAAAAGACATTCAGGTTGAGAGCCTTCTTTGTTTGTGGCTGGTTCCTGAGGTTCAGTAACTTTTGAAATGCTGAAAAGTTTTGTTGCCATTTAGTTGCCTGCTGATGATCACATGAATAACTATGAAACCAGAAGAGGGAGGGATAAATAAGACATAGTGTTGCAAGTTCAGATTTTGGTGGGACTCTGTGTCAAAAGCTTTGCAAATAACAAGGAAAAGTGAAGAAACAAAGTTGCCCTCATTTCTGTAATGGTTTGCTATTTAGGTGAAGTTGAGGAGGGCAGTAATAATACTGTGGTTGGGCCTGAAACTGTGCTTGGTGTTGGAGAGAAGATTGTGTTTGGTGATATGGTTCATAAGTTGAGAGTGAATACATTTCCCAAGGATTTTATGGAGGGTGACAAGATAGCAATAGGTCTATAGTTTGTTAACCCTATTGAAGTACCTCCTTTCTGATGGGATATGACAATGGATTTTTTTCCAGATGGATGGGCCATGGCTTTCAGTTATAGACCAGATGATCAGAATGGAGACAAGGAAGGCTAATGCTTCTGCACCTGTTTTGAGGAAATCAGTGGGAAGGTTATCAGCAGTTGAGGTTGTTGCTTTTAATTTGGCTAGTAATTTTTTATGGTAACCACAAACACGATGGTAAAACGGAGAAGAAAAACTAATAAATTACTGTATTCCACATCTGTACAGAGTCCAATAAAGGCAGTCCCACCAGCGTGACGATAAATCACAATTTCAGTTTTAACTCTTCAGTCCAAAAGTACAAACTCCAAATTAATTCACGAACAACACGTTTATTGATAAAGTGCAGTGATTCAATTAAGCGCTTTCATTTCCAAACATACAGAAACTTCATCAGAATAACACTGCCATAAAGAACAGCCCACATATATATATTAAAAGTTAATTAGTTAATGAGTTAATTAGAATAAGATACATAAATTTAAAGGTCCATGCTTAAAAAAACCCTGTTCAGTTACATGTATAAAAAAATTGTGTAATGTTATACAACTTGGATATATTGTATTGAATAATGTTCACATTGATTGATAGTTGAATAGTATATGAATAAAAAACAACAACATTAAACCTATGTTACTCATATGAAAAACAGTAAAACCATATAAAGAAAAATATAAATAAAAAACATATGTATATAAAATGTGTATATATGAAAATATGTATATATGAGAATACAGAGGTAAAAAAACAGAGGTAAAAAACGCTTAATTGAGTCACTGCACTTTATCAATAAACTTGTTGTTCATGAATTAATTTGGAGTTTGTACTTTTGGACTGAAGAGTTAAAACTGAAATTGTGATTTATCGTCATGCTGGTGGGACTGCCTTTATTGGACTCTGTACAATACAGTAATTTACTAGTAATTTTTTATGGTCGATGTTGTGACTGGCTGAAAACTAAAATACTGTGTGTTGCTTTTTAAAATAAATGGAAGCTGTAGGAGTGAAGTGAGGTGGCCATTGATTAGTGATAGAACTGACCAAATAAAATGAGTGCTGAACTGAGTGTCAGTGGACTCTTTGTTGTTTGAAGTAGAAGGACAGGATGCACTGGTATTGGCCAGAGTGTAACACTTTATTTAGAGAGGATAGAAAAGCTTGGTGTTTTTGTTGGAGATTACTACAGAATGATTTGTTGTCAGATTTAACAAGGATCTTGGTATGGTTTCTGAGCTGTCTAACATTTTGGTAGGCATGTTGTGTTTTATTCTTACACCGTTCTTTCCATACTTTATCTCTTTACAACATGAGCAGTTATGTCTCTTTTGTCAACCATGGTGCTGTGCTAGTTTTTACCCTTCTTGTCCTAAATGGTGCCAAATCATTTATTATTTTTAGGAAGGTGTAATTGAAATGAATAACTGTTTCAACAAGGGGGATTACTCAATGCATTCCAGTTGTAGTGGAACAGTGATGTAAAAACTGTGTCCAAACGTGGTTAAATTACATAGTTTTTTATAGATTATTTGTTTGGGTGAACCATGTTGTTGTCTGATTACACAGGCTGGGAGGTGGTCACTTAAATATATATATATATATATATATATATATATATATATATATATATATATATATATATATATATATATATATATATATATATATATATATATATATATATATATATATATATATATATATATATCTATATATATATATATATATATATATATATATATTTTTTTTTTTTTTGTCAGTATTCAGTCCAGTGTGGACTGCCTGTTAGCGTTTTCATTGATTCTTGTGGTGGAGCTTATTAGATGGGTAAAGCAAAGTAGGTAAATAGAGTCCTTAGGGTTGCTGCTGTTTATGGCATCTTAGTAAGGTCTGTAATAATAATAATAATAATAATAATAATAATAATAATAATGTTGTTGTTGTGTCTTTCGGCTTATCCCGGTTAGGGGTCGCCACAGCGGAACTCCAGTCCGCTAATGTTTGGTAGTGGATTTTTATTTGCCGAGTTACCAGCCCTGACGCACAACCTTCAACGAAGGCAAGCCCATGCACGCATGCCTCCACACAGAAGACGCTCTAGCTGAGAATTGAACGTGACAACATCTTGTTGTGAGGCAACAACCCTACTGCAGCACCACTACCGCAGGTTATAATAATAATAATAATAATAACAACTTTAAATATGAGGCTACTAAGACTAATGGATCAATATTATGAGGGTCCATATTGGGCCACTGTTGTGTAATGGCATTACAACAGCTTTCCAGATTTCTGAAATGTAACCAGTGGAGAGGCTTAGATTAAAGAAGTTAATTTGGGATATAGATAGGCCATATTTGTCACTCATAATCAGGAAATTTAGTGTATGGTCAGTTCACATGGACGAGGTGTTCCTAGCTTTGGAGAGGGCTGAGAGAACTTGTTCCATAGTAATTAAAGGGGTAGCTAGGACTGTGCAATCTGTGAAATAGCTATAACTGTAAGTGAAGTAAAATTTGCATTGAAGGTAGGATAATAGCTATTTCCTTTGGGTCAGAGTATGCAGTAATATTGTTAGATGTTAGTTTATAACTTCCTGACAAAGTTAAGGAGAGAGTTTTAGTTATCCTTGGTTTTAGTCTCTAATTTAAGTTCATATTCAGCTTTGACCTTTTTAATGCTTTCCTAAAGGACTATACTAATTTACTTATGTGTGCTTAAGTCAGGTAGAAGGAAACCTCTTATAATAACTGAGCAATTTCTTTCTCATTATATAATTAATTTATCAGGAATTCCAACAAAACATTTTTCAAATTTCTCATTCATATTTGGTATGATTTTCTTTTAAATTACTGTTGCGTTGTAACAGCGCTACAAAACAGAGAAAGACAGCTCAGTGTTTTCATTTCTTGAACTGATTTTAAATTGATTTTAACAGTCTGCATCTGCTTTAGCTAAGGTCTTTAAGCCTATATTAGTGATTCCAGTCCATGGGTGTACAGCATTTTTGCCTGTGTGTATGCCAGGCTAGTTTAGGACTTGTCTTTCAATTGAGGCAGTCCCAGCCCCGTCAGCTGAGAGCTAAGGTTCTAATTGTTTTTCCCTTCCACCCACCCTGTCATAGTTGTGCATCTGTCATTGCCTTCCCCTTATGATAATTTGCCAACATAAGACCCTCCCTCTCCCTGTTCATTGGCTGTTTACAATAAGTACATAAGTGTCATTTTGCAAAGTCTCTCCCCTTAAACTAATAATCAGGCTAAAAGGCCTTTGATAAAACTTGTTAATACTGAGTGTGCTGATACTGTTTCCACTAATCTGAGTATCAAATTAGTGATTTTTTTATGATAATTAGTTTAATGTTTCTTGATGGTGGCAGGAGGTTTCCAGGTGACTTGTTTTGTATTTAAATTTAAATATTCAGTAGCAAGTCCACTGAAACATTATTCTACAGCTGAAATCTAAACAGTTATAGTTACCCCTACCCCCAGAGTCATTCCTGTTGGTATCATGGACCAGCACTTCCCCACAACTTTTCAAGCCAGACTGATTCAGATGGATATCTTGAGACAACATAAGAAATGTCTCATGCTATCTAATAATCTGTAGTTCAAACAGTATAACACAGTATGTGAGAAATGTACAGATATAATATCCTTGGAGACAAAAATCTCACACACAGTAACCTCTGACACCAAAATCATTAGCAGCATACTATACACCACACCTCTCCAGTGCCATCACAATATAAATAACCCATCTTATGCTGAGGTTCTAAAGATTAATTGGCCTAAACCTTTAGGACCTCCAAAACACAACATGTGCACACAGCACACTCAGTATATTAAACCTATTTTGTTACATAATACAAGGTATCCCAAAGTGATGGATGTGAGTCCATAAGGCAGGGATCAACCCAACCAAACATTCTTGCTATAGGTGACTCCCAACATTCTTGTTATAGGAGACTCCCAACATTCTTGTTATAGGTGACTCCCAAAATTCTTGTTATAGGTGACTCCCATTGTCACATATACAGATGTGCCTCTTGCCAGGGTGAGCAAGGAAACGGAGATGGTTAGTTGCTTGTCTGGTGCCAGAATCCATCACATCATATGTGCACTTAAGTCATTGAACCACAAGAACCAGTATGACTGTGTAATATTTCATGCTGGTGTCAATGACTTGAGGTGCACCTCCATGGACTATATGAAGAGCGACACAATGGAGCTCTCAGTTTATATGTCCAAAGTAAGTGGCAGGCTAGTATTGAGCAGCATTCTACCTTCTCTAAGGATGATGTCGCAGAATGAGCAAAAAATAGTGGACTTCTGTAATGTCATTCCAAGGGGGTCCAGTATTTGTCACCCTGAAAACATGTGATCGACATGTGATCGACAGATCATGTGGCTTTGGCATGGATGGCCTGTATCTGTCTCAATTATTGGCAAAACATTGTCCATCCCCAGGTGCCTTTTTTAGTCAATGCCAACCTGATAAAGTTACTAACAAAATGAAAAAAGCAAAGGAAAATATGAAGGTGCTCTTTATCAGTGCTATAGGAATCTGAATAAGAAACTCCTCCCTAGAAAACACTGATGTATGTGCAGTGTCGGAGACATAATAATAGCAGAGAATACTTCAGCTGTGCAGAGTTAAAATGCCTTCAGCACATTTAGACCAGCTACTGTGCAGGAGGGGATAAAAGGTGGACATGTATCAGCCTATATTCAGAAGAGACTCACATCAAGACTGGTAAAGCAGTATGATGCACTGGAGCATCTACATGTCGATATAACCACCGGAAAGGTCCTGTGCTATATATTAGCTAGCTGTAGAACTCCCTCTATGACACAAGAAACCCACAGTGCCTATCTGCAGGAACTAAAATCACTCAGTGTTAAACCCAGTACCATTTTCCAAAGGGATCTAAGCTATCCATCTATAGACTGGGAAACCTACACCACCACTAGTGCACAAGCATAGACATTCCTGCACTTTGTCAGTACAAATGCCCTGGAACAATTAGTCAGGGTACCCACTGGGGGAATAACATATTGGAGCTTGTCCTCACTAATATGGGAGTAACTTGCACAGTCCCTTGCATATCTTCATCACTTGTTAGGTCTGATCATAAAGCAGTCTCCTTCTAAATAAAACTGAAACCAGAGATCCCTTCCATCCAAGGTACCTTTAGAAATTTCTTTAAGGCAAACTATGTACTTTTAAGTGATACATTGGCAAGCTTCAAATTCTCAACAAACCCAGTTAACTTCACTGAATATACAGAAATGTACACCACCACACTATACCAGCATATAAACAGCTGCATAGATGCAGCTGTACCCTGTAAGAATAAGCACAGGGCAAACTCCATAAACAAACTCACATGGTGGAACCATAAGATCAACAAGCTTTATCCATTCATCCATCCATGCACAACCCCTTTTTCCCATATTCCCATTTTTGCACATGGGGTCGGAATGTCACTTCACCAGTGGCAATCAGCTAGAACCAAGGTTTACACCAACTATAATAAAAGGAAAATAATGTTAACCAAAAGTAAGAAATATTCAGAATGTTAGAGACCTTGCACTGAAATAAACAAACAACTCAGGTGCCTAATAATAACCACCAAAGCCAAGTCTGAGCTTAAAATAGCTACTCAAGTCAAAGAAATTCATAAGGCATTTTTTTAGTTATGTTCATAATCTCAAAAGCACAATACAAAATACACTGAGCTGATTGAGGCTGAAGATATAGCAAATCTACTGGCTGATAAATTTAGCTCTTACCAATCTCTGCCATCTGTTTGTCCCTCAAGGTAGAAACTGGCTTGTCTCCTGCTATCACATAAGAACAGGTCCTAAACGTGCTATCAAAAGCTAAAAATACTCCATCGATTGGTCCTGACAATATCCTTGGATGCATTTCAAATAGCATGAGGCATGATTTAGCCACACACCTAACAACACTGTTCAGTCTCAGCCACAACCCTAACAACACTACTCAATCTCAGCCTCCATACAGGTTTTCTACCAAGCAAATGGAGAACAGCTACAGTCATTCCCTCCTGCATAAGGGTGTCCTTCCACAGACCCAGGTGATTACAGAGTCATAAGTCTGACCAGCCTCATATGCAAAGCCACGGAAAGACTTAGCATGGACTTAATCAATTAGACATAGGGAACCTCCAAACACTAGGCCAGTCTCAGTTTTGATTCATCAAGGGTAGGTCACTCTGGTGGATTTTATGAAAAAGTCATCAAAGCAATGGATGAAAATGGTATACACTGCATACCTTGGCCTGGCCAAAGCTTTTGACACAATTCCCCATTCAGGCATAATAGAAAAGCTAAATAAATTGGGAATAAACTGCTATGTCACCCACTGGATTTTCATACGGTTCACAGATAGGATGCAGATAATCCAAATAGGGGAAGTTACCACCACAAAGAGACTAGTCACCAGTGGAGTCCCAAGGGTTCTCTACTGGCACCTCTCCTATTTGACATCTACTTTTCAAAAGTAAAAGCCAATACCAAAGGGGTCTGGCTGACTAAGTTTACAAATGACTGCAAGCTAGGAGCAGTCATTGAATCCCCAAATGACTTAGCCATTCTGCAGGAAGGATTGTATGAAATAAATAACTGATGAAAAATCATGGTCTGAACCTAAACACCAAAACATGTATTATTGTATCCTTTGGAAAGTCACCTACCCCCAAGGAACTTCCACATCAACAATATCCTTCTAAGATTTTACTCAATTTTGGGGGAATTTGGGAAATTATGTGGACAGTGACCTAACTTTTGACCAGCACATGTCTATTGTAGGAAGAAAATCCTTCTATATTGCACAGCTTATAAATCAAGGAATGGTGTCTAGATCTAGGGATGTCATAGCCCCTCTTTACTCAGCCTTCATTAGGCCAGTCATTAAATATAATACTCCCTTATGTATCTGTCCAGACACACGCAGCAACTGGAACACCCACAGAGATACCTTACTAAAAGGATACAAGGCATATAGAATATGTCCTACATGGACTGACTCAAAGCCCTGTCACTATAGTCTGTATCTTACAAACTGCTAAGAGGTGTCCTGTGTCTGGCATACAAGGTATCCTCCCACCCATTAATGATATATTTACTAAACACCAGCAAGTCAAATAGCATCAGAAATACTTGGCGTAATTATCTGAATCTCTTATACAACATCAACAGAATGGTTTTAAGGGACGGGTATATTTCACAGATGATACTGCTGCTATGGAACAGACCTCCTACCCACATCAACCAAAGGTCATCCCTATACATTTTGAAGTGCAACTTAGATCTATTTAAGGGAAACAGAAAATGTACCTCAGGACTGCCCCCTGTACTATTAATGGACAGATTCAGCTCCTACATGCTTTATCCCATGCATGGGTCCCCTCAAATTATCTATGAAATGATCCCAGTAATTCTCATTAGTGGTAATATATAATTATTGACCAGGGGATGGGTAACACCAGTCTATAACTTAATGGGATAGGTTATTTTGACAATAAAAAGAGAAACTGGCAAGGCTTAACATGGTTTGTAAAGGCATCTTATTTAGTACTTACCTATTAACCTATGAACATATATGGACTGCTTTATCAATACTACTATGTAAGTGGGTGTTGGAGCTAGAGGCACAGACAGCAGCTTTAGTACTGATCCAGGAATAGAGCCTTCAAACAGCATTGTGGGGATGATGAATAGGATTTCAGTGACAACTACATAATGACAGGAAGTGCTCAATGCTACTCAAGTATCTGTTGGCAAAGGTTACCTTCCTGAGGGCTTCAGTGAAACAGGTAGTAAGGAAGTGCTCAATGCTACTCAAGTATCTGGTGGCAAAGGTTACCTTCCTGAGGGCTTCAGTGAAACAGGTAGTAAGGAAGTGCTCAATGCTACTCAAGTATCTGGTGACAAAGGTTACCTTCCTGAGGGCTTCAGTGAAACAGGTAGTAAGGAAGTGCTCAATGCTACTCAAGTATCTGGTGGCAAAGGTTACCTCCATGAGGGCTTCAGTGAAACAGGTAGTAAGGAAGAGCTCAATGCTACTCAAGTATCTGGTGGCAAAGGTTACCTCCATGAGGGCTTCAGTGAAACAGGTAGCAAGGAAGAGCTCAATGCTACTCAAGTATCTGGGGGCAAAGGTTACCTCCATGAGGGCTTCAGTGAAACAGGTTGTAAGGAAGAGCTCAATGCTACTCAAGTATCTGGTGACAAAGGTTACCTTCCTGAGGGCTTCAGTGAAACAGGTAGCAAGGAAGAGCTCAATGCTACTCGTGTATCTGGTGGCAAAGGTTACCTCCATGAGGGCTTCAGTGAAACAGGTAGCAAGGAAGAGCTCAATGCTACTCAAGTATCTGGTGGCAAAGGTTACCTCCATGAGGGCTTCGGTGAAACAGGTAGTAAGGAAGTGCTCAATGCTACTCACTTATCTGGTGGGAAAGGTTATCTTCCTGAGGGCTTCAGGAAGGAAGAGCTCAATGCTACTCAAGTATCTGGTGGCAAAGGTTACCTTCCTGAGGGCTTCAGTGAAACAGGTAGCAAGGAAGAGCTCAATGCTACTCAAGTATCTGGTGGCAAAGGTTACCTCCATGAGGGCTTCGGTGAAACAGGTAGTAAGGAAGTGCTCAATGCTACTCACTTATCTGGTGGGAAAGGTTATCTTCCTGAGGGCTTCAGGAAGGAAGAGCTCAATGCTACTCAAGTATCTGGTGGCAAAGGTTACCTCCATGAGGGCTTCAGTGAAACAGGTAGTAAGGAAGAGCTCAATGCTACTCAAGTATCTGGTGACAAAGGTTACCTTCCTGAGGGCTTCAGTGAAACAGGTAGCAAGGAAGAGCTCAATGCTACTCGAGTATCTGGTGGCAAAGGTTACCTCCATGAGGGCTTCAGTGAAACAGGTAGCAAGGAAGAGCTCAATGCTACTCGAGTATCTGGTGGCAAAGGTTACCTTCCTGAGGGCTTCAGTGAAACAGGTTGTAAGGAAGAGCTCAATGCTACTCAAGTATCTGGTGGCAAAGGTTACCTTCCTGAGGACTTCAGTGAAACAGGTAGTAAGGAAGAGCTCAATGCTACTCGAGTATCTGGTGGCAAAGGTTACCTCCATGAGGGCTTCAGTGAAACGGGTTGTAAGGAAGAGCTCAATGCTACTCAAGTATCTGGTGACAAAGGTTACCTCCATGAGGGCTTCAGTGAAACAGGTAGCAAGGAAGAGCTCAATGCTACTCAAGTATCTGGTGGCAAAGGTTACCTCCATGAGGGCTTCAGTGAAACAGGTAGCAAGGAAGAGCTCAATGCTACTCAAGTATCTGGTGACAAAGGTTACTTTCCTGAGGGCTTCAGTGAAACAGGTAGCAAGGAAGAGCTCAATGCTACTCGAGTATCTGGTGGCAAAGGTTACCTCCATGAGGGCTTCAGTGAAACAGGTAGCAAGGAAGAGCTCAATGCTACTCAAGTATCTGGTGACAAAGGTTACCTCCATGAGGGCTTCAGTGAAACAGGTAGTAAGGAAGAGCTCAATGCTACTCAAGTATCTGGTGACAAAGGTTACCTTCCTGAGGGCTTCAGTGAAACAGGTAGCAAGGAAGAGCTCAATGCTACTCGAGTATCTGGTGGCAAAGGTTACCTCCATGAGGGCTTCAGTGAAACAGGTAGCAAGGAAGAGCTCAATGCTACTCAAGTATCTGGTGGCAAAGGTTACCTTCCTGAGGGCTTCAGTGAAACAGGTAGCAAGGAAGAGCTCAATGCTACTCGAGTATCTGGTGGCAAAGGTTACCTCCATGAGGGCTTCAGTGAAACAGGTAGCAAGGAAGAGCTCAATGCTACTCAAGTATCTGGTGGCAAAGGTTACCTTTCTGAGAGCTTCAGTGAAACAGGTTATAATGCCCTCTAGTCTGCCTTTGCAGGCCGTGTAGGCCATGACTTGGAGTGTTCAGTTTTAAGGTGTAAGGGCACATGCCAACCCTACTGAGCTACACAGACCATAGCTGGTGTTAGCTATGACCACACAGCCTGGCACCTTGGTTGTTGGTGCTATCATGGTTGTGGGTGTTGCTACTCTTCAGGTGTAACACCTGGCACTCCTCACCAGGCTGCTCGCAAATTGTCCTGTAGTTCTGCTCATTTAATATTCCCTCTGGGTATACAAAGCATGATACCTGCTCATGGAAGTTGTCCAGGTTTATATCATCAGAGCAGTTGTGGCTCCTGACATGTGACACACCAGGCCAGGAAGGTCATCACAGAGATGCTGTTTAATGTTACACGTGTCTCTGTGTTGACTCACATGGCCAATCCATGCATCTCCTATGAGTTCACTTGTGGGTGCCACAGATCAACTGGGTTACACATGGTCACTTAGATCACATATTTTTGTCCACTCTCTGCTGGTACATGAGGCAAGGATACATATGGCTCTGACAGTACACTTTTCAGTGGCAAGGGTGGCCACAGTTCACAACTTCATGGACACAGGTTCTGATAGGGATCATTGGTACATGCTACTTTGCAATATATTTTGCTATTCCTAGCCACTACCAAGGGCGTAAACACCATAAAACTGTAGTGCTCAGAACAAACTTTCACCACAGAATAGTGTGCTTGTTTTATATATTTCTGAAGCACTGTGCCATGTTTTCCTATTATCGTTTGTATGATCCATGTGCCTGACTTGCATTAGGTTCCTCATTTCCATATCATTATCTAGTCAAGTGCACACACTGCATATCGCTCTATTTTTCACCTTACATGGACATGTTATCCACATCTCTAAATCACGTATACTGTGTAAAATGCCTCCACATGAATTAATCTGTGTTGTGCATTGCACTCAATGTCTCTGGTTTCCAGCTAAAAACTTGCACCAGTTGATATGACCAAAATGTGTTCCTAATAACCTGAACTAATAACTAAGCTAAGCTAAGGGTCTCCTGCATACAGATGCTTGGGAAGGGGAACTAGTTTCCACTCAACTAACGATATAAAAAAAATGTGGATGCATTTTAGGCAGTCTCTATTCTGGGAAAATAATTGCTCTGCAGGATGTATGACGAATTAAGTGAGCATTAGCATCTGAGTGGTAGATGTCATTTAGTTTGCAATGAGTGCCAGGCAATCTGGCAATGATTATTTATTCCAGACTAATTAAAACTGGACTGCAAGCTTGAGTTGGCTTGGCATTTAATATAAGTTGGACATGTGCTGCTTTGGGGTATAGAAAGTTCCTTATGTGCAGGGATCATAAGAAAATATGAATTGGGAATGCTGCAGTATAATTTAATAAAGTATAAATCTGAAACATCTGAAGGATAAGAACCCGGAAACCAAAAAAGAGGGCAGCTACAATCATAAATCAGTTGATAACTCATCGAACTAGTTAAAAAACAGTGACACACTGAACCCAGATTAACCAGGTTTATTATTTCATACAAGAAGCTTCCATCTGGTCTAAAGAAAGCCTGTTCAGTGAAAGTTTGCTGTGTGATATAATCGTTTTCATTGGATTAAACTGTGAGACTTAAATGGAGAAGGGAGCTGCTGCATAGGTTCTAGGCCACAGAAATCCAAAATTCAACTGCTCTTTTTCTTTGTCAGGTAAGAAAAGTGGTCTTTCACAGGATCCATATAACAATGACAATTCTGAGTACATCAGATCTAAGAACTGTAAAAAAATTAAGCATAAATATTTAAACAGTGACTTGAGAAACTATCTACTAGACTTTTGAGGTTTAACCACTTTTTCAGTTTGACAGACCCCCTATACACCCTTGCCAGTTAGACATGCAATCGCTGTGTCATTTGACTTGGGAACAGAGAGAATTCTCTGATCAGCCATGATCTCAGGTTTAGTATCAGTCCCACGTTAACAATTATAGTCTTCAAATTCTGAAAATTAAAGATATTCATCCATCCATAAAACCTTTTTTTTCACATTTTTTCACATGGGGTTGGGGTGTTACATCAACAGGAACCACCATCTAGTGACAATCTTCACACCGATGCGTGGTTGGCCTTGCTGTAGAAGATTCTAAGAATCAAAGCTACGTCCCTTGGAACACAGATCCTGCACATGGACTGTTTCAGTACCTGGCACCGGGCAGGAGATATCACAGTATCTGAGCAGGACTACAACATTCAGTAACAGTTTGTACTCCACAGTGATTAGACGTCTGAACTCAGGCACTTGTCCCAGCAGTCAGGACACATAATAAGTCAATTTTATTTATTTGTGCAATATATACTTACAAATATTCCAAGTAAGTACAATATTTATTTATTATATCCATAGTCAGTATTATTTCACTCACTCAAGTGCAATATTAGACAGATTTAATCTGTAGTGTTTGTTTTACTTTAAATAGGGTAGTTAATTTAACTCAGGGGAGGGTATTCTCTTTGTGTATGAGTGTTGGTAAATAGCTATGCTCTTTCTTGCATATATTGTGAGTAGTACTGTATTTGTTAGTGATGTTTATTCCTCTACTTGTATGTGTTGCTTCACTTTCCTATCTGATCTCAAGAATTGAGTTGATGCACGAAATTTCATTTAGGCTACATGCGTGTAGTTCTAAATGGCAATAAAGTTTACTTTTGCCTTTGACTTTTGAAAAAGTGAACGAGAGTTTAACAACTGTAAAAAATGTAAAATTAGTGACTATATGAAGAGAGACATGATTGAGCTCTCAGAGTATGTGTCCCACATAGGTATGACCCTAGCCCTAGGCAGCATTCTACCTTTACCAAGAATGATACCACAATACCAACAAAAAAAAAATTGACTTCAACAATTGGCATCTTTCCAAGGGGATCCAGTATCTGCCTGCCTGGGATGACATGGTTGACAGGTCTCAATGCTTTGCCAGAGATGGCCTCCACCTGTCACCCCTGGGGTTCCGGATCTTGACAAGGCTCTTGCTTCCTGCATTGTGCTTTTTTAGGCTATGTCCCAAAGACAAATCTTCCATAAAAGATCTGTCAAAAAGCAAATTGAGGGTCATGCTGCTTGATGCTAAGAGCCTTAACCTGAAAATGTAGTCACTGGAGGCTCTCCTCACACTGGAAGATGCTGATGTCTGTGCGGTCATGAAAACTTGGTTTAGGGCTGCAGAGAGCACCCCTGCCTTACCAGGCTATACCTCATTTCACACTTTCTGACTCCAAAATGAGGTTGGAAAGACTAAGGGTGGAGGAGTCTCTATCTTCATTAAGGCCAGGCACACCTCCAGATTGGTTTGCAAGCATGATACACTGGAATTACTCCAGGTGCAACTGACAGTTGGCAAGACACTCATTCAAGTTATAGCCAGCTATAGACTCCCCTCCATGACTCAGGACACCCACTCCTCCTACCTGGACCTACCTAACTCCATCAATGTACCCCCTAACACCCTGATCCTTGGTGATTTCAACTACCCCACCACAGACTGGGTGAACTATTCCTGCACTAATGCATTCACCCAGTGATTTCTTGACTTCATCAGTTCTAATGGACTAGACCAGCTTGTCTCATCCCCCACAAGGGGAGATATTCTGGATTTGATTCTCACCAACATGTGCAACCACTGCACCACTCCCATAGTATGTTCTTCCCTGGTGAGATCAGATCATTGGTCTGTTTCATTCAAAGTTTCTATCCCACCCATCCTCTCCCCAGCCGTAACCAGGCTAAACATTTTTTCAAAAGCTGACTACAACCTCCTAAGGGAGAGTATCAGTAGCTTCACAACACTGTCCCCCTCAGATGATACAGACAACTATGCTGAGCAGTACGCCAGTGCAGTATACAAGCACCTGTACAACTGCATGGACTTAGCCATACTCCACACAACTAAAACCTACTCCTCAAGGAAACACAAACCAGTCTGGTAGACATCCTCTATCAACAGGCTTTACAACAAAAGGAAGAAACTATTGCCAAGGGTAAAAAGGAACACATTCCAAATTGGAGTATCTCCCTCCTCAGCCTCAGCAAGAAAATTAGATGACTAGTGAAAACCTCCAAAGCCAATTATGAGTTAAAACTAGCCTCTGAAACAAAGGAAAACTACAAGTCCTTCTTCAGTTATGTCAAGAACCTCCATGGCAAAGCCCAGGTTTGATCCACTTAGTACTTAATGGAACCAGTTACACTGATCCTGTTGACTTAGCCAGCCTACTAGCTGATAGGTTCAGCGCAAACCTCAACCTCCATCCACCATTCAACATCCCTGGTACTTGTCCCACACCTCACATCTCTGTAGATCAAGTGTTACAGGTCCTATTCAAGGCAAAGAGAACAGCATCCAATGGGACCTGATAGTATCCCAGGCTGTATTCTGCATCTTCAGCAAGACCTAGCTTTGCCATTGAGCACCCTATTCAACCACAGCCTAATTACAGGCTTCATTCTAGCAAAGTGAAGAACTGCCATTGTCATCCCCTTGCACAAAGGTGGTGCCACTACTGACCTGGGAAACTATTGCCTCATTAGTTTGACAAGTCTGATCTGTAAACCCATGGAGTGTATTATTATGGATCTCATAAACAACAGTATAGGCAATCTCCAAGCACTTGACTCCACCCAATTTGGATTCATCAGGGGGCAGATCTTACCTATTGAACCTGGTTGACTTTTTAGAGGCTGTCAACAAGGCCTTGGATGAGGGAAAGTCAGTACATACAGCTTACCTTGACTTGGCCAAGGCCTTTGACAAAATCCCCCACTCAGGCATCATCAAAAAGCTAACACAACTTAGTGTAAATCCCTATCTTGTCAGGTGCGTGGTCAGCTCATAAGGTCAAACTAGGCATCACTTCCCTCCTATGAAGCTTTGCAGCTTTGAAGAGACATACTTAGACTGCTGCGCCATTTTTTTAGTTTCTAAGCCCCTAATGCAGTTGTGTGGACAAGCTGACCGGGTCCCAGGCTCCAATATTAAGGTCTTACAAACCTAAGCCAAGTAAGAGAAGAGCACCCACCCAGTGAGTTCTGAACTTCTGTGAATCCTCTCCAGCATCTGTGCTGGTAAACCAAAACAAAGTCCCAGGATCCAATATTAAGGTCTTACAAACCTGATCCAAGTGAGAGAACAGCACCCACGCCCTGAGTTCTGAACTTCTGTGAACCCTCTCCAGCAACTGTACTAGTAAACCAAAGCAAAGTATGTGTTAACTATACATAAAATACCCAGTCCTCCTAGCATACTAGTGTGTTTTTGTTTTAGCTATTGTACCTGGTCAGCTGAAACACATCTCTGCGTACCCAAACCCCTCACCTCAAGCTCTCTACTTGTCCTCCTAGCTCCCTTTCTATCTGCCCATCCATTCTCTCTGTTAGTTCTTTATCTCTCCACTGAAGTCACTTCTGGTTTAGCCTCTATATTCGTACTACTTTCTATACCTTCTCCTCACACAATCTACTTCAGCCACACAGGCTCTCACTCACCCAACTCTGACCCAAGAGCTCCCCCCCCCATCACCCCACTTATCTTCCTAGCCTTGCTTACAGTGTAGTATCCATTTTTACCCCCTCCACAGTCTTGCTTCCAGCTTCCTGTATGTTAAACCCTCCTCCATAGCCTTGTGCAAAATAAAATAAAATAAAAGGACTTAATCCGTAAGAGAGATAATAAGTCTGTCCTGCTGAAAAGCCTCTCACTGATTTTTTTTTTCTATCACCGTGCCTCTTCCAGGACGGAACTACGTCACCTAGCACTTCCATTTATAGATTATCCCTTCCTGTTCTCTCGTACAACTACATTACATTTCCCTCCCATGTTGCTTTGCGGCTTTGAAGAGCCACACTTAGACTGCTCCACCATTTCTTTTAGTTTCTAAGCCCCTAACATGGTTGTGTGGACAAGCTGACTGGGTAGGTTCTCAATTTTAGGACTTTCTAAAGTTATACATTGCTACATTTGGCTCTGTTTCTTAGCTTTTAACATACAGTACACTCACATGTACCTCGCGAGTAAACTTCGCGCTTGTACTTCCTAGCGTGTTAATGGTAGTGCTTTTGAAATAGTTGATTAAGCAGTAATTTCCTAACAACTGATTGGAGTTTATATTGGTCATCACTGTTTTCTATTGGCGTAGTTGTTAAACTGCCCTCTGCTATTGCTTGTTGGTCCATTTATTTATGGGATAATCTGCATTAATGGCATTGTTATATTAAGGGAGTATTCCAATTGTGATATTAGGCACTTGGAATCATGTTTCTGAGATAATACTGTAAAATGTTATACTGCCACGTGCAATCTAACTAGTTGTATAATTTATCAAGTTGTAGAACTAGCGCTCATTTCACATTGTTTAGGTAATGCTTTTCTACTACATTTTCTGCTGTAAGAGTCACATTTTCAATGTAAATTTAGTGAAGTTTATAATGCCAAGTGTTTTATTTATTTATTTATTTTTGCCAAGCTGTACAACTGACGTTTTTAGCAAACTGTTGAAATAATGTAGTCTGCTGTACTTAACTGTTTCTATGTACACTGTGAAAGCCATTTCTGATGTCAGGGAATTCCACCATGTGTTTTCTTTCATTGAATTAACGGCGTTTTTTGTTATACTTGTATAACATATAGAGTTTTTAATTAACTGGGCAGTATCCCCATCAGCTCCTACCCCTTAACTGCATGCAGGCAACGTTGTTTACAATGCTGCATTGTACCCCTGCCAGTTCTAACCTCCTATAAGCAACACATTTGGGTATTTTAACTGCAGCCTCTATACTCAAATAGCTGCATTTCCCCTAGATAATTAACTTATAGAGTACTCTGATTATGTATACCCAGAAAACTTTGTAAACTCAAATAATTTAATTTGCTAAACACTGCTACTGTTTGCCCTATCCCTAAATTGGAGATATTGAAAGTGCATATTCTCCATCTATACCAGTAGTACATATTATAATAGTTAGCCCTATTTTTTTTAAATACACACTCTTAAACTGTATTACTTATACACTTGCCTAATATTGAATACATTCTACCTTAATGTGTTAAGCCTGTATTACACTGGTTCCCCAAATTATTAACTTATTGCTGAATCACTGCCTAGCGAACTGGAACTTTAAGAGCCTGCTAGCATTGATATGATTTATACTGAGATCCTATTTTAATTAAGCTGCTGTATAACTCTTGCTTTAGTGATGTAAATCATTAAGAACCTGTTAACATTACTGTGATTAATATTATACTTGCTGCAAGTAATCTTCTCCTAGCCAGTAATTTTAATAAGCAAATTGTTGAAAAGCATTGTAAGATTTGCTATTCTATCTGCATATCTCCATACTTACTCCTAACTCTCCAATACACTGTCACGTCTCCTGTCTGTTATTCCTTCTACCACTCTCTTTCAAACAATAGTCTTACTTCCACCACTGTTCTCCTACTTGCATCCTTTCATACCTTATTATTCCACTCAGGTACACCCTAACTGTCTATACTTCATCTCCTTACTTGTAACCTTCTCCTTATATCCCTATACTTCCACCTACTAATTGCCTTGCTTCCACAAATGCTACCCAAGTCAGCTCAACTGTTTACTTTTTTCTTTTCATCTTTATTTTACAGGTCCCAGGCTCCAATATTAAGGTCTTACAAACCTGAACCAAGTAAGAGAAGAGCACCCACCCCCTGAGTTCTGAACTTCTGTGAATCCTCTCCAGCAACTGTGCTAGTAAACCAAAGCAAAGTATGTGTTAACTATATAGAAAATACCCAGTCCTCCTAGCATACTAGCGTGTTTTTTAGCTATTGTACCTGGTCAGCTGAAACACATCTCTGCGTACCCAAACCCCTCACCTCAAGCTCTCTACTTGTCCTCCTAGCTCCCTTTCTTATCTGCCCATCCATGCTCTCTGTTAGTTCCTTAACTCTCCACCGAAGTCACTTCTGGTTTAGCCCCTATATTCTTACTACTTTCTATACCTTCTCCTCACACAATCTACTTCAGCTGCACAGACTCTCACTCACCCAACTCTGACCCAAGAGCTCCCCTCTCCCCTCTCTAGAACCCCACTTATCTTCCTAGCTTTGCTTACTGTGTAGTATACATTTTCCCCCCTCCACAGTCTTGCTTCCAGCTTCTTGTATGTTAAACCCTCCTCCATAGCCTTGTGCAAAATAAAATAAAATAAAAGGACTTAATCCATAAGAGAGATAAATCTGTCCTGCTGAAAAGCCTCTCACTGACTGTTTTTGTCTATCACCGTGCCTTTTCCAGGACAGTGCTAACCCACTCCGTTCACTCCCCTACCCTACCCCCATTCTCACCCACCCCTAAATCACTCAATCTTATAGTCAAACACCACACCCACCAGCAATTCACACCTTCCCAATTATCCTATTATACCCCACCAATCAAGTACAACATAAACTATAACCACCACACCCATAATAACACACCCAAGGATATCACCTAGTACACACACACACTAGTACAATCCCTAAATAAACGCTACCCTCACCAAATCTAACATGTACAGCTTAAAAAGAACCTTTCTACTAAAAATACTACTTTACCCATCAACTGTCTCCATCCTACTTCTGCTCTCCATTCTTTCTGCCTACCACACCCAACTATATATAACTATACCACCCCTATGGCAAACTGAACCCATAGCTAGCCCCGCACTACTAAAACACTTTCCTATAACAACACACAACACTTCCTCCTTTCAAATCCCATCCCTCTTTTACAACAAGTTATCAGTAAAAACAAACCCTCACACCTCACACAAGCTATCTAAAATTCTTGACAAACTGGCCAAACTCTATCTAAACCTATTGCAAAAACACTCCTGCTGTGGAAACATACACCCAAACCCTGGGCCCATCCCAATTGAAAAATCTGAAATACAGATACCAATCCCCCCCACTACAAATCCAAATCATCTCTCCTCTTTCTAAATGCAAACGTAAGAAGCACACTGAACAAAATCCATTACCTGCATGCCTTATTAGCCTTGTATAAACCTGACATAGTGGTATTAACAGAAACATGGCTCATACCTGATCACCACAACAATGAGATCATAGCCCTAGGTTTATTTATTTATTTATTTATTTATTTATTTTATTTTATTTATTTATTTATTTTACATTTGTTAACCGGGCTAGTCTAGCTGGATATATTTCCATTTTCAGTAGAGGCCCGGGGAGAAAAGCTCCAGCAAAATAGAAATTTAAAAATGTTGTTACACGGTAAATGAAAGGATTTTAAAAAGTACAAGTAATAATAACATACTGAAGATATTTACACTTGAAAAAGCGACAATAAAAAATGTAGCACAGTAAGTTATGATATCATACGTAGAGACAGAATAAGGAAAAAGGGTGGAGGTGTAGCATTACTATTTCAAAATCACCTCACCCTAGAACTAGTTGATTATAATACCCACAAAATCAATGAGATAGAACCTATCCTTGCCAAATTTAAACTAAACACCAAGAAACAAATTATCATTGCAGGTGCATACCTCCCGCCAGGTAATAACATTCCTATAATGGGTGCATACCTCCCGCCAGGTAATAACATTCCTATAATGGAAAACATGTTAAATTGGTTCTTAAACTCCCTCCCTTATGAAACCACACTACTAGGTGACTTTAATATAGACTGGGTCATCTGCTCCAACCACTGTCCCTCAAATCACATCAACCTCCATGGGTTCATCCAAAAATAACTACTCCCACTAGGACTGACAAAACTTCCAAACATCAATCCATTTTGGACTGGATTCTGGTATCTCACTCCTCTCTTGTACAACAGTTAGGCTGTCTCCCTGACAGTCTAAGTGACCATCAACCCACCTACCTAATCAGGAATAGATCCCACCATCTCCCCAACCTACCTATCCTCAGAGTAATACATAACAAAAGAAACTTCATAGCCAATGACTTTAATAAGGCACTACGTTGCTGCAATTGGTCCCCCCTCAAGCAGCTAACTCTCGATGAAACTGTACAGTATTTTAACTCAACCTTCCTACAAATCCTAGCCTATCATGCACCCTCCAAAACTATTAGGCCAAAAACCTACTATGCCCCATGGCTTACCAAAGATACAAAAGATACAGTGAAAGAAAGGGACAAAATCTGGAGAGCATCTCAAAAAGATAAAAATGCTACGCTAAGACAAAAGTACACAGAACTACGTAATAAAGTCAAGAGACTAATTAAACTTGACAAAACCAACTACTATACAAACCTACAGGATAAATATACTCATAACCCGCAAATATTCTGGGTGTCCATAGACAGATTACTTCACCCTGGGAAAGCATCCACTCCAACCCCTGTGTTGCCAAACGACCAAGACAATATCCCTAGTCAATTTAATAAATTCTTTACAGAAACAGTACAAAACCTAGATAGTACCCAAAAAAAACTATGGCACTCCAATACAGTCAACCACTACAATCAACAGTAATGCAAATAAAAACACCTCTAGCTTTTCCCTGCAACCAGTGCCCACTAAAAGGATTTCAAACCTCCTTAAGAAGCTAAAACCAACCACACAAGCAGCCGATAAACTTCCTGCAGATTTCCTTCAAATATCAGCAGAGGCCATATCATATCCAGTGTCAATTCTTATAAATAGGTCAATTTCAGAACACAAAGTACCTGCCTTATGGAAAACATCCCACATTGTTCCTCTACACAAAGGAGGCAACTGCTTAGAGCTGACCAACTATCGCACAATAGTCATACTATCCCCCTTAACAAAAATTTTAGAAAGAGTTGTTCATGTGCAACTAATGCAGTACCTCCAAACTACTATCCAATTCCCAACATGGTTTAGACCCTCCCATAGTAACACCACCGCTCTTCTATCTTTCACCAACACAGTCAACCACTACAGAAACAAAGACCTTTTTGTATCATCCATTTTCCTGGACTTATCAAAAGCCTTTGATGTGGTTAATCACAATATGCTCCTCAGTACTCTATCTAGTCTAAATGTATGCTCCTCCACCATAGTATGGTTCAACAGCTACCTATCAGAATGTCAACAAGCAGTCCTCTGGCAAGAAAAGCTGTCCTCCCTCTTATCAATATCCATAGGAGTCCCTCAAGGATCAATCCTTGGCCCACTGTTGTTCTCTCTTTTCACTAATGATATATCTTCCTCATTGCCCACTGCCTTGGGAGTACAGTATGCTGATGATACCACCATAATATGTGCTGTCCCCAGCTTTAAGGAACTACATACCCTTACCCAAAATAACTTTACTCTAGATGAAACTTGGTTTTCTAACATAAAACTAATTCTTAATCCCAAGAAAACAAAACTAATCCTATTTACCCCTGGCAGATCACCTACCTTAAACTATAGCCTCATCATAAACTCCAAAGATGATATTCAAATCTCACCAACCAACCACACAAAACTACTAGGAGTAGTGATTGATAATCACCTGAGATTTGATATCCACATAGCATAAACCATCAAAACGGTGAACAGAAAATTAGGACTCCTCTATAGAAACAAACAGTTCATGACTAAACAGACCAAAACCACTATTGCAAGACCCCAGCTCCTTTCCATCCTTCTTTATGCCTCCCCTATCCTAACTAATCTTCACCTTACCGAATTTCGCAAACGGCAATCATGTTACCCTTACCAAACTTGGCAAAGTGGAATCATGTTACAACAAGATTGTCTTTATACCTCCCCTATCCTAACTAATCTTCACCTGACCGAACTTTGCAAACTGGAATCGTGTTACAACAAGATTGTCTTTATGCCTCCCCTATCCTAACTATCTTCACCTGACTGAACTTCGCAAACTGGAATCATGTTACAACAAGATTGCCATGTTTGCTACAGACTCCACGTATAGGTCCCATCACTTTCATTCCCTAATGCAACTCAAGTGACTGGAGCTTCCTCAGCTACTATGACTTAATCAAGTCTCAGTATCACATACGCTCTACTACTACCCTGAGAAAACACCTGCACTCCAGCAACTAATTCAGCCCTACACCACCATTAGAGCCCTAAGATCTAGCAGCCAAAACCTCATTCATGTAATTAGACATAAAAATGAAGTAGGAAAGTCTCCCTTTGTCTGCACAATAGCCCAAAACTGGAACTCACTCCCAAGCCATATAACTACCACTACTTCTAGTACCCAATTCAAATACCTCCTGAAATCCCATTATTTAAACAATTGGCTCTGCTCTTGCTACTCCCCAGGGTAAACAATAACTATGCACAGTTGTAATAATTCTGCTACTCTCTAACACTTTCCTTACATAGCCTTCCTAATATGTTTACACTTATCTCCAAACTCAGCATCAGAACTATAGGGTAAAACATACCAACACTTGTATACTATTAAATCTTACATGATAAAGGATATAATCTCTATCTGAGAAAGGTATATACCATATTAGATCTCCTCATCTTGGTCTTACCTCAATACCTATACTTTTTGATGTGTGGGTGTGAGTATATATATATATATATATATATATATATATATATATATATATATATATATATATATATATATGTCTATGCAAATGTGAATGTATAAATGTATATGTGAATGAGAATGTATATGAGAAAAAATCATTTTAGCCATCCACTAATTGTTTGTTTTACTAGATGCATTACATGCTATGTAACTTTTCATTTTTGTACTATTTTGATATATTGTAACACCTAACTATGCCATTAAGAGCACTTAGAAATGTATAAATGCTAATAGTGTAACATAGATCTTTTCTCCACTGGCCTCCGCTGAAAATGGACCTGTGACCAGTTGGACCCTCCCGGTTAACAAATGTAAAATAAAAATAAAAATAAATAAATAAATAAATCACCCCCTCCAACAGCAGACCTGTCACTAGTGGTGTTCCCCAGGGATCTGTCCTGGGACCCCTACTGTTTGGCATCTACTTCTCAGAGGTTCAGGCAAAGGCAAAGGGCCTGTGGCTGACCAAGTCTGTAGATACCTGTAAGTTGGGTGCTGTCATTGACTCCCCAAATTATGTTAATATACTGTAGAGGGTGTCACAGCTACAAATAACTGGTGTCAAAGTCATGGCCTTAAGTTAAACACAAGAAATATATTATCATACCATTCAGCAAAAACACGGCCCCAACTGATTGCCACATCCACAGCAACCCCCTAATTATGCAACCTGTAGTGAGAGATCTGGATACTCAGGTTGAAAACCATCTCACATTTGACCATCATGTGGCAGCAGTGGTCAGAAAAGCCTTTTACTTGATTCATCTCATAAATAAAGGTATTGCATCCAGAAAAAAAGTTATTACCTCGCTGTACTCCTCAACACCTGCATCAACTGGAAAGGCCACAGAAATACCTCACAAAGGGAATCAATGGCCTCCAACATCTGTCCTATGCAGACAGGCTCAAATCACTATCACTCTACATGGTATCATACAGATTGCTCAGAAATGATCTGTGCCTCACCTACAAGGCAGTATCGGACCCTGCCCTACTAGAGATGCTCCATATCCGTAAGTCTAACTCCTTGCATATTACCCGCTTGATAGACCTAAATCTAATATGTGACATCAACAATATCTGCTGGAGAGACAGGTTTGTCTCCCAGAGGCTGCTTAGTCTCTGGAATAAACTTCTCATACATGTCAAACAGAGTACCTGGCTGACCCTCTTCAAGTGCAACATTGATGAGTGGATGGGAAACCACAAATTTGTCCCAAGGTTTCCACCTTTGCCCCTCATTGACAGGGGCGATTAGCCTAGTAACCTCCTATGATCTTATATAGTTGTTCTTAAATGGATAACCAGAAAGCAGTTGTATTAGTGTGGAGTCATCAACCCTTCAACTGTTTTGGTATTGTTTAGTTCAAACAATTGATATCGCTGCCTTTTTCCCCATATCAAGAGAACCATATTATTAGAATATACGTTTGATTAATGTGTTAATAAAGATGTAAAGTAAAATGTTTATACTGATATCTTTATTGTAGTAGATATGCTTAACTTGTTCTCATGGGCCTCCACTGTAAATGTATCTTTATGGAACATTTGGACTTTCCTGGTAAACAAATGAAAATAAATCAATAACTTTAATTTTCATTAAACAAGGTAGAAAAAAGCCATCCCCCTGTGTAGTATGTCATTCATCTTGTTAAGGGATTGAAGATATCAGATTTAATGTTACTGTACCACCAATATATGTTAAGGGATTGAGGATATCAGATTTAATGTTACTGTACACTGATATATGTCAAGGGATTGAGGATATCAGATTTAATATTACTGTACCACCCATATATGTTAAGGGATTGAGGATATCAGATTTAATATTACTGTACCAACCATATATGTTAAGGGATTGAGGATATCAGATTTAATGTTATTGTACCACCCATATATGTTAAGGGATTGAGGATATCAGATTTAATGTTACTGTACCACCAATATATGTTAAGGGATTGAGGATATCAGATTTAATGTTACTGTACACTGATATATGTCAAGGGATTGAGGATATCAGATTTAATGTCACTGTACCTCCGATATATGTCACGGGATTGAGGATATCAGATTTAATTTTACTGTACCTCCCATATATGTCAAGGGATTGAGGATATCAGATTTAATTTTACTGTACAACCCATATATCTTAAGGGATTGAGGATATCAGATTTAATGTTACTGTACCACTGATATATGTCAAGGGATTGAGGATATCAGATTTAATGTTACTGTACCATCCATATATGATAAGGGATTGAGGATATCAGATTTAATGATACTGTACCACCGATATATGTCAAGGGATTGAGGATATCAGATTTAATGTTACTGTACCACTGGTATATATTAAGGATTGAGGATATCAGATTTAATGCTACTGTACCACCCATATATCTTAAGGGATTGAGGATATCAGAGTTAATGTTACTGTACCACCCATATATGTTAAGGGATTGAGGCTATCAGATTTAATGTTACTGTACCACCCATATATGTTAAGGGATTGAGGATATCAGATTTAATGTTACTGTACCACCCATATATGTTAAGGGATTGAGGATATCAGATTTAATGTTACTGTACCACCAATATATGTTAAGAGATTGAGGATATCAGATTTAATGTTACTGTACCACCCATATATGTTAAGGATTGAGAAGATCAGATTTAATGTTACTGTACCACCCATATATGGCTTTTGGATCAATCTTATCTAGTTTTAACATCCTCTTGAGTTTTTTTTTGCTTTCCTGTCTTTGGTGCTGCTTTCTTTAAGATGGCATTTTATGACTATTTGTAGGATACTCGATTCTTTTTCTGCATCTGTTATGCTATTTTGCATGACTTCATGTATTTGCCCAACAGATTCGGATAACATGCAACTGGAATTTTTTCTGGACTTACTTATCTGGTCATAACAATAGTTTGATTCAAGTGCTAAAACGCAAATACCTAACACCTGACAATCCACAATACCAAATGCTAATATCCATAACACACAAGGGTTAAAAAGTAAATTATTATAATTTTGCAAGGGGTATGACACATTGCATCCACTCTGATGTGTGTGTGTGTGTGTGTGGGGGGAAGGCCCTCTACACCCACAAAATTATCTGTCTGTCTGTCTATCTATCTATCTATCTATCTATCTATCTATCTATCTATCTATCTATCTATCTATCTATCCATCCATCTATCTAGTTTCTCTGTCTGTCTGTCTACTTAAAAAGTCACAAAGCATAAACTGAAGCAGATAAACACAAAAGCCAGAAGAAGTAGCTGAATTGAACCCACTCAAAGTATTGCAGGCTGCAAATCATCACAAAGTTGTACAATGCAGAATCCACTTTATTAACTTCAGACAAAAAAATCCAAGGATGAGCGCTTTCGTCCAGAAAGATCTAGACTTCATCAGACCCATCTGATCAGATTTAATGTTACTGTACCACCAATATATGTTAAGGGATTGAGGATATTAGATTTAATGTTATTGTACACTGATATATATCAAGGGATTGAGGATATCAGATTTAATGTCACTGTACCTTCTATATATGTCAAGGGATTGAGAATATCAAATTTAATGTTACTGTACCACTGATATATGTTAAGGATTGAGGATATCAGATTTAATGTTACTGTACCACCAATATATGTTAAGAGATTGAGGCTATCAGATTTAATGTTACTGTACCACCAATATATGTTAAGGGATTGAGGATATCAGATTTAATGTTACTGTACACTGATATATGTCAAGGGATTGAGGATATCAGATTTAATGTCATTGTACCTCCGATATATGTCAAGGGATTGAGGATATCAGATTTAATGTTACTATACCACTGATATATGTTAAGGATTGAGGATATCAGATTTAATGTTACTGTATCACCAATATATGTTAAGGGATTGAGGCTATCAGATTTAATGTTACTGTACCACCAATATATGTTAAGGGATTGAGGATATCAGATTTAATGTTACTGTACACTGATATATGTCAAGGGATTGAGGATATCAGATTTAAAGTCACTGTACCTCCGATATATGTCAAGGGATTGAGGATATCAGATTTAATGTTACTGTACCAGTGATATATGTTAATGATTGAAGTTAATAAAGTGGATTCTGCATTTTACAACTGTGTGGTGGTTTGCAGCCCGCAATACTTTGAGTGGGTTCAATTCAGCTACTTCTTCTGGCTTTTGTGTTTGTCTGTCTACTTATCCATTTGTCTATATGGGTCTACTGGGTAAACCTGAAGTCACATAACATTGACTGCCAAAAATGCTAATGTCAAAACATTGAAAACACAGATATCTACGTGCTAGTATGCATGCACCAAGAAACATCCTCTGCACATGCAAAATGTAAAACCAACAAAAACAAGAAAATCCTGCACCCCCCATATATATGAACTCGGAGATGTCACAAACATGGGGTAAGGGCAACTTTCCCTGAATAGGAAATTGTGTGATCACAAACACCTGTCGACCAGCTGCTTGGCTGATCATAAGCATTTGGCTAAACAGCTGTTGCTCAAATGCACACTCAACTTTTTACAGGGAATCCCTACATGTATGTGATTGTACAGGCATGAAAGAAAAAAAAAAACACACTAGCAGAGATTTTCTCTAGGAAACTGACAGTGACATTTTTATCTGTAGTGTCTTGTGTTTCCAGTACCTGACACTAAGGGATCAGTAACTCAGTGTCATGTCAGTGACATTTTTACCCATTGTGCTTTGTGTTTCCAGCACCTGACACTAAAAGAACAGTAACTCAGTATCATACCAGTGACATTTTTACCCATTGTGCTTTGTGTTTCCAGCACCTGGCACTAAGGGAACAGTAACTCAGGGTCATGCCAGTGACATTTTTACCCATAGTACCTTGTGTTGCAGCACTTGACACTAAAGGATCTGTAACTCATTGTTATACCAGTGACATTTTTACCCATTGTGCTTTGTGTTTCCAGCACCTGGCACTAAGGGAACAGTAACTCAGTATCATATGGAGAAGCCAAATTATTCGACATACTGTTCGCAAATAAATATTTTATGATGAAAATGTTCCAATGAACTGTGCATTTTTCTGTAATCTTAGTAGTCCTTGCACAGATTAATGGAATCATTCTGCATGACTGAATATGGCATCATTTTATAATACAAGGAGAAAGAAAAAGGCAGTCCTTTCTTGAATGTGTTTAGACGTACATTTATATAGGGTGTGGATGGCCAGATTTCACTTAACTATGAGCCCATGGATATCACTTTGCAAGTCTTAAATGTAATACTTTCAGATATTTCAGAAATACTTTTGAAAAGCTTGAGTTTTCCTTTGTCTAAGTAAGCAATGCTTTAACAGCACATCCTTTTTAATCCTTCTTGTTTTGATTTTTTTTTTTTTTTTTTTTTTTTACATTAGTTCCAAGATACAGAATAGTACCATTAAATATTACCTATGGTAATACAGCCATCTATCCATAACCCCCTTTTCCCATTTTTGAACCTGGGGTTGGGGTGACACTTTCAACAATGACAATCATCTTGAGCTAAGGTTTACACTGTCAGATATCTAGCTCTCCCGCAGTAGTTCTTCCATACCACTCACTTGCACACACATTCACAGCTACAATCGATTTAGAGTGACCAATCCACCTACTGCATGTCTTTGGAATGTGGGAGAGAACCTGAGAAATCCACGTAACTACAGGGAGGACATGCAGACTCACACAGAAGGCATCCCAACCTAAAACTGAACTGGAGAACATCTTGCTGTGAGGCGACAACACTAACCACTGCACCAGTGTCCACCCAACTAAAAATATGCTAGTTCTATAAGAAATCCACTTTGATCACAATAAACTCAATTCAAATTCTTGAGGCTTGACAGTCCACCAGACTGGTCAGGCAGAGTAGATTTACCTGACAAAATTTACAATGTTTATAGATATTTCACTACTAATAATAGTGCAGTGGAATGTTTGATAATCAGAGAAGCATTTTTGTTCTAAAGGAATCAGCCTCCAACCGACAACTAAATATTTCTAAAAACGAAGTGATACAAATTAATGGAAATTAACAACCAGCAAGTGGTATTGTTTCCTTTTTTTGTATCAGTTATATATGATGGTCAGGTAAAACCCTTTTACATTAGTGCATTTTACTCTATATTGTCATTTAATCTAAACTGTTTTATTCCATTATTGATATTTCACTTTTGTTTCTCAAAACTGTCTTCCAAACAATATGCCAACATTTCATTAATGGATTTCACATAAAAGCTCAAAGAATGACTAACACTCCCCCAACTTACACACATACACATGCGCGTGCATGCGCTCGCACACACACACACACACACACACACACACACACACACACACACACACACACTCATACACACATGCTTAACACAAGTACACACACATGCACCCACACACAAACACACACACCCACACACACACACATATGCATGCATCTGTGTATACATATATGCCAGCATGTGTGCGTGTGTGTGTGTGTGTGTGTGTGTGTGTGTGTGTGTGTGTGTGTGTGTGTGTGTGTGTGTGTGTGTGTGTGTGTTTGTGTGTGTGTACATGCATATACACACACATACGCACACACAAAAAAAAATTAGAAATGAGAAAGGTCTTTAACATACAGGAACATATATTCTGCAACAAATACATTAAAAAATGTTTACTCCAGTTTTCTAAGCTACTAAAAGATTAAAACAAATATAAAATATGCATCTTAACTGCAATGAGGCATTAATGCCAGTTTCCTATAAAACACAACCATCTCAGCAAACAACTGTGGAGCAGTTATTTGGTAAGTTGGTCGTATTCTATAGGAAACTGATTACAATTTCTGGAATAAAGCATCCTCATTTTGAAAGAACTACTCTACAATAAGAGTCAGAGTAGTACAACTCAACCAGCTGCATGCAAGGTATGTGTTCAGCAAGAAATCCTTAGCTGAATAAATATTTGGTTCATATGGATCTCACTTTCAAAGATCCTCACTTTGCACGGTTATAAAACAGTCATATACACCAAAATCCTCCCTATGCATGCAGGTGTGTGTGTGTGTGTGTGTGTGTGTGTGTGTGTGTGTGTGTGTGTGTGTGTGTGTGTGTGTGTGTGTGTGTGTGTGTGTGTGTGTTTGTGTGTGACCACACACTGCATAAAAAAATAAACAAAAGAAAAAAAAAGTCATAAACATTTTTGTAGGTGAGGTTTGTCCCCACAGCCCTCTTACATATGTATTGTAGCACAAAAATCCCACAAGCACAGAAAGAAGGAAAAAATTAAATCCGTGTAATGCAGATTGTTTTGTATAACCTTGCTTTCAAGATCTCTAACTAACAATGTAATTGACAAGTAACAATACACAAAAGCAGTACTTGTCATTTGAAACACTTGATGGCCAGCTGTACGTCATTACAGAACTGTGAGAATTCAATGATCATATCCTCAATAAGGTATCCTGTTTCCATTTTTTCTGATGATTTGCATACCCATAAATATTTATTAACTCACCTTTACTATTAGTGAAAAGGATTCTTAGAAATGAAGTGTACAGCTGCAATGTCTTTAGTCTTTCTTCATTATAAACTTGCCTACCAAATAAAAGCTCCAGTGGAGTCAATCAGCATTAAGCAAACTGGTAACGTAGGTTTATAGGTTCTTCCATAGGTTACAGTCAAGGAAACCATCGAGAAGCTCAACCACATTACCTGTTACTGGTGGCTGACTAACAAACATCCTTCAAAAGGAAAAGGATCATTTATAGAATATGGGTGGAATTTTTAACTACTTCTCAGAGACGCATCTCCTTCACTTTTACATAGCAGCAATTATTCAATTATAAGAGATCAAAATGAGAATACAAAGGTGTGCCATGGCTTCATTAAAGCAGGCACCTCATGTAAAGCTTATGCATGAGCATAAATGCAAACATGACTGTGAGAACCACCTCATTTCTCACAAAAACACACTCAAAAAACCCATCAGATCATGTTGTGACATCTCAGATGGCATACTCAAGGTTTCAACTTAGTACAAGAAGTTTATTTTGTGCTTTGATTTGTTGCCAATAATGATCAGCAGTTTCAATTCTTTGTTGTACATTCACTACTTTGTGCAACAACTGCACTGCTCAGATGGATTTTGCCGATAGAGTTAATCAGTAAAGCACCAAGTGCTTTGAGACATTTACCAGGCATGTAGCACAGACTTGTGTTTGTCTTTTCAAGTACAATGAAATGGTTTCTGAATATGTTAAAACTTGCCCTGACTCTAATGATTCATGATTTCCTTTGGAAAGGAAAATGACTCTTGAAAATGCTGTCAAAACAGGAACCTTAAGAACAAGGCAGGAACCCAGGGAAACCTGCCTTTGGACCCTTCCCCTATACAGGAAGTATTGTTTCCTACACTAAAGGTGTGGCAGTTACCACTTCATATGAGACAATACTAGTTCATATTTAGAAAGTGTGTTGAAATGTTACATATTTACATTTTGTTTGGCCCATATTAACTTTCCACCCTTTTGAATTAAATTTAACCCCTATTTATCATGTAACAGTACCCAACCATATGCATTTCTACATTACTGGCTTTAGTTTCTGAAGAGCAGTAAATCAAACTGGAACAAAGAGATAATAAGAAGACTGCGCCATTCAACCACTCTGCTTACTTATACTGAGCTAATTCACCTTGTAGGCAGATTCAGAAGCTTGAAAAGTTTAAATATGTTCTTATAATGTCAGAGTTTTGATGGGAGATAAGGACAGAAAACTTTACTAGTATAATCCCTTTGAACTAACCCAAGGCAAACCCATTACATCCAGCAAGAAATTGGAGAACTACGTCTGCTAATAGCAGAAGTAGTCAAAGGGACATTTTTTTTAAATTACATCTTATAAATAGGTGCATGCTGTTTGTGTGTGTGTGTGTGTGTGTGTGTGTGTGTGTGTGTGTGTGTGTGTGTGTGTGTGTGTGTGTGTGTGAGAGAGAGAAGAAAGAAAGAGATTATGCATGTGCTCATTTATGTTGGCAGAACAGCACTGTAAATGACCTGTCACTTAAAAGAAGACATTTATTATTATTAATGTTTTCAATCATTCATTAATTCATTAATTCATTTCCTGATACAGACTTTAGCCTGCTTGTGATCTCTATGGAGCTAGTCTATTCTGGTAATCAAAGAGGGCAAGGCATAGAAACAAATTTTAGACAAGGTGTCAGACCATGGTATATTATATTATATATATTATATTATGTTATATTATATTATATTATATTATATTATATTATATTATATTATATTATATTATATTATATTATATTATATTATATTATATTGTTTCACAGCATTCCATCCACCATCACTCAGTACATATAACTGGTGATGGGTCTCCTGAATGCTCACACCATACTTCTGAACCTGCTAACCCAAAACATCTGGACAAAGCTATGAATAATGGGGGAACAAAGGAACGGATTTTAAGTATTTCTCTTACAAACTTCAGAACTTGCTAGAATAACAGGTTTTATGTTAACATGCATTTTTTGGAGGGATGTGAAATTAGAAATTCAAATATCTCTCATTATTCAGTAGCTTCAGTCCACAGTGATTTGCCTGAAAACCACAATTTTTGTGAGAAACAGGCCAAAAATATAAGGCAATAATCTGGGCATTCTATGAGAATCCGGACACTAAAAGGTATGGCTGCCACACTGAAGGTGTGAGACCTTTGTATCGAGAACTATCTGCTTTCCTATGCATGTTTGTCAGGTTTCAATGAATGGCCATGAGTGTGAATTTCTCAGGCACTGTAAGCATAAGAAAGGCCTAGGCTAATGTTATTTGCTTTTCAATTGTCTTCCAGGTATTCTGGAGGCTTTGTTAAAGTGGTAGAAAAGTGAAGCAGCCTTTGACAATCCAGTTCTCCAACTATTCTTGTATAGCCGAGGTTATAAGCCTATTCAGAGTCAGTATCAGCAACTGTACAATAGGCCCTACAACAAAACCGATTTAGTTCTTCTAGTTTTCCCTTTGTAGTTCTGCATATTCCAAGTGGTCTTTCCAACCCTATTATACTTTGGAATCCCATGAAATAAAAATAAACCCTTCATGTCTGCTCCAAAATTCAGTGTTGAAATTCCCACTTTTCTCCACAATAAGTAGAAATATTTCCATGTTGTATAGCACCCTTTCATTAAATAGCATTTTTATATAATTAACATTTTTCATTTCATCCTGTCCTGCTTTGTCTATTGCTTGCTTAGTTCATTCTCTGGTAGCTTTCATCTCTCTACATGTCTTCGTTATTGCATGGATCACATCATGAGATTCATTAGCAAGAATTTAAAGTAACATATTCAGCAGGTGAGTTAGAGTTCACAGGCATGGGTATTCCGTGCCCTCTTTCAAAATATCAGGAAAGCAGAGCGTGATACTATAAAAAAGTTGTAATGACTGTTACGTCAATAGAATGAAGTAGGGACAGAGAAACAATAAAATATGCTGAAACTGTTATAAAATGGAGTGTAATTCCCAGAAGTGTGGGTGTGAGAAAATATAGAACTGTTATAGAAGGTGCACTATCTTATAATACTAGAAATCACAGTAATACTTCTTCCAGTCCCAAGTCAGCTACTTTACTGCCAAAGCCATCATCAAACCCAGGTCATTTGGGTTGTAGTCAGGAATATAGTCCTCTGCGATACAAAGCTTAGTGTGTTTATAGTCTTACTTTATAAATCAAAAGAACATTATTTGGAAGCAGTCAGAAACTGCAGGAGTAAAACTCAGTATGGAGTTTGAGAAAAAACAGCTTTAGTTACAATTGTATTTTGGAATGTAAGAAATTATTGACATGTACAGCATTAATGTGCAACTAAGGACATAGACTTGGGAAAAGTTTATCAAAATCTGTAAATGATGGGTGACTGTAACACCTGGTGGCAAAACAGAACAGCTGAACCTGTATGTTTGTGATATTGGAAATACAACATTATGTAGCAGAGAGTGTCTGAAAATACCTAAACTAAAACACTTTTATGTCAAAAGTTACAAGTGGCATCTGAGCAGTATAATAAATCCATCACCAAACTCAAGCAGATATTCACAAAAAAAAATGCAAAACTCAAAACAAATAAAGCAAGAGTTGCTCAAGACCCACATGCTAGCTCCAACCTGAATAAGGCAAGAGTAGGGCTTGATATTTTAATACCTAAAAGCAAAAATGAGCAGCCTGCCCCTATGACCCAGGGGAGCCAAGATCATTTAGGGCTCCAGTGCTGGAATAGCCATGCAGGGGAGGTTAGGACTGAGCAGCAAAAGCCAGCTTACCCACCCTGTGGTGAAGGAGAAATAGATTAAGTTAGTGATCACCATTTATATTAGTGGAGACTTGTGTGACATCAACAGAAAAAAACAGGACCGGAGATGTGGGCTTTGTTATTCCAAGCTGGTGATGATAGCCTTCGGAAGCATGGAGGAGGTCTCACGACAAAGGCAACACTTACGACAGCTACCAGGATCAGCAAAATCCTTACTAGAGGCACAATCACTACCAAGATTTTCAGCAAGAGCAGAATGTCTGCCTAGATGATGGCCTTCTAGTCAGCTGTGTGTACTGAAGACACCCAGTATGGTAAAAACAAACAGGCTCAGAGTCACTAGGAGATGCTCAATGGTCAGCAGAAATGAAGGGGAAAAGCATGCAAAAAATGCAGCATAAACAGATTAGAGTTGAAAATACTGAATTGAAAATACCGAGGAATTTTCTAAGAAAAGGACTGCAAATGCTTTACTTTCATAGTGCCAAAATATAAGAAAGGAAAACTGACAGGACTCTGCATACAATGAGATTTCAATGGCATTCTCATTTTAGTAGCAAATCTCCTGTACATCACCAATATGGACGAGAAACCCAACATGTGGGCCAGCTCTGTTTTCTTTGGAGAATTAAATAATGCTCCTTTAAATTTAAACCAGATTAATATTTTAATCTAATAACATTTTAGATTTGAAATTGTTAACAATCTGGAGATTTGTCATAATCCCATAGTAGAAAAGAACTTTCTTTACTGTCATAACTGTCACCTACCATGTATGCTTAAACATATTCTGGTGGCTATTTTCTATAGCTTCTACTGCTTCCAACATTGGACCAAACATTTGACATTAAGAAACATTTTGTTGATAAAGGCTATGAAGAAAGTTGAATCAATAGAGGGAGCAAAAGAGATGTTTTTGTGATGTTAAAGGCTGCGTTTTCCATTAATAGAGAATAACATTCACATAAACTATTTTACAACTTCTAGGAAGACGTAAAGCCAGTCGCCAGCAGCACCATCTCTTTGGATGGAGTAAACTTTGTTACATCATACAATGCAACAAGCAGGCAGACAGATGGTATCATTAGAAACAATAAGAAAGTACTCCTCTTTTAATACATCAGTAGCCAAAATGATAGAGGCTTTGCATACATAACACCCCACAGGGTCATTAGCTATGAAAAACTGTGTGGCAAACAGAACTGCAGCCTTAAAATGATATTTATATTTTAGACCATTTCATTCATCCTTTATCATGAAAAACTACATTATAATAAATGTATAAGTAGTATAGATATCCATGGGCATATTTTTCTTGTCCTTTTACTTAAGTAAGAGGGAGCAGCACCCACATGTTTCATAAGATCATGAAACGTTTAAGAGAAATGAAAAACAAAAATGTCTATAATATTTTGCCTAAATATCTGAATCGACTCATGACTGAGTATATACATTTGGGGCTTTGTTGGTAGACAGCAAGTCACTGTCATGTGGGATGATGAAAAATGTTCATTACTCTTTGAGCCCAAGTAACAGAATGAACTGAATGCATGTATGGGAAAAAAGAATGGGCCAGATTTTCAAAAGATCAAAACAACACCTCTCTTACCTAAATATGCACGGACCAGTAAGAAGACAAATTATTATTCATTTTACTGTGGTACATGACTATATAATACTCCACAACATGCTCATAATGTAATTCCATACTATTCAGTGATAAGTAATCAAATTATATGTCCAGTGCACATTCCATTTCTGAACAGATCCAACTAAAGTATATGGAGGGAATATAGCATGACATAACATACAGATGGAGACTGCAAAAATTAATATCTATCAGTAAAAGCAGCAAATACACATGTGTGTGTGTGTGTGTGTGTGTGTGTGTGTGTGTGTGTGTGTGTGTGTGTGTGTGTGTGTGTGTGTGTGTGTGTGTGTGTGTGTGTGTGTGTGTGTGTGTATGTATGTATGTGTATATGTGTAGGTCCCTGTTATAACATTGAACTGCCATAATGTTGAATGGCAGAACATTGGAGCACAGCACAGCACATAATTTCGAACCAGCTATTCATCGTATTGCTGGTATTTCTTGGGATTGGGTGTTTGCCTCTTTCCTATTGTGATGTGACCTCAGAGTTTATATATATAGATATATATAGATATATTCGATCCTCGGCTGGGGTGCCTTCTGTGCGGAGTCTGCATGTCCTCCCTGTGGTCGCGTGGGTTTCCTCCGGGTGCTCCGGTTTCCTCCCACATCCCAAAGACATGCTGCAGGTGGATTGGACACTCTAAATTGGCCCTAGGTGTGCGTGTGAGTGTGCCTTCTGTGGAAGGTTGGGCGCCGGGCTGGCAACTCAACACCATAAAACTCCACTGCCATTCAATGTGCGGACAAGGTGATCCGCTGTGGCGACCCCTAACCGGGAAAAAGCCGAAAGAAGAAGAAGAAGATATATATATATATATATATATATATATATATATATATATATATATACGGGTCCCTTTCTAAATATTGAAATTTCAAAACATCGAACCTCTGATTACCAAAGACCAGATGACCGAAGTTTTGAAATATCAAACCTTGTCAATGGAGATCATCGTGCACTGTGAAACGGGAACTTTACCATTCTCTTCACTGTAGTGTGATTTCAGAGTTGGTATATTTAAGTAACAGGTGGTGTGGGGGCTGCAGCTCACCACATACGGGATGCAGAGGGCCTTTCCCCTCCTGCAAAAATGTGAAATAAGACATTTCCAGATTTTAGATTTTTTTTATTCAATATTTCAAAACTTCGATCCTTTTGTCTTTGGCAATCAGAGGTTTGATATTTTGAAATTTTGTTATTTAGAAGGGGACCTCTATCTATCTATCTATCTATCTATCTATCTATCTATCTATCTATCTATCTGTCTATCTATCTATCTATATTATTGCAGGGGGTGGCGTTTGTCCCCACAATACAAAATCACTTCTCTTTGTGCTATCTTCAATGAAAAGCCGGTTTAGTGTTCTGTGCTGCAATGTTCTGTCATTCAGTTTTATACCATAGACCCATGTGTGTACCGTGTTTCTGTATTTTCACCAGAAGTGCACGCCTGCAGCTGTGACCATTGAGCATCATTAGTTACAACAATGGATACCAATGTACAAAGGTGTGCATTGCAAGAACTATAACCCACCAAACAACAGAGTACAGGATTTGTTTTGTAGATTATGAACCTGAGAAATAAATTTACCTATACCCTCAACATTTATGGGTACCAGGTTTATAAAAAGTAAACAGTGTTATATTGGGTACAGAATGAGCAGGTAGGACACAAGTGGTATCGTGCACCAATTTGTACCTACACCAACATATGGAGCTGTGAAGCTGCTGATTCTTTCTGAATCAGAACTGGTCACTGTTCCACCCTTCAAGTCTAGCTCACTTCATTGTTTATATATGTGACAAACCGAAATGCTGCCAGCCCAGCTAGCTGGAATTTTGTAAATAATCGTATGTCATTTGTGAATATTAATATGATCCATAGGCTTGTTTTAAAAATGTAAGAGCATTATATGTTATGTGTGTATTACAATGCTGGTGCAGATGTGTGTGTTAAACTGTGTATCATGTACTGAGCTTCAAAAATGTAACCACAGTGTACCCTATTGGAAAAAGAACAGAAATGTATATACCTGTGCAAATGCATGTTTTAATAGTAGTAGCTAGAACATACAGAGTTAACTTGCAGACTTTAAGACAATAAGTGAGTTGTTTACAATGGTGTTTATCTCAGCTAGGAGACAGAATGTCTGCAGCTAGAAATTCTTTCTATTGTTTGGAAAGATAAATAGCTACAGGTTTTGTTTCAAAGATAAAAGTGTTTAACTGTTTTACGACTTCCAGTTCTAGGCAAACTTCTGACAGATAAGTATTTTTGACACAGGGATGCTGAATTGTAAGTTTCTGTTAGCCTGGGAACTGAAGGCAGAGGTGACAAAGAATGATGTAATGTGAGATAACCCAGCAGAAATGTTTGATTGTAATTTAAGAACTATCTCAAAGAGTGAATCTGTGAATTTTATTTTTGTCTTTGGACCTAGAAACATCCTCTCATCAGAAATTCTCATCTGTATTTGCCTTTTTCTGTAATTAAGTCATTTAGGGCAGAGTATCTCTTAGATACAGATAAGAATACAGTAAAGTTAGTCTAGATGTTTTTGGTATTTATGTGAGACTGTCCTGTTATGTTGTTTTAAAATATTTCCTGTGGTTCTGAACTCTGCTATCACTATGTTAAGTTACGGAGTAATGTCTTGTGCTTTCATTATTTATTATTAAATATATTTAAACCTTTTAATTGTGGCTGGTGTGTTTAGAGATATTTAAGTTCTTAGAGTACTTCCATATGTAGTTGGTGACACTGTGCAGGCCACTCATAAATAGCCTTGCTGTTGGTTACACTTACCATTTGGGTAACAGTAACATCACACAGTGGGATTGGTCACCCTTTGGGAAGGGCCTTATAGTAGCTGATAAATAGCTGGTTGGTGGCAGTGATAACTACCTTTTAGTCTTGGCAGAAGGGGGCATAGCTAGTAAACCTGTGCTTGCCTTTCCCAAGAGTGCCTGTGTGTTTGTATATAAATCAAATCTCAAAGTGTGTGTGTGTGTGTGTGTGTGTGTGTGTGTGTGTGTGTGTGTGTGTGTGTGTGTGTGTGTGTGTGTCAGCTACTTGGGAAGGACACGAAGCACTGGTTGGACAGAGAGGGTGCTTGAGGTTTTGGCTTGACCACTCAGCTGAGATCTTAACCCTATAGCTGTGCCAGTGGGGAGTCTTACTGAGGATCTGGAGATAGAGAGTGAAACCAGCCCCAGACTGACTGTGATCTCTGTGTGCTCTTAAGGGAAATTGTACTTTACTATGTGTGTACTTGTCATCCTACCAATGTGCACATCCCTCACTGGTGTTAGTGGTAAGGATTGAGGCTCCTTGATTACTGGGTCAGTGCAGGGGCATCACATATTAACTGGTGTGGTGGGATAGCCACATCACATATTAATTGGCTTGTAGTGGTGTTGATATTGAATTCCTGTAGCTTGTGTACAGTGGTCACTGAAGGTGTTTGTACTCCCAATCAGCCACGCAGTGAACATTCAGAGTTCATATCACAATTGTTTTTTTTTTTTTTTGTTAGCTTAGTTAGTCAGAGAGAGCAGGCAAGCATGTTAGCAGAGGAGTATGGCAAGCTGACAAGGAGCCATTGGCTGAGATGTGCCAGGCTAAAGGACTGCTGCATTCCAACTTGACTAAAGCAGACATAATTGCAGCTTTAGTCACAGCTGCATCAGAAAATAGCAACCAGGGGAACAATCAGAATGGTCGTGGAGATGTACAACTCTCATAAAATGGACAGCTCAACCTTTCCACAGAGGACTTAAAAATCTATCTGGAGTTAAAGAGACTTGAGTTAGAGGCCACACATTTGGAAGTAGAAGCAGCAGAGAGACAGCTGGATATAGAGACTGAGGAAAATGAGAAACTGCAATGTATGAAGGCTGAGGAAATTGAGAAACTGTGATGACTGGACACTGAGGAGAAGGAGAGGCAGTGACAACATAAAAAGGAGGTGCTGACTCTTCACCAGAGTCATGGATGTAATGGGGAAGGGAGCAACTGAACCCCAGATGCAACAAACGTCAGTAAATTTCTTCCACAATTTACAGAGGGGGATAATTTTGATAGCTTCATTCATATGTTTGAGAGGGTATGTAAATAGTATGATGTTGACCAAGGGCTCTGAGTGTGGTTCCTGACCAACTTACTCCATGGTAAATCTGTAACTGTAATGACCAAACTGTCTGATACTGACTGTTTAAATGATAATATTTAAATTATAATGTTGTAAAGAACTGTTTGCTAGAATTTAAGTTAACACCTGAATTGTATAGGAAAAAGTTTCATGAGCATAGATGCAAGGCAGATGAAAGTGTGCATGAATATTTTGCTGAACTAAGCAGTTATTTTCCTAAGTGGGTGAGTAGATGTCAGGTCACCACTTTTGAAGGGCTGGAAAACATTTTGGTGAGGGAAAAAGCCCTTAGAATTTTGCCTGAGGACATGAGAATCTGGTTAGCTGAAAGACAATGCAATACTGTAGATGAGTTGGGGAAGAAGGGAGACCTATACCTAGCAAGCAAGGCATCACTGCACAGGAAAGGGACCCCTAGTGCTGCTCATGAGTCTAAGGAAACTCATGGTGGGCAGCCCAGTCTGCCTCAACAGAGTCCGCCAGTAGCAGGCAAAGCCAGTAGTGCAGATCCACATTCAGGACCTAAGGTTAAATGTTTTAAGTGTAACCAGTGGGGCCATGTAGCATATAGATGTCCACAGAGGCAAGGTGGGGAACAAAAGGTGGGAGAGACAGTAAGTGGAAATGACCAAATGTCAACAGTAAGTTGTCTTGAGACAACAAGGGTACCAAACTACCAAAAGAGGTTATATCCTATCTTAGTGAATGGGAAAGAGACCATTGCTAAGAGAGACACAGCCTCTGACCTAATCATTGTGAAGCCTGCAATGGTTACAGAGGAGTACTACTTGCTTGGGCAGTCTACTCCAGTCAGAGTTTTAGGAGGGACCCCATTCCAAATACCTCTGGCTAAGGTAATCTTGACTTGGAGGGTGGAAAAGGAAGCAAGCAAGTAGGTGTGTTTGAGGATATCCCTGCAGATGTCCTGGTAGAGAATGATTTTGATAATGCAGTACCGTGTGTGCATGCAGTTACATGCAATCAGGCCTGGAGGCAAGCATGTGGGTCTGGTAGCCTAGGGGAGACCCAGACAGACCACACACTTGCAGCCAGGACTGGTGAGGTGGTTGCTTCAGGGAGGGAGCTACCCTGTATCCATGAGACTGAAGGTGAGCCACAGCTGCTTGTAAGTACTGAGGTTCCCTTGGGCAGAGTGACTGGAAGGGCACAGATGAGTAGCAGTACCCAGGCTGACAGTGAGGCACTTCTGTCAGACGATACCAGATTTCTTGTGGAAGAAGAGCTGGGAAGGGTTACAAAGAGAGAGTTGAGATGAGCTCAGCTCTCAGAGTCTACATTACAAGTCTTGAGGAAGATAGCTAGTGAGGCACCTGATTCTCAAGGAAAAGGGGAATCTGTATACTGGGACAAAGAGTTACTATATAGAGTGTGGACCCCTGAGTGATGGCTAGAAGGCTAGAGAATACAGCAGTAGGTAGTTCCCAGAGCCTACCATCTGGCACTGCTAGCCATAGCCCATGATATTCCCTTTGCAGGTCATATGGGCATAAAACATACAAAAAGATGTATTATGCAGAGCTTCTATTGGCCTGGAATTTCCAGAGATGTAACAGTGTACTGCAGGACCTGTGAGCCGTGCCAAAATGTAGGCAAGGCAGGAGACAAGGTGAAAGCTCCTTTGATTCCTTTGCCTGTGATTGAGGAGCCACTTCAGAGGGTAGCAATGGATATTGTGGGGCCTCTGAGTACCCCAAGTTCCACAGGGAAAAAGTATATCCTAGTGGTACTATATTCTGCTGCCAGATACCCTGAGGAAGTGGCTCTGTCCTCTATTGAGCCAGAAAAGGTGGCAAATGCTTTTATAGATTTTCAGCAGGGTAGGTTTCCCAAAACAAGTACTGATGGACAGAGGTGCCAATTTCATGTTAGACCTGCTGGCTTTTCTATGGAAGTACTGTGGGGTGAAGCACCTAAAGACCACCCCCTACCATCCCCAGACTAATGGACTTCTTGAGAGGTTAAACTCTACACTTAAGACCATGCTATGGGCATTTGCAGACCAGTTTAAGAGGGACTGGGACAAATATCTGCCCCATATGTTGTTTGCTTACAGAGAGGTGCCTCAGGAATCCACAGGTTTTTCACCCTTTGAGTTGCTGTATGGGCGTAGGGTAAGGGGGCCTCTAGATTTAATTCAAGATTTGTGGGAGGGTGAGTGTGAATCCCACAAGGAGTCTGTTGTGGCATATGTCCTAAACCTCAGGACAAGACTCAGGGAACTCATGGACCTGGCCCAGGAGAACCCGACAGAGGCCCAACAACAGAAAAAGGTCTGGTAAGACAGGAATGCTCGACCTAGAGAGTATGCTGTAGGGCAGCAGGTAATGATTCTCATTCTTATCAGACACAACAAGCTGCAGGTAACCTGGGAGGGACCCTACAAGGTGGTATGGAAGGTCAGTGATGTTAATTACATGGGAGAACTGCTAGGCAGGCGGCAGGGGCACAAATTGCAACATGTTAACATGATGAAGCCTTGCCATGACATGGAGGCCCTTGTGCTGAGTATTTGCAGTGGATGGCAAGAGGAGTCTGTGGGGAATGTGTGGCTATAGGGAGCCAGCCAAGACAATCCCAAATTACTATGGTGGAGCCGAGGGTTGCAGGCATATGATGGGACAGTGCAGCACAGTACTGGGTTCAGCAATCCCAAAGCAACTGGAATCTCAAGACAGGGAATGGGGTAAGGTATTCCCAGGTAGGCTCAACCCTCTCAAGCAACGTTTCTCAAGGATCACTTGAAAACCTAGCTTAAGATCTCGTTGGGGGGAGAAGTGTGAAAAACTAAAATGCTGCCAGCCCAGGTAGCTGGAATTTTATAAATAATTATATGTCAATTGAAAATATTAATATAGTTTATATAGAAATGTGACATTGCCAGCCCAGCTATCTGGAATTTTGTAAATAATCATGTCATTTGTGAATATTAATATGATCCATAGGCTTGTCTTACAAATGCAAGAGAACTATATGTTATGTGTGTATTAAACTGCTGGTGCAGAAGTGTGTGTTAAACTGTGTGTTATGTTCTGAGCTTCAAGAATGTAACCACAGTGTACCCTACTTGAAAAAGAACAGAAATATATATACCTGTGCAAATGTATGTTCTAATAGTAGTAGCTGTAACATGCAGAGCTAACTTGCAAACTCTAAGAAAATAAGTGAATTGTTTAAGGTGGTGTTTATCTCAGGAGACAGAATGTCTGCAGCTAGAAATTCATTCTATTGTCTGGAAACATAAATAGTTACAGGTTTCAAAGGTAAATGTGTTTAACTGTTTTGTGACTTCCAATTCCAGACAAACTTCTGAGAGATAACTATTTTTGACATAGAAGTGCTAAATTTTAGTTTTCTGTTAGCTTGGGAACTGAAGGCAGAGGTGACAAAGAATGGTGTAATCTGAGATAACCCAGCAGAAGTGTTTGACAGTAATTTAAGAAATACCTCAGAGAGTAATTCTGTGCATTTTATTTTTGTCTTTTGACCTAGAAACATCCTCTCATTAGCACTTCTCATCTGTATTTGCCTTGCTCTGTAAGTAAGTCATTTAGGGCATAGTATCTCTTAGATATAGATAGGAATACAGTAAGAGTAGTCTAGATGTTTTTGCTATTTATGCGAGTATTGTCTTGTGCTTTCATTATTTATTATTAAATATATTTAAGCCTTTTAATTGTGGCTGGTTTATTTAGAGATATTTAAGCTCTTAGAGTACTCGCATATGTATTTGGTGACACTGTACAGGCCACTCTCTAAATAGCCTTGCTGTTGATCACACTTACCATTTGGATAATAGTAACATCAGACAGTGGGTCACCCTTTGGGAAGGGCCTTATAGTAGCTGATAAAGAGCTGGTTGCTGGCAGTGATAACTATCTTTAACTCTGGTTAGAAGGGGGCATAGCTGTGCCAGCCTTTCTCAGGAGTGTCTGCGTGTTTGTATATGATTCAAATCTCAAAGTGTGTGTGTGTGTGTGTGTGTGTGTGTGTGTGTGTGTGTGTGTGTGTGTGTGTGTGTGTGTGTGTGTGTGTGTGTGTGTCAGCTACTTGGGCAGAGACATGAAGCACTGGTTGGACAGAGAGGATGCTTGAGGTTTTGGCCTGACCACTCGGCTCTTCACCCTATAGCTGTGCCAGTGGGGTGTCTTATCGGGGATCTGGAGAGAGAGAGAGAGAAAGCATTCCCAGACTGACTGTGATCTATGTGTGGTCTTAAGGGAAATTCTACTTTACTGTGTGTGTGTACTTGTCATCCTCCCAATGTGCACGTCCCTCACTGGTGTTAGTGGTATGGATTGAGGCACCTTGATTACTGGGTCAGTGCAGGGGCGTCACAATATACATAATCAGTGAAACCATGTAAGACCTCTTCTAGAGTTTCTTGTCTTTCAGAGACTCTTGCAAGCTTGGGATGTGCTTTACCCCAATCATAAATTGCTATGGACCCTAGCACAGTATGTTTTCAGATAAACAATTGCTGAATCAAGCTGAGATAAAAAAGATTAAATGTTAAACAATTAGTTGATACAAATAAGCTAATACAAATACCATTTTGTTTTTGTCACATTTCATTTTTTAAGTTGTAGTTTTACTATTTAAGGTGTGGCTTTATTAATTTCATCTGTTGCCCAGTGGATGGATACTATATATCTATGGGATTGTACCTTAGCCTGAGGAATTATTAGCAGGAGTTCCTAAGAAAATATGTTGACAATAATATTTCATCGAGACACGTTGCTTCAGGACAAGTCTGCATAGAAATAGAAGGTGAATTACAAATGTTTTAATCAACATTCAATTATGCAGTGCAAACATGTCTAAATCTACACAAAAATGTTGTATACTGCACATGAGCACACAAAATGGCAAACTCCTGCACTCCCAATGTGGGGGGAGCTCCCACATTCCCAGTCTCTAAATATACCAACTCTAAGGTTCTCTAAACTCAAAGAAAATGCAAAATAAAATAAAAATAAAGGTCATGTTTTCTCTCTCTTCTGTGACTTCCTGTAAAACCAAAACTAAAAACACAGCATCTTTGACAAAACTGGTTCCATCATCCTTTGTTTGATCTTTTTCCTGTAACCTTTTGTGACAGAATGAAACATTACATAATTATTTTGTGTTATTTCCTATATGGTGATTATATTAAAGAAAAAAACATGCTTGTCATTTGAAACCAGTCCAATGAATACACCAATGTTTGGTTCTCTCTTAAAAATATATTTCACGCAGAAACATAAAGAAGATCCTTCTGAATAACTTTTGACCCAGTGGCCTAAATGGTAATGTTGTCAATTTACCCAGCATTTCTTGAGTTTCACAAGATTTATTTTATTTTCCCTGAGATTGATGACATTGTCTTTGCATTGACTGCCTAGTCATTGCACATTGTAAAACTTCATTACATGACAAATTTGCATAACAATACTTTGTAACTCATCAGGCGATATGTCACAAACTATGGCGAACGTTGTGAACACTTGCTCTGAATGTCATGTCTGTTACTGTGAAAATAAAAAACATGTAAATACTGTATATCTCAGTTCAACTGACTTTCCAAGTAACAAGGACATCTAAGAGTTTTACTCATTCTATGGGAGGAAACCAGGCCCTCGAGGTAAACATCTCACTGTGCAGTACTGCACTAGGAATCCTCAGATCTGGTAAGTCAACAATGCACATCACTGACTTTAACAGTGCACCCCTCAGTCACCCTGCAACTCTAAGGATTGGTGTTGATTTGCCAAGGAAATCCCACCAAGAATGAATCTGAAATTATGTTTTTTATGTATTCATTTAGTCAGTTAGTTAGTTAGTTAGTTAGTTAGTTAGTTAGTTAGTTAGTTAGTTAGTTAGTTAGTTAGTTAGTTTGCAGGAGGGCAATATACTTCTCTGTCTCATTTGAGGGGACATACCATCATGTACTAAACTTATATATGCCAACTGAATGGTCATACAACAAATAATATACCAGATAACGTAGTTCTGTGACTTCAAAAATTAGATTGTAGTTTTGCCTAAGAAAAATATATTTACTTCTAGACAATACAGTGACATTTAGCTTGCTGCAAAAGTAATACAAATAAGCCACATCCAGCAAGATATTTAATATAAATCATTTAATCCATTTCTTAAACTACAGGATTAGTTAACATCATATGATATCCAGAATGCAAAGTATTTCATTGGTGCAGTAGCTAAGGAAACACATATCAGTCACCTTCTTTTGAGGTTGAATATTAAAACCAAATTGTAAATAATGCAGAAGGAGGTTTCCATACAGTTTTTGAGATGGAATCTTGAGCTTCTTTAACTATAGTTCTCTGGTATACATTCCACACCAGGGTTTTACTTTTTGTGAAGTAGAGTGAAGGGAACAGAATTAATTTCTTCATCGCTAACATTTTTTGCTGACTCTGTCACTTAGGCAACTATAATCAACCTGAAATGGTTATCTGTCACAAGCCTAATACTGTTTCTAATAAGGGTACAAGACAATTGTCCCAAACTGCAGTTTCTCAAAGTTACATCTCATAGATCAAGGAAATTGACAAATATTGTGCTTGGAAGTGCCTCCTTTAGTTTTGACTAAGTGCAAACTGGACAAGAACATCAAGACATTGTGTACATTTCATCAATGTACAACTGATCATTCGGTAGTTTGCAAAGAGAATAACCGCTGGCATACTTCCTATTTATGCAACAACAATTATTCATTGTTTTTGTGCTGTTCATGTTGGTCTGCAGCTGTGTGACTATGCAGTTACTATACATAAGAAAGAATGCGGGGGCCAAAGTCTCACAAACAATGGCTACAGAGGTATTTTTTTTAACCCATCTGTAGATTTAACCAGTTTATTTCATCTAGGTAAAGTTTATACAAGTTTCATGTCTAAAAAAACATTACAGAACTGCATGCATTTTTATGTTTAATGCAAAACTGTTCTTCACTATTTTTAGTCAAAAAATTGTTTACAGTCAGGAGTATGCAAAATCTCACTTAGCGAATATTTCTGTGTCACTTCGTTTAGTTAGATCACAAGTCCTTCATGTGGTCCCTATAATGGGTCTATATTAGATCACCGAATGCTTAAAAAAGTTAATGGTGATTGATCGACCCTATGTAAGCAAAAGCTTACAATTTCGAACTGTCAGAACAGCAATTATTTTCCAAGGGAAAAATTGCTGTTCCAACAAAAAAATAAATAAATAAAACACTTTAAAGATTACACACACAAACCCCTACTTAAATATACCAAATTCGAGACCGCACTACAGTGCCGAAAATGGCAAAGTAACGAAGCAGCCAATCAAATTCTTTCCCAGGGAAAGAATTTGCTTAAAAGCCGCGTCAATATTTTGCCGTTTCAGGCTTTTGAGTTTGACCAAGATGCAGTCGAAAGAATGCGTATTTGGTCTTCTAATAGGGAACCCCCTATAATATATACATATACATATATATATATATATATATATATATATATATATATATATATATATATATATTTAAACAAGACAAGTTAAACTTTTTTTACTAACTATCTGATATGTTTGGTGAATGACAGTACATTCCTCACCTGTATCCTATTAACAGGTGTCCATATGTGCCATAGAAACATTTCTCAGAAACAGACATTCAGTGAAAGGTGCAGTTTCCTGAATATCTCTGCACATGAAAGAATGAGTTGAGAATGTGAAGTATTATTTACAATTTTTTATTATAGCACTGTTTTGATGGTAAATTGAAGTCCTTGCCTCCACACCATTGTCATGTTCAGCAGATTAATCTTTTCTGTCTGAAATGACAGATAATTGTGCCTCATTATGAGCAACAAGTTTCAAGGCAAAGATCATTAATATGTTGGGAATAGTACATTTTGTAAGTGGATCTGAGCAGAGTTTGAACTGATGTCTTCAACTGCAGTCAGTTGTGATAAACATTCCACACCGTGGCTTGCTGCATTTCATGTCCAAGTTTGGCTCTACTATGCTTCATTGAAGTGGCCTTTGCAGAAAACAGTTTAAAAATTGCCAACATCCTAACCATGCAGTTCATTGAACCCAGCATTTAATATTTCTGGGGATTAGTAAGGGGCAATACATATCATGCAAGGATACTATGCCCCCTGCATTTTCCCCAAATCTCCTTGCCAGAGTTTCAAAGAATGTAGTCAGCTATTATTCAGATAACAGTCATGATAACTCTGCTTCTCAAAAACTCATGGTTAGCAGTCAAGTAGCCCACAACTGATTACAAAGAGGATTACTGGCCTCAATCAGATGCCCTACACTGACCGTCTCAAAAAACTCCAGCTTTACTCCATAGCATATTGCCTACTCTGAGGTGATCTCTGCCTAACATATAAAGCTATGTCAAACCCAGAGCTGTTGGACATGCTAAACCTAAAGAAATCCCAATCCGTCTGAGCTACACACTTCCTATACTCTGGAACAAGCTACCCATCTATGTCAAGCAAAGTTTCTCATTAGCACTCTTCAAGAAAAATCTTGATGAGTGGATGGGAAAGAGGACATACACCCTGGGGATCACTTCTGTGGCTCTGCTCAACAGGGCCACAGGAAAATAACTTTCTTGGGTGGTGTTAGTCAGGGAACCTTGTTGGCTAGGCTTACTTAGGCCCTTGGACCGATAGCCTAGTACTTACCTATGACCCTATGAACCTATAAGGTTTGTGTAGTGTAAAAAGTACCTTATCATGAAATTTGACCAGAGTGGGCTTAACAATCAAATGATTACTGGTCTAGGTTACAGAAAATATGCAGGCCTCTCCCCAAACATAAGTAACAAAGCCACTTGTGAGAGGAATTCAATAAGCAACCAAGGGATCTGTAAATGAAGTAGTATTTAAAATATACAAAAAGATATTATTGTATGTATATATATATATATATATATATATATATATATATATATATAAAGTCTGATACTTGAACGATAAAAATGTCAAACTCCAATATTTCCGATGTACAAATTCAAATCTCTCCCCTGTCTCATCTCGTGTTAATGCTTGTTCCTAGGTCAATTCTGTATTATTTTGGCTATATTGGAATTTGGCAATGTGAGTTTTCATGGCCATGAGTCGATGATACGATCATATGATTGTATGCACTTCAGTATAATGATAGTAAACCTATACATTCACACACACACACACATATACACACACACACACACACACACACGCACACACACACACACACACACACGCACACATGCGCACACACACACACACACAAACAAATAGAATAGATACATATCACATTTTGTGGGTGTACATGAGTATGCATTTTTTGTTTAAGAAATGTTTATTCAGATATATATAGATGTAGATATAGACACAAATAAAGATATTGTACATTGCTCTGCTTTATTTTAGGACCTGATTATAATGAATCTTATTACACTCATTTTTATAAGAATATATAATAAAACTGTTACAGTCTTAGCTCTAGCTTTCCTTTATATGTTCCTATATAAAAAGAGGTTTTGCATATTTGAGAGTATATTTTGTCATTGAAGTTGTGATTGCACAATGACATTTTAATTAAGTGCCCTAAAAGAGTGACCTATGAGTGCTTTTCAGTTACTACAGAAGAAGGTTTCCTGTTTGGAACAATTTTAATTCATTAGTGCATCACTAGTTTTCTCTTTTTTTTTCTACAAGAGGATTAAAACTTTGTAGAATATGCTGGCAGTTTATTTACTTCCTCTTCAGACTGCCTTTTTTTCCATTGCCTGTTAATCAACAGCCCCCTCCATGGCCAATCAGTACATTTATCCTCTGACACCAGGCTGAGGATTAGCTGGGAGAGACCTTGACTGGCATCAAGGACGGTTAAATGTTTTCTCTTTTTAGTGTCCCCATACCTAATACAACCACCTAGCAATGATCCTGTAATGGGAAAACAAAAGGGGTGTTCCCATCAGACATTACTGCACCACCCCCTTTCACAACCATCCCCTAATACAACCACCTAGTGATGATCCTGCAATGGGAATACAAAAGGGGTGTTCCACCCCAGGCATTCCTGCGCCACCCACTTTCACACCCATACCTAATACAACCACCTAGCAATGATCCTGCAATAGGAAAACAAAAGGGGTGTTCCCACCAGACATTCCTGCACCACACCCTTTCACACCTATCCCCTAATACAACCACCTAGTGATGATCCTGCAATGGGATAACAAAAGGGGTGTTCCCACGAGGCATTCCTTCACCACCCCCTTTCACACCCATACCTAATACAACCACCTAGTGATGATCCTGTAATGGGATAACAAAAGGGATGTTCCAACCAGACATTCCTGCACCAACCCCTTTCACACCCATACCTAATACAACCACCTAGTGATGATCTTGCAATGGGATAACAAAATGGGTGTTCCCACCAGACATTCTTCTACCACTCACTGTTATATTCATAGGGTTACCACCTGTCCCACTTTGTGAGGGACAGTCCCTCTTTGGGCAGTTGTGTCCTGACAAAAAATATTACAAATGGCAAATGTCCTGAGATTTTAGGACATAATTATGTCCTATATTTTATGTAATAGTTGCATAAAATAGTTATTTCTGTATCTAAAATACCCAAATGTTACAAGAAACAGAAAAAGCAACTAAACTGCTACAAGAATGAGCTTTTATTTAGGCAAGAAAGTAAAGTTCTAGCCTTTGTACTGACCGTGGGTATGTGTCGGCCTGTAAAATCTGATGTGTGTCCCAAAAATGTCCCAGTTTGGCCATTTGAAAAGGTGGCAACCCTACATACCCATACCTAATACAACCGCCTAGTGATGATCCTGCAATGGGATAATAAAAGGAGTGTTCCCACCAAACATTCCAGCACCACCCACTGTCACACCCATACCTAATACAATCGCCTAGTGATGATGCTGCAATGGGATAACAAAAGGGGTGTTCCCACCAAACATTCCTGCACCACCTGCTGTCACACCCATACCTAATACAACCACCTAGTGATGATCCGGCAATGGGATAACAAAAGGGATGTTCCAACCAGACATTCCTGCACCACCCCCTGTCACACTCATACCTAATACAACCACCTAGTGATGATCCTGCAATGGGATAACAAAAGGGGTGTTCCCACCAAACATTCCTGCACCACCCACTGTCACACCCATACCTAATACAACCACCTAGTGATGATCCTGCAATGGGATAACAAAAGGGGTGTTCCCACCAGATATTCCTTCACCACCCCCTTTCACATCCATCCCTAATACAACCATCTAGTGATGATCCTGAAATGGGATAACAAAAGGGGGGTTCCCAGCAGACATTTCTGCACCACCCCCTGTCACACTCATACCTAATACAACCACCTAGTGATGATTCTGCAATGGGATAACAAAAGGGGTGTTCCCACCAGACATTCCTGCACCACCCCCTGTCACACCCATCCCTAATACAACCACCTAGTGATGATCCTGCAGTAGGATAATAAAAGGGGTGTTCCCACCAGGCATTCCTGCACCACCCCATGTCACACTCATACCTAATACAGCCACCTAGTGATGATCCTGCAATGGGATAACAAAAGGGGTGTTCCCATCAGACATTCCTGCACCACCCCCTTTCACACCCATACCTAATACAACCACCTAGTGATGATCCTGCAATGGGATAATAAAAGGGGTGTTCCCACCAGGCATTCCTGCACCACCCCCTTTCACACCCATACCTAATACAACCACCTAGTGACGATCCTGTAATGGGATAACAAAAGGGGTGTTCCCACCAGGCATTCCTGCACCACCCCCTTTCACACCCATACCTAATACAACCACCTAGTGATGATCTTGCAATGGGATAACAAAAGGGGTGTTCCCACCAGGCATTCCTGCACCACCCCCTCTCACACTCATACCTAATACAACCACCTAGTGATGATCCTGCAATGGGATAACAAAACAGGTGTTCCCACCAGACATTCCTGCACCACCCACTGTCACACCCATACCTAATACAACCACCTAGTGATGATCCTGCAATGGGATAACAAAAGGGGTGTTCCCACCAGACATTTGTGCACCACCTACTGTCACACCAGACATTCCTGCACCACACCCTTTCACACCCATCCCTGATACAACCATCTAGTGATGATCCTGAAATGGGATAACAGAAGGGGTGTTCCCAGCAGACATTCCCGCACCACCCCCTATCACACTCATACCTAATACAACCACCTAGTGATGATCCTGCAATGGGATAACAAAAGGGGTGTTCCCACCAGACATTCTTCCACCACTCACTGTCATACCCATGCCTAATACAACCACCTAGTGATGATCCTGCAAAGGGATAACAAAAGGGGTGTTCCCACCAGGCATTCTTGCACCATCCCCTGTCACACTCATACCTAATACAACCACCTAGTGATGATCCTGCAATGGGATAACAAAAGGGGTGTTCCCATCAGACATTCCTGCACCACCCCTGTCATGCATACCAAGCTTCCCAGCCTGCAGCAGTAGGTTAGTACCACCCAGTGTGCCACCAAGAGCATGTGACCCCTCCCTATCCCTGGAAAAGATAAGGTGGCAACCCCTCCCTATCCACAGGAAAGATGAGGTGACAACTCCTCCCTATGCCTGAGAAAGATGAGGTGACAACCCCTCCCTATCTCTGGGAAAGATGAGGTGGCAACCCTTCCCTATCCACAGGAAAGATGTGGTGAGAGCCCCTCCCTATCCCCAGGAAAGATGAGGTGGCAACCCCTCCCTATCCCTGGGAAAGATGAGGTGGCAACTCCACCCTATTCCTAGGAAAGATGAAGAGGCAAACCCTCTCTATCCCCAGGAAAGATGAGGTGGGAACCCCTCCTATTCTCAGGAAAGATGAGGTTGCAACCCCTCCCTATCCCGTAGAAATATGAGGTGAACAAGGACTTTTAATCCTCCTCCTAACATTGCTATTGTTAATATCTTCACACAGCTCAGAATTTTGCAGTCACATACAATTTTTTTCTGCAGAGAATCTTTGTTACAGATGTCAGAAGTTCTGATGGTTGTATCAGAAATGGTTGATTATCAGCTGCTGTTGTTTGAACAAATGTGGCAGAAACATGCATTCATGCTTTTCTCATAGGAGGACAATGACACCAAGACCTTAAAGTTAATTATATTAAGCCAGCTAGTGCACAGACTGAATAGGCCCTGGCTTGAAACAGCAGTGCCTGGGAAGAATACTCCATAGTGGAAAAATAAACAATTTCAGAAACCAAAAAGACTGTTTTGTTTCAACGGATTAATTTTCAATGAAGTGCCTTAAGTGACACGAATCCAACAAAATATGTCTGAAAAAGGCAATCTTATTATCAGCTTCCACTTCTTTGGGAAATATGCATTTTCACAGTTCTACTTCATGAATGATTTGTAATCCTTATGTTTATGCTACAAACTCAACAGTCTTACTCTTTAACTACCCATGGATTTTTGTTCAGCTTCAACCAGGATTTTATTTATTTTTATTTTACTTTGATAACTTGGGGACCGTACCTCAGACATTTTTCAGACTCAGCTTGGAGTGCTGTCTGATTAGGACTTGCTTAGTGTGACACATTAGTTGTCAGCTGAGGGAAGCAAACACTGGACTACAGGGTTCATTACTGGGCCCATTGGTGGTTCATAGCCTTACATCTCTGAGCTATCTGTCAGTCTTTTTCTTCAAATAATTTAAAATGTGTTTTAGGTTGGCTGTATTGGATCTTGCTTGTATTCATATCTAAGTGAAGGGATCTTGCAGCCTATTTTGCATTTCCACTAGAAGGATGCTTTCCACTGTGCCTTGTGTTACTAGGCCTGGGAGAGAGGTTTAGCTGAATAAACTATTATAACATAGGATATAATCCTAAAATGTTCCAATAAAAACAGTGTAATAAGAGAAATTCATTCACAAAAGCTCACATTCAGTTCATCAAGCCACTTTTCATCAGGGAACAATGCATAAAAAAAAGTCTGGCTCAGGCCTAGTTTAGCAAACTCAGTGTACTGAGTCTTGTCATGGAGATTAGATTTGACCTCCCTGCAGGCTTGCACTCAGAAGGAGGTTTTGCTGAGTCAGATTCAATGTATTGCAATCAGACAATCCACAACTCAATGAAAACAAATATAATCAAGCTCCCACCTGCTGAGTTTCCTGTTTTGTTTACCAATGATTAACATGACTCCCCATTATGGAACAGTAATAATTATTAGAGCTTTAATGCACATGCTACTTGTGAAATCTACCATCATGTGTACAAACAAGAAATTACTTGTTCTAGTCACGCTGCATAGTCATGTGTTCCAACCAGAAATTACTGGCTCTAGTCATGCTACACAATCATATGTCCAATCAGAAATTCCTGGTTCTAGTCATGCTGCACCATTATGTGTTCCAACTAGAAATTATTTGTAATAGTCATGCTGCACCATCATGTGTTCCAACCAGAAATTACTGGTTCTAGTCATGCTGCACCATCATGTGTTCCAACCAGAAATTGCTGGTTCTAGTCATGCTGCACCATCATGTGTTCCAACTAGAAATTACTGGTTTTAGTCATGCTGCACCATCATGTGTTCCAACCAGAAATTACTGGTTCTAGTCATGCTGCACCAGCATGTGTTCCAACCAGAAATTACTGGTTCTAGTCATGCTGCACCATCATGTGTTCCAACCAGAAATTACTGGTTCTAGTCATGCTACACCATCATGTGTTCCAACCAGAAATTACTGGTTCTAGTCATGCTGCACCATCATGGGTTCCAACCAGAAATTACTGGTTTTAGTTATGCTGCACCATCATGTGTTCCAACCAGAAATTACTGGTTCTAGTCATGCTGCACCATCATGTGTTCCAACCAGAAATTACTGGTTCTAGTCATGCTGCACCATCATGTGTTCCAACCAGAAATTACTTGTTCTAGCCATGCTGCACAATCATGTGTTCCAACCAGAAATTACTGGTTCTAGTCATGCTGCACCATCATGTGTTCCAACCAGAAATTACTTGTTCTAGCCATGCTGCACAATCATGCATTCCTACCAGAAATTACTAGTTCTAGTCATGCTGTACAAGAGAGGGCATGCAGGAGGTTGGTGTAACATAGGGAGATACAGAGGACACGAAGAAATGGAAACAGATGATCCACTGTGGCGACCCCTAATAAGAGCAGCCAATTGAAAAAGAAGTCATGTTACACAATCATGTGTTCCAACCAGAAATTTCTAGTTCTAGTTATGCTGCACCATCATGTGTTCCATCTAGCAATTACTTGTTTGAGTCCTTCACATCTCTGCTAACAAATGTACAGTTCTTGCAGTATGTGGTGTTCAATAATTTCAATAAAAAAATCCCACAAATCCCTTAACGTGTGTTTTTTTCCTTAATTTTTTGTTTTGAATTTGCTGAGCACCAACACAGCCAAATACTCAGCTTTGGATCATGTGGAAGCCATGGCTGGATGCAACAGTGGATATTTCTGGTCCTAGTTTGTTTTGGGAATTCCAAAAATGGCTGATATGACTGGCTGGTCAACTTTGAGAAACTTCACCAAATCAAGAAGCATATAAAATTCAAGTACCACTCCATTTAACCAGGGGTCAATTCTACTAAAAGACTAATTCATTTCATTTCTAGAGGTCGATCTAAAATAAGTACCATCATACAGATAGTCCAGCATTTTGCTAGAGTAGTCATGATTGTACATCACCACAACTCCCCCCTTGTCTAAGTTTCATGATCCAAATGGATCCATCTCTGGATAAAAAATGTAACAATATCCTTTCATTGTCTGTTAAATAAAACAAAATGCTTTCTATTGCTTGTGAGCAGCTACATAATGTCGGCTTCACAAAATGGCTTCTACATAGATATGGAAGGTGGACGTCCTTTTAAAATTCTCATATGATAGTTGTCATCACCTCCAAAAAGCAATATTAGTGGTGTAAAGTTTTAACTTCATTTATGTGTCTACTGGAGTCAGCCCACATGAGGGAACAAAGGTACAATATTTAAAAATAAATTAATAGAATTATTGTAAATGTTCAAATGACTGTAATTTCAAATTATCAAGCTCTTGTCTTCAGTTATGTTACCTGATGCAATTGTAGTATTTACCACCATTATATTTATTGTTATTGAGATGTTCAGGATCTCTGATTTCTGTTCCTGCCTCTGCCTTTTCCCACGTTTTGCTTGGAATACAGTTTCCTGGGGTAATAACCACTATTGTTGTGGACCTCTTCCCTCGTGTTGAATGCAATGTTGGGCTGGTGCTTCTGGGCTATTCTTTTGGACCTCTGCAAATGGGTTAAAACACTTACTTTTCAGTGGTATCACCCTTTTCATCACACACCCCATTGGTCACATTGCCCCCCCCCCCCAAGGTGCCTCATCAATTAACATTGGCTTATTGGTTTGGATACTTGTTGGACAGAATGCCAGTAGTTAATTTTACCAGCTGTCTGTCTGTCATTGTCCTTTATAAAAATAGCTATAAGCTCCATTCTGGTCATGTCAAAAAATTCCAATAATTCACTGTGCTTTATCGACCATATTTGGTACCTTTGGAGAACTTCTACCTCCTTAAACCTTTGGGGAATCTTCTGTCTCATAAAAAAGCATTGTCAAATTACAAACTCCTAAATTTGTATAAAAGCTTTTCAAAGCACTTTGTCTCTCAGTGTATCATTACTGTTTACAGACCCACCTGTAGCATTTAACATAAGTTCCTTTACCAACCACTCATGCAAGGCTGTTTTACTGTAAATGGCTCGACTTTTGCCAACTGAGCAGTTGAGGGAATTATGATGCAAGGGCATATTTTCAGTTTGTTTGTAGATTGCTCTTTGCTTGACTCACTATATCACAACTATTTGGTTTCAGACTCACCTTCTCCCACTCTGGTTTCAAAGCCAGTTGAATTAGTAACTTAACAAGAACTGACAGACAAATGGAATCTGAATGCCTAGTCTATTCATCAGCACATTTCTAGTTGAGGCTATGAACAGTTCCTGGAAAGACATCTCAAAGCAAGCTAAACCACTAGTAATAAAAAAATGCCTCACAGAGTAGTAAAAAAAATCCAGAAAACACTGTGGTTGTGCCTTCAAAGAACCAATATGAGTTTGTATCCAGTGTACAATTATTGCAAATAAATAAATCACAAGACTTAAGGATTTTCATTCTACTCTGTTAGGAATTTCAGCAGAACTACATACACTGTCTCCATTTTGGTTTAAATGGCCAGTATAATTTCAAGACAAAATAAAACTTCTCCAAGCCATTCTTAAAGAGACAGTCACCTCAAAAATGTTAAAATATCAGAACTCACTGGTTAAAATTCAAAAAAAATATATATATATATATATATATATATATATATATATATATATATAAAACACTTTTGTGACAAAATACAACCATAGTAAACAAAAAATGTTTAAGTAGTCAATTGTATACAATTAGTAACAAGTTTACTGCCTTTGATTGTAAGACATGGTTAATAGAAATATATTCATTTAACCCTCTTTCCCCATTTTGGAGAGGAAAACATTTCGCCATTTCATTAGATGCACTTTTGCATTTCTGAACAAGAACAAAAAGTACTTTTGAATTCTAAAATATTTATGATCTCCTGAATGGTTTGAATTCATTTCATTGCCACAATAGTAATATAACAGGCAGAGTAAATATTATGGTCCATCTTAAATTAGCACTGTTTTCATGTGCCATGCATTTTCCAGCATTTATTTATTTTTCTTAGAAAACCTAGGCATATTAATAACCTATTGCTTTTGCTTATTGTGACGCAAACAGAGCAACAATGACACACCTGTTAAACATGATAGAGCTGCTGGTGTTTGGCACAGAGCACTACATAAATATATGTTCAACGTATGTTGAGCATCACTTCTCTCCAGGCATGTGACATAGCAAATAATTTTATGTTAGACATGCAAGAAAAATATTCAAGGACATAAACCTACTCAGACAGGTCCATAAAGCCTTTCAAGTGTTTGGAGGTGGTCATCTGTAATAAGTGAATTTTCTGTTCTTGTTCCATAAACTCAATATTTCCCACAAAGAACTTCCACATAATTTACAGTGAAAAATCAAAGGAAACATAGGATCATAGGATCATAGGATCATAGGAAGTTACTAGGCTACTGGCCCTGAGGCCCTTATAAGCCTAGCTAAGAGTTTAGCCTATGTTTACATAAGTCAGCACCCAAAGCCTCTGTCCAACAGGGACACTGGTGGAATCCCAGGGGTGTATTTTCTGTTTCCCATCCAGTTGTCCAGGTTGAGCTTAAAAAGGGATAATGAGGTACTCTGCTTGATGTGGAGATGGAGTCTATTCCACAGATGGGGGAGTCTCTGGGACACAAATCTGTCTCAACAAGTCCTATTGATGTCACAGACCAGGGTTAGGTCGAGGATGCAGGTTACTTGAGTAGAGCTTGACTTGCGGATATGCAGCAGTCCCATTACGGCGGGGTCTGAGATTGCTTTGTATGCCATTCAGTGGTCACCTCTGATGAGTCTGTATAAAACCAAGTAGAGGAACAGGGCTTTAAGCCTACATGTGTAGGGTAGGTGTTTGAGGCCCTGGATTCTCCTGGTGAGGAACCTCTGTGATCTCTCTAGCTGGTGCATGTGCTTTGCAAGGTACATGTTGAAGGGGACATTGTATTCAATAATTGACCCTATAAGACTGCTCTTGACCTGGACCTAACCATCCATACTTACTATAGCAAGATTGCAATTCCTAAACTTATGCAAGCCATCAAACAATAGACTCTCCTTTTCTGTGGATCAACAGAACAGAATATTCCAAGGATACAGCTATTTAACAGATTGCTATCTGATAAAAGAATTGTCAAAAAATATTTAAAAAAAACTATAATAGTTGCTGCTATGCTTTTTTATATTTTAGTTTAAAGTATTTCAAGTCATTGTATGTACACTGACTTTACTTCCAGGCATGACCAGGAAAGCCTTGGGTTATACTTTTCTTCCTACTTTCCTCTGTTATCTGATAGCCACGAGTCCTTGCATGGATATAGACAGGTCATCTTACCATAATATTGACCAGTTCACTCTTAATATATTTTTCTGTACTAGTGCTGTATTTGAACTAAAAAAATCGATTTTGTTTTTTTTTTTTGTTTGTGTGTGTGTGTGTGTGTGTGTGTGTGTGTGTGTGTGTGTGTGTGTGTGTGTGTGTGTGTGTGTGTGTGTGTGTGTGTGTGTGTGTGTGTGTGTGTGTGTGTGTGTGTGTGTGTGTGTGTGTGTGTGTGTGTGTGTGTGTGTGTGTTTGTGTGTGTGTGTGTTTGTGTTTGTGTGTGTGTGTGTGTGTGTGTGTGTGTGTGTGTGTGTGTGTGTGTGTGTGTGTGTGTGTGTGAGCATGCACCACCCATAACTGTAAATGTAGAATAAAACACTTCAGCTAAATAAAGCCACAGCTGTACACATCAAGGTTTTCAGGTATATCTGATCCCTGCTATAAATGATATCATTAAATGCAAATCATTCTTCACTTGTATGGGATGAACATTATAAATTTAGCTGACATATAGAATATATGCTGTTAGTCAATAAACAAACATATCTTTTTCAGTCTGACATTTCCTAAATATACTAATAGTTACTTGCATTAAGTTTCTTTATTCATTTTTTAATCCGGATTTACTTGTGCGACATTGTTGTTGTCAGTGTTGAATGATGGAACATTTCAACAATTAGCTTTTTTTCAATAATGTAAAAAAAAATCAATCATTCATTTTTTTTTCCCATTTTTTTCTTGCTTGCTTTGTGCTTAACTTTTCTGGTAATTAAAGTTTTGCCCTATATGTGATCTATAAAAGGCTTCATTGCATCTTTCTGCCTTCAGACAAAAGGCCTATACTCTTTGGGTGGTCTAACCACTGGAACTGCATTACCTGGCAAGCCTTTTCACTCCCCAACCACAGAAAGGAAATTTAAAAGAAAACAACTGACATCTGTTCAGAGATGGAAACATAAAATATAAAGAGCTCTTTTCATGGTTTGTGTTTATTTTTGGTGTGTTGCAATGTGTATGTGAGAGTAGGATGGAAAATAGCCTGTGAATGAAACTGCTGTCATTGAAGGCTAGTTTTAAGAAAGAAAACATTGCTGTATCTAGGTCTGCAAGCTAATGGAATGTAGGAATCACCTTCTTCAAAATGCCAGATGTAGCATTCATTAGACATCATTTTATGAAATGTAGTTGGTGTCATACAAAACAAGATTGTTTTAATAGCCTAATGATTCACACATCTGCTTTAGTAGTATGGTTAGCCTCACATAGCAGTGCTTTCAGCAATCTGCTCCAGTTTAGGTTGCAAGATACTCTAAGTGAAAATAAAATTTTTATTTCACCATTAAAATGACAGTCTTTTAGGTCTTTTATGCTATTTCAGAGAACCATCGTTTTAGAAATTGCTTGATAATTATACATTTTGAAGACATCTTTTGGAGTAGCATAAATGCACAAATTAATTGATAATTAGATGGAGACATGATATCACGAATTTAACTGGCAAGTAATGTGCTTTGATTATATCTCTATTGTATGTGTCATAATACATGCATTATACCAGTTAAAGATTGCATTTTTTTTTGTTTTGTTTTCTAACAGAATATTTAGAACTTTCCTAAGAGAATAATATATAGTTCATGTCCTGAGATGTGCATGAAAAGATTGCAGGATTTTCTTCTCAAACTGGTATCATTCTTGGCTATAGAAGCATTTACTTCCTCGGACAGTAATGTCAGCATTTCACAACTGCACATTTTATGGCCATGTCTCTATTAAAAGGTCAAGTCTGATTTTATTGCATGTGTTTCCTGGTTTACTGAATTAATTTGTCAAAAGTTTGTCAGCCATATATTTAAAGTCTGAAAACAGCTGTTGGCAATAATGTGCAGAACTGAGTACATTCCCTTAAAGATAAAATGCATTTCTGAGATTTAAAATAAAAATAAAACTATGAAAAGATTTGTTAATAAAAGTACTATCGGTTGTTAATGCAATGGTATACACAGTTGTCAAATTAATTTTGTCCACAAAGAAAAAAAAAATCCAGGTAAATGCAATACTTTACTGGAATACAGAAGAATTTCGTTGCAAATTAATGAAGATCTGAACTATGATTAACTAATTGAAATTGTTTGCCTATTAGAATCATACTCAGAAACTTGTACAGTGCATGACATCATTTTCTAGAAGGATGTGCTGCTATCAGTTTTTATTAAAACTTCCAAGTGGTTCTTATTAGATGTATACCTAAATGTCTTTGTCTTACTTGTTCATACTATGAAGTATTATCTTAGCAAATGCCATCATGTCACTCTTGAACCTGGGACTTCATGAATACATTGCTCTATTGAGACAGCAAATGTTAATAGTAGCTACAAGTGCAGGCAAAAATTAGTTAAAACAACCTCTGATTAACAAAGGAGATAAAAACTTTCAAAAATAAATATTAAATTTCTACACCAAAGCTTGTTGTTCACTGCCACTGTATAAACTGCAAAAAATAGATATTTGCTAGGTATCTTGTTAGTGTTCACATTTTTAATTATGTTTTACTTATTTATTTATTAGCATTTGTTTACTGGGAAAGTCCGACTAGGCCGTAACAGACCCCTTTTCAGCAGAGGCCCAGGCAGAAAAGTTCCACAATTAACAAACTTTACAAGATGTCATATACAATACACAATACAAATCAATATAAGGCAAAACAGCACATTTTAACTATTACATACAAGACTCAATAATTACAAGAGAAAAGAAAGCAGGACACTGCTGCTGCTCAATGAAGCTTTTAATAAAAAACTTAAAAACAAGTTAACAAGATAATCCAAGGTAATCCAAATGCAGATAAAGTAAAAAAGGTAATTTGGATTACCTTGAATTATCTTGTTAACTTGTTTCTAAGTTTTTTATTAAAAGCTTCATTGAGCAGCAGCAGTGTCCTGCTTTCTTTTCTCTTGTTTTGCCTATTTTGGATTCACAGGACTTTGGCAAGGCTGAGTGGATTCTCTTTTTTGTTTAAGACTCAATAATTAGTATATAAAGAAAGAAAGAAAGAAAAACAGAAGAGACAGAATACTTATGTAGCAATTAATTTCTTTGCTCATTTATTCTCCCCCAAAAGGTACAATACTCTAACAGAATATGCTTCAAAGAAGAACTTAAGGAAATGCATTAAAAACAATAAGCAAAAATGATGTAATACATGTATGAAGCTCACAGGAGGAAATCCGTGGAAGAATGAAGCTCACAGGAGGAAATCTGTGGAAGAATGAAGCTCACAGGAGGAAATCCGTGGCAGATAAGAATCAAATCAAATACAGGTATTAGTCTGCAACAAAACAAATATAAGCATTTCTGATTACTATGATCATGGTGCAAAATATGAACATTTGAGTGACATAGGTTCATAGGTTCATAGGTAGGTACTAGGCTATTGGTCCAAGGGCCTATGTAAGCTTAGCCAACAAGGTTCCCTGGCTTATGTCACCCAAGAAAGTTATTTTCCTGTGCCACTGTCAAGCAGAGACACAGAAGTGATCCCTGGGGTGTGTTTCCTATTTCCCATCCACTCATCAGGATTTTTCTTGAAGAGTGCTAATGAAGAACTTTGCTTGACATAGATGGGTAGCCTGTTCCAGAGTATGGGAAGTCTCTGGGACTGGAATCTATCCCTCCAATATGTCCTGTTTATTGTAGTGACAAGGTTTAGGTCCCTAGACTGTGTAGCTCGGAGGGATTGGGATTTCTTTAGGTGTAGCATGTCCAACAAAATTACAGAAACAGATGCTTGGTGCCAGAGCCATGGGCTCAAGCTCAATGCCAAGAAATGTATTGTTATCCCCTTTGGGAAAAAACATGTATCCATGAATTACCATATAGGTGGCAGTACACTAAACACAGAAAGTGTGATAAGAGACTTAGGGACACAGGTGGACAGTGGTCTCACCTTCAATAACCACATCACCACAACAGTCAGGAAATCCTTCTATGTGGCATACCTCATCACTAAGGGCTTTTCATCCAGAAAAAAGGAGGTCATTGTCCCACTGTACTCATCCCTCATTAGACCCATTATAGAATACAATGCCCCATTTGGTATGTACCTCTCAAGACATCTGCAACAACTGGAAAGTCCTCAGAAATACCTCACTAAAAGAATCACAAGCCTAAAGCAGATGCCCTACGCTGACCGCCTTAAAAAACTCCAGCTATACTCTGTCACATATCGTCTACTCAGAGGCGATCTCTGCTTAACATACAAGGCCATGTCAAACCCAGAGCTGTTGGACATGCTACACTTAAAGAAATCCCAATCCCTCAGAGCTACACGCTCCAGGGATCTAAACCTTGTCATCACAATAAACAAAACATGCTGGAGGGATAGGTTCCTGACCCAGAGACTCCCCAGACTCTGGAATAGATTGCCCATACATGTCAAGCAGAGTGCCTCTTTGGACATCTTCAAGAGGAACCTTGATGATTGGATGGGAGAAAGGAAATTCACCCCAGGGATCACGTCAGTCTCCCTGCTAGACAGGGGTCCAGGAAAGTAAAGAATGTGGGAAGAAATAGCCAGGGAATTGTTATGGCTAGGCTTGTATAGGCCCTAGGGCTGATAGCCTAGTACCAACCTATGAACCTATGAACAGCTCTGGGTTTGACATAGCTTTATATGTTAGGCAGAGATCACCTCAGCGTAGGCAATATGCTATGGAGTAAAGCTGGAGTTTTTTGAGGCGGTCAGTGTAGGGCATTTGTTTGAGGCCAGTAAACCTCTTTGTGAGGTACTTCTGTGGCCTTTCCAGCTGTTGCAGATGTCTTGTGAGGTACATTCCAAAAGGGGCATTGTACTCTATAATGGGTCTAATGAGTGTCGAGTAGAGGGGAACAATGACCTCTTTTTTTCCTGGATGAGAACCCTTTTATGATGAGATGTGCCACGTAGAAGGGCTTCGTGACTACTGTGGCGATGTGACTATCAAAGGAGAGACTACTGTCCACCTGGGTCCCAAGGTCTCTTATCACGAATTCAGTGTTAAGTAGATTGCTGCCTATATGGTAGTTCATGGGTACAGAGTTTTTACCAAAGGAGATGACACTGCACTTTTTAGCATTGAGCTTGAGGCCATGGCTCTGACACCAGGCATCTGTGTCAGTGAGGCCCTTCTGTAGGATGTCCACATCATTTGGGGTTTTGACTATGGCTCCTAGTTTACAGTCATCTGTGAACTTCATTAGCCAGAGGCCTTCTGTGTTAGCCTGTACTTCAGAGAAGTAGATCCCTAACAGGAGAGGTCCCAGGATGGAAATCTGTGGTACTCCACTTGTCACTGCTTTGAGGTCAGATTTGGAGTCTGCGACTTTTACAGTGTGGGTTCTGTCAGTGAGCCAGTTGGTAACCCATCTTGTGATATAGGGATTTATACCTAGTTTAGTGAGTTTAGCTATAATTCCAGAATGGGGGATGGTGTTGAAAGCCTTGGCGAGGTCAAGATAGGCTGTGTGAACCACCTTACCCTCATCTACGGCTTTGGTGACTGCCTCAAAGAAGTTGATCAGGTTCAGGAGGCATGATCTGCCTTTCACAAAACCGAACTGGGTGGGATCCGGAGTTTGGAGGTTACCAATGTCTTTGTTTATAAGTTTTATGATGATACCTTCCATGGCCTTGCATACCAGGCTCGTCAGGCTAATAGGTCGATAGTTCCCGGTATCAGTGGCGGCTCCCCCTTTGTGGAGTGGGATAACTGTTGCTGTGCGCCATTCAGTGGGCACAAAGCCTGATGTGAGGCTATTATTGAACATGGTGCTTAAGTGGGGGGAGAGTTCATTCTGAAGTTCGTGTAAAACGCAGCGTGGGATGTTGTCCAGTCCCATGGATGCTGTATTTTTGGCTTTAGAGAGTGCAGCTTTTACCTGCATAGTTGTGATTACAGGGACTCTGCATTCTTCCTGTATAGATATGGGCCCTTTATGGGGTGAGAGGGGGGTAAAGTTAGCACTAAACCTATCTGCCAGGATGTTGGCAATATTAGTTGGTTCTGTAATTTTCATGCCTTTGTGCTGTAACTCAGAGCAGATCTGGGTGTTGCCATCAAGATTCTTGACATAGTTATTGAATGCTTTGTGGTTGTCCTTGGAATTAGTGGTGATTTTGTTTTTGTAGCTAGCTTTGGAGGATCTTATAAGGGATCTCAGCTTCTTACTGAGGCTGACCAGGGAGCTCCTCTACTCATGGGATTTTACTCTCTTTTGCAAAAGTTTCTTCCTTCTGTTGTACAGTTTGTTTATGGCAGGGGACCACCAGATTGGCTTCCTTTTTTTGGAGGATGGCGTCTTGGTTCTGTTTGGGATTGCATGATCCATGCACACGTGTAAGTGCTTATAGAGTGCATTTGTGTAGGATTCAGCAGTTGTAACTGTATTGTCCATCTGCATGGGTGTCATGAAGTTCACGACTTCTGTCTTAAGAAGCATGAAGTTGGCTTTGGTGAAATTTGTTACTGTGGTTTCCTTAATGGGGGGGGGGGTGGCGGGATGCGGATATCAGGGGTGATTAGCTTATGGTCGGATCGGACCAAGGAGGAGTTGACTTCAGGTGTGGAACACCGGTCACTCATGTTGGTAATGACTAGGTCTAGGATATTGTTGCCCCTGGTGGGGGTGTGGATAAGTTGATCTAGGGCATTGGAGTTTATGAATTCCAGAAAGCGTTAAGCTAAGGAGTTAGTTTTCCCAGTTAATGGTGGGGGGAGTTGGTACACAATTAGTTTTCCCAGTTAATGGTGGGGTAGTTGAAGTCGCCCATTATTAGGGTGTTTGGTTGAACCCTAATATTTTCCAGTACATCGAGAAAAGAGGAGTGGGAATCCTGGGGCATGATGGGGGATCTGTAGCAAGCTACAATTTGGATTGCAGTTTTGCCCAGAGCTAGTTGCACTTGGATAACCTCAAATGCATTATGTTGAGCAACTAGCCTGGAAATGTGGATATCCTTAATGAATATGGACACACCTCTGCCTTTGGTGTTTCAGTCCAGATCACATGGCCGAAAAGTGTGGTATGAGTTATAGCCTGGTACAGAGCAAAGGAAGAACAAAGAAAGTAGCTGGGATTTAAAAATAGAAGTAATGGAAGAAGTATATACATATATATATATATATATATATATATATATATATATATACACACATTTAATGAAAAAGATGAAATATGCAGGAAGATGGGAAAGAAATGCAAAGGTGCATGAAGGAGAAGATGACAGATAGGAAGTGGGACACAGTTAAGGCAGGAATGAACTAGGGTGGAAAGCCTGAAATGGAATGGAAAGACATTTAGAATGTGATAACAGAGACAGAATAAGGAAATGTGAAATTAAAGAAAGTGTAGTAGAAAATAAAAAAAATATATACAGTTACTACCAACACAGACCACTTGGCTCCAAAAGTCTGTTCTTTGCCTTTTTTATTAGTCTAGCTGCTGATATTAGATAAGTCAACATTTTACTTTCAGTTGTTCTTCTGTCTTGGCTGCTTATTATTGGATCATAGGAAGTTACTAGACTATCATAGGTCATTTCAAGCCTAGCAGTTTCATCTCAATGTAATACCACTGATTCTTTAGTCAGTACCCAGGATTGTATCTATTAATGACTGCCCATGTCCTGGAGGGTTGTGGGCTCTACCCCTAGCAGGAATTTATGGTGCCCCAACCTCTCGTCCAGTGTCATAGAGGTATTCTGCTTCACATGAACTGGCAGCCTATTACAAAGATGAGACAGATCTGTCCCTACAGCACATTCTATTCAAGTCCCAGGACATCTTTAGGCCCCGGGAATGGGTAACTCTAGTCCCATTTGATTTACGGATGTGCAGCAAGTTCATTTGGTTTGGATCGGAGATTGCTCTGTAAGCCAGGCTTAAGTCTCCCTAAGAAGTCTAATGATACTGACTATATTGCTCACATCTACTCTTGGAATACACTGCTATTTGTGAATTTATACGGTTTCATGTTACTCACTGCATGAGAAAGTACTTTCTCAAATTACCCCATTCTCATCTTCTATTTAAAAATAGTCTGAAGATAAAATATCTTTTATTCAGCTTCATCTTTATAAACTGTGATAGTTAGACATTTGCTAGGTACCTTTGTTTTTATAAACTGTGATAATTAGACATTTGCTAGGTACCTTTGTTTTTATAAACTGTTTTAATTATATATTTGCTAGGGCCCTTCATCTTCATAAACTTTGATAATTAGATAGTTCCATGCCACATTAGGGTCATCGCATCCTAAAACCTAAAATTACATCATTGTATACTGAAGCCCATTTGCTGGACACTCTCTCAGAAACCACATCATGAATGTGTTTGCAGAAGTTACTGCCCAACTGAAATGACCCTACTACTACCCAATTCATTTGTCTTCTTTCTCAACTTGAACATCACTGTCCTACTCTGTAAATGACAGACTGGCTTTCAGTCACAGTCCATTCCAGATGTCTTCTGCCCATCCCTAGGAAGTAAATTCCAAATAAAACTATTCCCCCTACTCTCTCTGAAGCCAAGGCAACAGCACCATGACTCTAGTTTGACCCTATTTTAACCAAGCCACATGTGAAAACTTCTTCTGTATGATTGCTTCTGCTAGTTTTAATAATCTCCCAGCATAACTTTGACAACATACTGAGTACAGTTTGCTCAGGAAAGAAATAACAGTGCACCTAAAAGACACAGACAAATATACCTACTTTATAGATAAAGGGTAATCTGTACTTCTCATTCATACTTCTCCATTTTGACCCTGTGTTCACATATAAGCCATAAATCCTATTGATTCTTATCACACAATACAGGCATTTCCCTCTATTGTAACTATGCAAATTTAACTTGTAATCCATCTTCCTGTAACAGTGATATGTATAATCAATGAATGATGGTACCTGCTCCACTAATCAATAAATCTTCCTCTTCTTTACCTTCTTCTTCTTCCATAACCTTCCATAACTCTTTCTCTTAATTTCTCATGCTGTACTTCCCTTTCATCTGCTGACTTCAATTTATTTCCTGTAGAAACTTTTCTGTACTGTTAAATAAACATGAATAAAACAGGGGTATCCTCAGTCACTAAAACACTCAGAACACTACAAAGACCGAGGATGCAAACAACTCCAGTAGATGTACAGCTAGAAGTAATCCCAAATGAATAAAAGTGTTCTGAGTTTTCTGTACAGTTATTACTGAATTTACATGAATCCTTGGAATTTTAAATGATTTTAAATTGTTGGCCAATGGAAAATGTTTATTCCTTGCTGAACTGTGTAATCAAACTTTGTGTTCTTGTGTAATCTTTGAAACATTGCCTTTGAATTTTTTCTTGCACTTGTGTGCTTTCCACACCTGGTCTGTGCCAGAAAATAATCCACGTACAGACCTCCCACCTGTTCATGAAATAAATAAATAATAAAAGATGGGATAACTTAGACTCTGACAGCCAAAAAAAAAAAAAACATTGACTGTTTACTTGAACAATGCTTCTGAATTGGCTTATCTTATGTGTGATAAGTGAGGTTTCTCACAATAGCCTCTGGATGTCAGATTGCTTATGTGACTTTCGCTGCACCGATGTGAATGATGACTGCAGAAGGCATGACCAGCAGACTGATGTAACAATCATGGAAATACAATGCAGTAAAATGCATGCCAATGCCCTATGAACTATTCATCATCCTATTTATTATTTAGTTTCTCACTGGAGGCTTGTGTATTTATTTTATTTGCTCATTTTCTAAGCAGGAGGTGAATTTTTCGGTGAATTTTTCCAATGAACACTTTTCAGCCATGACTCAGACACAAAGCAAGTAATTTTAACATTGTATGTATGCACTGAAAACAGTAATAAAATGACCAAAAATGAAATTTCTGCATAAACTCAAACTTTTTCACCTCCAAAATCAGCTAACATTATATCAAGTGAAGGTAGTAAAAAATCACAAAGATGCATTAACAACACATCTGCATTTGAACAAAGGAAGTAAAAACAACAGTTAAGCTCAAATTAACAGTTCAAAACTTTGACAAAATGTTTAAGGAGCAGTCTCAATGAATGAGATGTCTTAGTATACTGCATTTAAAAAATAACACTGGTTAGTCATTCTTTATGCGAGATTTGCATGATATTTGGGAAATACACAATTTTAGCTTATTTCAAATGCCTAGGAATACTGGATGAATTCTTATTTTAAAAGAATGTCAAGGTTCTTTCGTAGGTTGAAACATTACTGAGGGACTGTGGAGAGACACTGTGCCTAGCTGCTGAGACCTTAGAGATTATAAAAATGATGTGAACAGCAATTTATTGCCAACAGGGGGAAAGGAATTCCAAAACTAAAGTTTGTTTATAAATACGTAAGGAGAAACAAACCTGAGGATTCATTAACAAGCATGTACTCATTGTGCTAAAGCGTACTTGATCAGCCATCTTTGTGGGATGAGCAGCACTGCTTATCATATATGCAAGATTTTAAGCATCCCTGGACATTGAGCAGCACATAATCATGGCCAGAACACCTGCTAGTAGCTACACTGAGGTGCAACTGGGCATGAGCACACAGTATAAACACTAGATGGTAAATAAGTTTAATGTCAGTGAGTACAAGCAGATGGTACAATAATAGCAAGGGCATCTTGGAATACATAAATAAGAGGCAGGGGGAGCTTAACAGGAGGCTGATTGCTATCAATAAATAGAGTTGTGTACAACACCCCTCTAAAATAATTAAGAAGAACTACACGAAAAATCAGAGACAGTAAAGAATACATTTATATGACCTTAAAATGAAATGACAGGAGATGAGTGTGAATTCATACATTTTCTCAAAATAAAAAGAAGGCTACAACTGTAATTATTGTCATTAAACACTAATCAACCACCTTTTTCTCAAGGTCACTATATTAAGAAAGACTTGAGAGGGACAGAGCTGCAATTTAACAAAATTAGGGACGTTCTTAAATAACAGAACAACTGAGAGGCAAGATAACAATTGACAAGCAAAGCCAAGACCATGGGGGACTTGCATATACTAGAGGTAATGTACAGTTAGGGACCTTCCCTGGCACTGTAAAAGTAAACAAAGGCAATAACTGACATACAGGTTAAACAACTTTTACCTTTTTGTTGCCTTATATGTACTAGGGGAATAAGCAGGAAGTTGCACTGGCAAATTACAGATATGTAAAAATGGGAACATATTGAGAAGATTAATGCACACCTGTAAAATCATGCCAATGCCAGTAGTAGTCATGGTGAAAACAATCAATTGTGGCAGCATTCTGCATGTTGTGAACCATACATCTGTACATACTACATTACATAGCATGTGCACATACTATGTAATTATGTAGTGCAATGTAGAAGTACCTGCCACACATGGGATATGTGAGCTTAAGACTTAGTGAAAAACTAGAATGAGGCCTCCTCCTATGTCATTGTCTTATCTGAGTGGAGGTGTAGATGCCATATGTGTTGGATAACCTAGACATCACTATCACTTTACTGACACACTCTCACAATATTTAGAAACTGCCAGATTCAAACACCTACGTCCACAAGCTAGAGAGTATTATATCAAACTCCAGTATCACAGGAGAAGGCTTACTATAAGTGTGAGACAGAACACATTTGAAAGGATTACATCATCATTGTGCTGCAAAGCAAAAGACTGTAATAAGAGAAACTGATGGGAGAGCCCTCGCTTGGTGTAAATCAAGACATCATATCTGTAGTAGAAGCCATTCCTACCTAGGTCTATAATCACACACAGATGCACACACACACACGCACACACACACACTTATAAAAGTGAGTTATTACTGGATTTAAACACCTACCTACCTATGTACAGATGTTAGAAATCATTGTGCTACCCACCAGAGCCACAGGAGAAGTCTAACTGCAAGTGTGAGACAGTGCACATTTGAATAGATGACCTCATCCTTGTGTTTCAAAGCAATAGTTTGTAATAAAAGGGACTGAAACTGATGGGAGAGCCCTCTTCTGCTGTAAATCTGCACATTGTACTGTGGTTAAAGCAGGTCTTACCTAGCTCTACAATTTCACACAGTCACACAAATACTGATACAAGTGAATCATTGCTGGATTTAAACACCTACCTATTTAAGTACACAAGCTAGAAAACACTGTATTACCCTCCATCACTACAGGAGAAGTCTGACTACAAGTATGAGATAGAGCACATTTAAAAGGATTACATCAGTGTATTGCAAGTAGAAGTTTGTAATAAAAGGGACTGAAACTGATGGGGCAGCTCCATCCTGGTGTAAACCTAGACATCAGCTCTGTGGTTGAAGCCCTAGATCTAGAATCACCCCCACACACACAGACATACACACAAACTGATATAAATGAGTCATTGCTGGATTTGAGCATCTATCTATTTAATTACACAAGCTACAGTACATTATACCAACCACCAATGGCACAACAGAAGTTTGACTACAACTGTAAAGTAGAGCACATATAAATGGATGACCTTATCAGTGTGTTCCAGAAGAGATGTTTTGCCTAAAAGGGAAGGAAATTGATGGAGAAGCCCACTCCCAGTATAAATATTCTTCCTCAGTGAAAGTGTACACATCAGATCTGTGATGAAGCCAGTCCTACCTTATACTCATATACACTCATTCTAATCAGTCACTGCTGGATTTAAACACCTATCTAAGTATACAAGCTGGAGTACATTGTATTAACTGCAGCACTGCAGGAAAAATCTGACTACAAATGTGGAATAACACATACATATAGTGTACATTATGTTTGGGTGAAAAGGAATGTGTTGACAGGCAATCAAATATCGATTTGATCACAGTTCATTACATATTGCTGAAATAACTCATATATCATTTTATTCATGGACATTGTGGTAAAGTGAATGATATCTAGCTGTTTTACATTACAGTGTATTGACAATGTATATAATGGATGATAATCACAGTTGTAAAACAGTGGAGTAACACACAAGCATTACTGCTTTTTCAGCACAGGATTACTATATGTAAAACCTCATTAGTTAGTGTGTCATTGTCAATGTTTCCTAATGTTTGTACAATGTGCAATGTAAATTCAAAACATGCATGTCAGACATATGAATGTACATGACTTAATACCACTCAGCAAGTATGTGTCCAAAGTTCTATACCACCATACATCATTTGCAAGCCTGATATGTTAAAATGCAAACATAATTCACAGTATGTGGTAGCTAGACATCACAGTGAACTCATCACATATTGACTCCAAAAAGACATTAAAAGATACATAAGTAATACAAGCTACTAGTATTACTTCCTTTTTTGTTAAAATTGCTTGCTGAAGTGTATCTCTGACAAGTTCATATGCAGTACTGATGTCAAAATATTTACTCATGCGTAACTATTTTTTGAGATTTTGAACTTAGAATGTGAATTGACACTGGTCTATGGTGCTCCATGTCAAGCTTTGCAAATAAGGAGCACAGACATTCAGAGACTTCTGATTCAGAGCACTTGTGTTCTGTGTTTTCGTTTATCAATTTTATATTATCATTATCACTGCAGTAAAATATTCATTATATAGTTAGTATTGTCCTAATATTACCTGACTGTCCACATGATTAAGGCATATTGTATCACTCCTTATGCATTTTTTATCACATCTTTGTGTATTAAAGTCACTACATAACATACATCTATGGGTCAGACTTGATATTTTTCAGAAAATGCATTCTAATGCTAAATATATTATCCTAGCCCTTTCAAGGTATATAGGAACACTTTTTAACTTGTGCCTCGTGTTTTATAATTTGTCATCCATTAATTCTTGCTATGACCAGATATCATATACTTATAGATGTATGAGCAGGGTTAGTATAACTGTGAACCACATAAATGACTAAATATAATATAATATAAAAGGTTAGATTCTATCTAACAATTACCATCTGAGACAAATTCAAGGTTGATAGAATATCATAAAGACCTTAAATGAGTGGTTGTGGTAAACTGTGAGAGCTGAAAGGGGAGGGGGAAGAAGAAAGGAAGTAGTTTAGGTGAGAGAGGGACAAGGACAGGTCCAGGAATTAGTAAATAAGTCCTTCAATTTTTTTTTCAAGTTAAGGAAGTTGCTGCTTGTTCTTAGAGAAAGGGTAAGCTTGTTCCAGGTATTAGCAATGGAGTGGCTGTATAAAAGCTTGCCAGTATTTTTATTGGATTTGTAGATGCCTGAGAGGTGTAGGTCTGAACAGTGTAGGTTACATTTAGGAGAATAGGGAGTGATGAGGTCCATGAGGGCAGGACAGTAGGAGGATTTCTTTAAAATAGTGTGTGAGGTGGAGTTGGGGAAGAATGAGTTGGTTATGGAGCTCAAGCCTTTATAGGTTTTTTAAAGCTATGCTGTGGTGAGAGCAACAGAGAAGGTTGGCAGTGAATCTGGCTATTTTGTTGTAGGTGGTTTTAAGTTTAGCTAATAGACTGGATTGAATATTGGTGAGAATAGGTTTGCATAGAATAAGGTTGGGAGAAGGAAAGTCTGTGCTAGAGAACATTTGGCATTAATAGTGAGATATTTTTTATGTCTGTATAAGAGACCAAGTTTTTGGTGGGTCTTTTTGATGGCTTGCTAAACATTTATGTCAAACTTTAGTTGGTGATCTATGATTGCACCCAGAAGTTTAGTATGTAGTTCAGTGATGAGAAATGTATTATTATGAGAAGATGCTGTCAAGGTAATTTTATTAGCTGTAGAGATTTAGGGAGGAAGATAAGTTTTGTTTTTTTAGGATTATTAGTCAGCCATTTTTTGACTGAAAGGAGGGAATCTTGAGTATGAACAAGGAGGTGGGGAAGGTGATCAGAGCATGAGATAATAGTGGAGTTGTCTGTGTATTGTATTACTGAGGAGTTTGGACAGGAAGTGTGTAGGTTATATTTAAAGATATTAAAAAGGAGAGGTCCAAAAGGTTGACTCTTGAGGACACCTGTTTGGATTGGGAGGAAGGGGCAGCAGGCAGAAAGTCATTTGACAGACTGGAATCTGTTGGAGAGGTAACTGGAAAACCATAAGTATAGTAGAAGGGGAGACATTAAGGGAAGAAAGTTTTGAGAGTAGTAGGATATGGGAAACACTGTCAAAGGCTTTAGATAGGTCAAGGAAGAGGCATGAGACTATTTTGTTATTGTCCCATACTTTGGAAATATTCTGTGTAAATGAAATGAGAGCTGTAGAAGTGCTGTACTGAGGAACAAAACCATGTTAGGTGGAAGTTAACAGGTTGTCTTGTATGATGTGTTTGAGAAGCTGGTTATAAATACATTTTTCTAGAATTTTGGATAAGGGGGATAGTATGGCGATAGTTCTGTAGTGGGTTGGTGTGGTTGAATTGCCACCTTTGTGGAGGGGTATGACATAGGATTTTTTCTAGATGTCAGGGACTGTGTTCTCTTGAACTGACCTGTTTACTAATATGGAGACTGGATGTGCAACAGAGTTAGTTGCAAGTTTAAGGAATAGAGGAGGTAAGTTGTCAGCAGAGGGGTAGCACGTTTTCAGTTTGGTAAGAAGAGGTTTGCTGTATGCAGTAGGGACAGGTTGGAGACAAAACTGGGTGGAATTGGTTAAGGGAAGGGGATCAGAAGGGGAGGGGGAGGTGTTGTTAGGTTTAGTTAACTTTTTATAAAGTCAATGAAGAAGGAATTAAGAAAGGAGGCAGTGTCTGTTGGTGAGCTGTTAGGACAGGGACTGGGGGTAGATGGGTTGCCTGGATGTAAGAGTCTGTTGATGCTATTCCCAAACTTTTTCATGTTGGAGTTGGGGTTATCTAGTGTTTTTATGATAGTATTGTTTTTTGTACAGATCAACTTGTTTCCTGGTTATGTTCATAAGTTCTCTATAGGTTTGGAGATGGCAATGACAGTTTGTTTGTTTTTCTCCAGGTTTTCCAGGTGTTGTTTTGTTTAAGCATTAGTTTATGGGTGGATTGGGTTAACCATGGAGCAACATCTCATTTTCCATCAGATATCACTTCTGCTCAGTGACAGGCATTTTACCAGAGTTGAGGACAAAGACTGATGACACAGAATGAGTGAAGAGAGACAGAGATTTGTTTATGGGCCATTTCTGGCCATCTTTGTGATGTGTTAATCTTAGATGTAGCATCATAATAATTACATCATGCTGTGTATTATAACATGTTTCAAATAGGGGCCAAGCAGGGTAGGATGATAGAACCATGATTAAGGCATAAGCAGAAAAATGGTGGGTTAATAACATATATAGCCAAAACTTCCACACATAATAATAATATGAAAAAATGACTGACATATTTCTTGATTTGAATGTTGTAGCCCACCCTGTGTAGTCTAAACTCCAGCCACTGATTACTACACTGGAGAAAGCAATTTACTACAGTTAAAAAATAAGGTAGAACCTAATGTAGCATTCCATGTGGGGTATAATTTTCTGAAGTTTAAAAGAAAAAAAGATGTATTTCTTTTTTTAATTTAAATGTGAGCAAGGAGGGGCAGGGCACAGAGCCAGTTGAAGATCTGGGGGTGTGTGGATTGGGTGTTGCATGCAGGATGCCACTTGACACCCCTGCAGTTTTGAGAAGTGCCTTTTTGCACTTCACTTGAAGAGCTGAGGAGGTGGAGTCCTAGTTTCAGTGGTTGACAGAAGGCTAGCTGTGGAACTAGTGTGTCACAAAGTAAAAGTTGCACATTTGAAGGGAATGTGACAAAATACTGAAGAAAGGGATAATGTATGCACAAAGCTTCATCACAATAATGACACTTGCAACATTCCAGAAGATGCACATTATATCTTGAAAATTTAATATACATTTTAGGGTAACTGTCTCCTCATAGTGCTGTCAGTCTTTCTTTATTCCTATAGAGAAGCAGGGCTAAGCACAGTTGTGTCTCAATAAATACATCAGTATGGCTGAACTTAGCATCATTGTTTTTTGCTATAGGAAGTGAAATGTCATTTATCACCATGTAATGGCAAGTGTCAAGCAAATGCTGAGGACCAAAACTGGGGGGTTGTTTTATTGGCAATCTCTGGCCATGTGTGCTGTGTGTAATTTTTGACTAGATTAAACATGTAAAAAGGGTTTGATAGGACAGTGGTGAAAACGAAGGCAAGCAGTGGGGATGACACAGGAAGAAGAATAAACAACTGCGCTAGATGGTGGTCACTAAAACATACACAACTCAGGGGTGTCAGAGGTTATACCCTCTTCCTCCCATAATATTGCTTGGGCTAAAGGGAAGTCTCTCTGTTGATCAGTGGCAGTGAAAAACATTGAGCAGCCTGCCTGCCCCTGTGGGAGTGGTTACTGACTTGAAACTGTAGTTTTATTGGCCATTTTGGGTCAATTCCTAACTCCTTCATCTTCCTCTCTTAAAACCCTCTTTTGCGCGGTTTTGCGCATTTTTGTGCATAGCGCAACAGCGGGCAGTGCCGCCTAATTGGGTTTAAACTATTCCTGGCTCCACAAAGTCTGATCTTCACTTTTTCCCTTAGAACTGCTCTATCTCTCAATTTAAACACCATATTCTCATTCTAAGGCCCTTCACTGGTCCAATTAAGTAATCCTACAAGTTAGCACTATTAAACCATAAGCACTACTTACTCTTATACTCTCTATGATTACCCTGTCCTCTATTGGTCCATCTTAAATTCAGTTTCCCTATATTACTCTAGCATGTCCAAAGGTCAGTCAATGGTTTCCTCTCCAGTCCAGCTGGTGAATCTGGGAATTTTGAGGCAATGTTACAACTGTCTCATGTACATGGACAACCCTCTCCTCCTCCAAACAGGTTCAAATATATGTGAGAGATGCAACTATTTCGCCAAACTGGAGGCTGAGCTCTCTCATCTCAAAACTGGTGTAACCAGTCAGGAGGAGAAGGTAACCTCACACAACACAATTCCAGTATCACATAGTCCCACCACATCAGCGAACCAAACACATAAATATACAAAAACATACTCGGAGGCTCTAAATAAAATCTACCTAAGCAACAGAGACCTCCAAAGCAGACATCCAAGCAAACGCTACCTCAAAACAAAACACGCACAACACATAGCCCACAAAGTCAGTGTGCCAAGCAGCCACAGCCCTTAAGGCTGAATAACACACCTGATACTCTTGTAATAGGTGACTCTATTGTCAGACACACTGACGTCCCGCTCACCAGGCTGAATAAAGAGAAGGTCACGGTTAGCTGCCTGTCAGGTGCTAGGATCCGCCACATAACGCAAGCACTCAGGTCACTCCAAAGCAAATACAAATATGACTCAGTCATTGTACATGCTGGTGTGAATGACCTGAGACGTACCTCCCTGGACTACATGAAAAGAGACATAGAGGAGCTCTCTGATCATGTAGCCCAGGCTGGTATGACCCTGACCTTGAGCAGCATTTTACCCTCACCTAGAATGATGCCACAGTACAAAGACAAAATGATCGATTTTAACAATTGGCTAACATTTTGGTGTCATTCAAAGGAGATCCAGTGTCTGTCAGCCTGGGATGACATGCTCGACAAGCCACGTTGCTTCGCTAGGGACGGCTTGCACCTGTCACCTCTGGGCTTTCGGATATTGGCAAAGGCTCTTGCCACCCCCATAGTGCCTTTTTTAGGCAAGTCTCAAAAGTCAAACCCACCCCCATAGACAGCACAAGGAACAAGAAACTAAGGGTAATGCTGCTTAACGCCAGAAGTCTTAACCTCAAGATGCACGCACTCGAAGGTCTCCTCAGTATGGAGAACATCGATATCTGTGCAGTGACAGAAACCTGGTTCAAGGCTCCAGAGAGCACCCCAGCACTACCAGGCTATACCTCATATCATGCTTTTCGGCCCCAAAACCCGGACCGAACCACAAAAGGGGGGGGAGTTTCCATATTTATCAAGGATATCCACACCTCCAGGTTAGTGGCATTGCACGAAGTATCAGAGACCATCCATGTGCAACTAACAGTGGGCAAGACTGCTTTTCAGTTTATAGCATCCTACAGACCACCCTCTCAAAGTCAGGAATCCCACTCAGCTTTCCTGAAAACATTGGAGAACATGAAGATCTCTCCGAACACCATTATATTGGGTGACTTCAACTACCCAAACATTGACTGGGAGCACTACTCAAGCCGCAGCACCTTAGCCCAAAGGTTCCTGGAAATTATAAACTCAAATGCTATGGAACAACTTGTCACCACTCCCACACGAGGGGACAACATACTAGACCTGATCATTACCAACATGGGGACTCTATGCTCCACACCAGAAGTATATCCCTCATTGGTAAGATCAGACAATAAATTAATTTCACTGGATGTCCACATCCCGACCCCATGCCCAGCCCAGAAAACCACAGTGAAAAACTTCTCAAAAGCGAACTTCTCACTTCTCAAAACTGAAGTGCAATCCTTCAAGGCCCCAGGGCCAGTGGAAACTACAGCCCAAACTGCAGAATCCTATATAAATGCATTCTAGGACATCTTCAGGAATGCATGGATCATGCTATCCCAAACAAAACCAAGACCCAATCATCCAAAGGCAGGCGTCCAGTCTGGTGGACCCCTGCCATAAATAAACTGTACAACAGAAGGAGGAAGCTACTACATGATAGAGCAAAATCCCTAATAGGGAAGGCATCTCTGATCAGTACTAGCAAAAAATTACGATCCCTCATAAAATCCTCCAAGGCCAGCTTTGAGAGAAAAATTGCACAGGACACCAAAGACAATCATAAGGCTTTTTTCAGTTATGTTAGGAACCTGGGATGCAACTCCCAGACTTGTTCTGAGTTGATTCTAAATGACAAAAAATACACTGAACCCACAGACGTCGCCAATATCCTGGCAGACATGTTCAGTGCAAACCCCCCCCCCAAAAGAGCAAGTATCTATCCCGGCAGAGGGCTGCCTCCCAAACATCTCTGATGCTCAGGTGAAGGCTGCCCTCTCCAATGCAAAAAACACTGCTTCCATGGGACCAGATGGCGTCCCAGGTTGTGTCCTACATGAACTCCAAGAGGAACTAATCCCTCAAATAAAACAGCTATACAATCTCAGCCTCACTACAGGATATGTGCCCACAGAATGGCGTACAGCAACAGTGGTCCCACTCCACAAAGGTGGAGCCTCTATGGACCCTGGAAACTATCGCCCCATAAGCCTGACTAGCATAGTCTGCAAGGCTATGGAGAGGATCATCATGGAGCTCATAAACAAAGACATTGGGGACCTACAGACACTAGATCCTACCCAGTTCGGCTTTGTCAAGGGCAGATCCTGCCTTTTGAACCTGGTTGACTTCTTCAAAACAGTCACCAAAGCCATAGATGAAGGGAAGGTAGTCCACACAGCCTATCTGGACCTTGCAAAGGCATTTGACACAATACCCCACTCGGGCATCATAGATAAGCTATCCAGCTTAAATATAAACCCCTATGTCACAAGATGGGTCGCAAACTGGCTCAAAGACAGAACCCACAGAGTGAGAGTTGCTGGAGCCATGTCAGACTCGAAACTGGTCACAAGTGGCGTCCCACAGAGTTCTGTCCTGGGACCACTCTTGTTCGGTATATACTTTTACGAGGTACAGGCAAACGTGGGAGGACTATGGCTCACCAAGTTTGCAGACGACTGCAAACTGGGCGCCATAATCGACTCTCCAGCTGACACAAACATCCTTCAAAAAGGTCTCACAGAGACAGATAACTGGTGCCAGTGCCATGGTTTAAAGCTAAATGCCAAAAAATGCATAGTCATACCCTTTGGCAAAAACCATGTGCTCACAAATTACCACATAGGTGGAAACCCATTAAGTATAGAGAAAGTTATTAGGGACCTGGGGACCCAAGTTGATAGCAATCTCTCCTTTGAAAACCACATTGCCAAAGTCGTTAGAAAGACCTTCTACGTAGCCCACCTCATCACAAAGGGTTTCACATCTAGATCAAGAGAGGTAATTGTGCCCCTTTATTCATCCCTCATCAGGCCCATCATAGAATACAATGCCCCTTTTGGGATGTACCTTACCCGACACCTGCAGCAATTAGAAAGACCCCAAAAGTATCTCACCAAGAGAATCAAGGGTCTGAAACAGATGCCATATGCTGCTCAGTTAAAAAAACTCCAGCTCTACTCAGTTGCATACCACCTACTTCGAGGCGATCTATGCCTGACATACAAAGCTATGTCAAATCCAGAATTAATGGACATGCTCCACCTCAGTAAATCTAAATCCCTTAGAGCCACACGCTCGAGGGACTTGAACCTCAGCACAGAAATAAATAGAACTTGCTGGAGGGACAGGTTCATAACCCAGAGGCTCCCTTCACTCTGGAATAGAATTCTAGTTCATGTGAGGCAGAGCACCTCACTGAATCTCTTCAAGAAGAATCTCGATAGGTGGATGGGAGATCGTAGGTTTGTCCCAGGGATTACTCCCGTGTCACTATTAGACTGGCTTATAATTGCCCCAGGGCAGATAGCCTAGTATGAACCTATGAACCTATAAGTGAAGGAGGTCCTACATACACCTTTTCATGTCACTATAATGGTGATGAAATTGTTTATCAGTGTGTGGAATGCCAGTTCCTCTGGTGACAGCCTTGGCCAAGCTATTTCAAGCCTCAGCCTTGTACTGAGATCTGCTGTAGTCTTGCTGCAAAAGCCTACAGTCATAGCACTTTAAAAGGAGCCCCAAAATAAAAGGAGCCCAAAAGAACCCTGGACTCCTGACACCACACTTGGGCTCTAAATGGAGCACCTTCCTCAATATTGCCTGCCATGCCTTCTCAAAGAAATAAGGAAAATGACAAGGAATCGGTGCCCGATTCAGACCTTGCATGTACCACCCCATGTGCAATGACATACAACCTTGAAATAAGGAAAATGGCAAAGAATTGGTGCCTGATTCAGACCTTGCATGTACCACCCCATGTGCAATGACATACAACCTTGAAATAAGGAAAATGGCAAGGAATTGGTGCCTGATTCAGACCTTGCATGTACCACCCCATGTGCAATGACATATGACCTTGAAATAAGGAGAATGGCAAGGAATCCGTGCCCGATTCAGTCCTTGCATGTACCACCCCATGTGCAATGACATATGACCTTGAAATAAGGAGAATGGCAAGGAATCGGTGCCCAATTCAGTCCTTGCATGTACCACCCCATGTGCAATGACATATGACCTTGAAATAAGGAGAATGGCAAGGAATCGGTGCCCGATTCAGTCCTTGCATGTACCACCCCATGTGCAATGACATACGACCTTGAAATAAGGAAAATGGCAAGGAATCGGTGCTCGATTCAGACCCGGCATGTACCACCCCATGTGCAATGACATACGACCTAGAAATAAGAAGAATGGCAAAGAATTGGTGCACAATTCAGACCTTGCATGTACCATCCCAAGTGCAATGACATACGACCTTGAAATAAGGAAAATGGCAAAGAATTGGTGCCCGATTCAGTCCTTGCACGTACCACCCCATGTGCAATGACATACGACCTTGCCAACTACATTTGGGAGACAGGTGGATGAGAATTTTAGTATGATTTTTTCAACGTACACTTCAAATATGAAACATGGCAGTGAGACATGGCCATATATAATGCACAGTGTAGTTATACATGTTCTATGGTGACTTCAAATGCTTTTTGACGATGAGATCTGAGTTACATTTGAAATGATATATTAGTACCTCTGGCCATGCTTTCTGGTATGGTGGATGGTAATCGCACATATACTCTTGTGACAAACAAACATGACATGGCATTTTCAATTATGTTGGCAATTTGCAATATTGTTATTAGATAACTTTATATAAACTGGAACATAATGGCTTGTTGGGACATGCATTTTACAAACTGAAACTGATAGCACCTTGAAACTGAACCAGTGACAAAAGGGAAACTGAACTTCTGTATTCTGCATATGAAGTATGAAGTAACATTTTAAGGTTATAAGTTGAAGATGAGCTTGACTGGAGCTAGACCTGATTCAGATAAGCCGTTATGTATTGGACTTTGAGTTGTTATGTTTTTGGACTTCAACTTTGAAGCAATTATTTGAACCCATAAAACATTTTCCTTTGCCTTGATATGTCTGGTCTTAGTAGCACATTAAGGAATGGGCCATACATGCTTACATGACTTATTATCCTACATGCTTAATTCTGCTAATTGTAATTAGGTGTACTTGATTTTAATAAATATTGGCAGTATCATACATACAACATGTACTTTAATTATGATAATTGTTATGTTAACACACTTCATATAGAGTATAATTAACTTATTTAGCAGTCATTACACCAAGTTGTGCTGAAAGATTCAATTTGCAACTTACAAGTTGTACTTCATATTCTGTTTGTAATAAAAACTCAGTGACAATAGTTAATTCTGACCCCTCAGTAAAACAATCTTTAATTTGGATTTAAACTATACATTACTACTGCTTTTACTCAGAATGTGTTGCATTAACACACTGAGCCACAAAGAAAGTCACATAACAGGTGTATTTTCTAAACTCACTGCTGTCCAGAGTGCTGACTGAAGTGCACTTTCACCAGTCTGATGTGTGCAATTGACAGCTATGTCTTTGCCCATGTCAAATAAAATTATGAGTTTTTGCCTTGGGAAGTTAATTCAGCACTAACAGTCAACAATGTGCAATATCAAGCATCATGCAATGGATGAAGCTAAAATAAGGTAAAATATAAAGCTGCATCCTGCCCTTCTGCAAGTGAAATGTTGACAGTAAGGATAACTAATTTCACTGCTATATTGAGATATCTAGATCTGAACCTAGTACATTTGGCATTGCCACAAAACTTTGACTGTTTTAATAGGGTTTTCCCACATGATAACTTGCATTTTTGTTACATCATCATGCACTCATGTCCAGAGACTTATTGAGAAAGGGTTCACACAGAAGCTTACACAAAGTCATAGTGTACAAAGCATATACAAGTAAAATGTACACCTGTGCTAATGAAATGTATTACTGTTACTTATAATTGTTCACATTCATCCTTACAATTGTGCTAAGTATCCATATTTCACAATATATTATGCTAATGATTTTACTTCATGGCATATGTGTTACATCATGCACATAAACATGTGCTATTACTATAATCAGTACTAAGAAGACCGAAGATGACACAGATCAATGTTATCTTATCATCCATTATACACATCTATTGTTACAACCAATTCATTGGTAACTGCAATTTACTTCAGGTTTAAAGTAAACAAAAAACATTTAACACTAAATGCTAACTTTAAAAATCTGGATTTAAACCTTACATTAGTTGCACTTTTCCTCAGAAAATTGTTGCACTAAGATATTGAGCCACAGAGAAGGTTGCATAATATATTTATTTTCTGCTTTCAGTACTGTCCAGATTACTGAAGCACATCAGTACTAGTCTCATCTGCACTACTGATGGCATGCAAAATTAAATTTTTGAGGTTTTGCTTTAGGATGTTAACTTTTATTCACTTATAGTCACCACTGACTGTCCCAGATGTGTGATGCCAAGTGTCACACAAAGAATTGAATCAGTGTGATGATTTCTTAACTCTTTGATCTTATGCCATTAAAATGTTCACTTTAAATATCCTTATTTCACACCAACACCATATCTAGCACTAAGCCATGAAACCATGACATTACCATGAAACATTGACAAAATTAACAGTTTTTGTCACATCAACATCGACATTATGAAGTAGAGAAAGTAGAACACGTGTACTCAGCTTCACAATTCTAATATTTTAATTTAGTGAGCAATATACCCATTTTCTCACACTTGCCCTTTATCCTTTCTCAGTAGGAGTCTTGCTGAATGCAATTTTTGCAGAAGTTATGCTTCTGAAGCATGCCACAGCACAAATAAATGTTTGCAACACAGTGTATTTTTGCCTTTCTTTTGTGAGAAATACTTAACTTTTGATGTGTTTGTAACATTGACTTATAATCTGCAATGATTTTGAAATGTTGTGTGTGCATATTTGTATGTTTAGGTTTTATATACTTGGTATGATTTACAAACACTTTATCTCAGAGGCACAGTTATCTTTTAACCATATTGTAATAAAGGTGGTATAAAGGTTATCTCCTAAGTCAGCAAATGTAATAAAACTCTTTGCTGTAAGCCTATTCTCTCTAGCACAGCCCCTGTAAGTGCACTTCCCTTTAGCAGGAGTGTTTAAGACTTTATTAGTCCTGAACTACAGCCAATGAGTCACACTTGCAAGACATTAGCTAATCAAAGTTCAGAATACTCATTCTTACACTGCTAAGGCATGTGCATAGCATCATGTAGGTCCTCACATCATATCTACCTTCCCAGCACCTTGAGCAAATTGAGTGATTCAGGAATGATAATGAGCTGACACTTGATTACATATAACCAGAGAGGTTAATCTACATGATACACGCACATCCTGGGGCTAAAGAACTTCTATCATACTAGGGAAGACTGACTTGGTTCCCCAGGTGCTTCAAAACCAAAATACTGCCATAAAGTGTGGAAGTAGGCTTAAATATGTGCCTTGTAAAAGGCTAGAAAGTGTACAGACTAGCTAGTATTAAAGTTTAGCTGCTCTGTTTTTTCAGAATGGAGGTAATAGATGTAATAATAGATATTTAAGCCTACTTCCACACTTTACACTTAAACACGTTTTTAACTTTTTAACCTTATAATAGGTTTTTGAAAACATTTTTTTTATTTATTCACACGATTTTCCCCATGGGTTTTTTTAATATGAATTATACACGTCAAGTTATTTTTCTATGAATTTTATTACAGTGATGTTTTTGATGTATTAAAACTATTTAACTGTGTATATTTCTTTAACTTCTACTGCATAATTGATTGTGACTGATGACTGGTCCTTTTGTAACTTATTTTAATTTTAGGTTTTAACTTATAAGTAACAGTTCTGAAGAAATCACAAGGTTTGGGATGAAAGCACTAAGCTGCATTTATGTCTCTGTTTTTTAATATGTGATTTTTGTACTAAGACTGGAGTTTGTGGCATTATTTATGAAGTTTCTAAGATACTTCTAAGTGTTGGCAAACATGCAACTTCCTTACTAGTCTGCACAGCTTTTGAATTCACCAGTTATCACTGCTAGGCTGACGTAGTTACTAAAGAATGTTCTAAAAGTGTGTTGGAGACTGTCACTATTATTTCAGCCACCCAAGTGTTATTAGGTTAGGAGGGCATGTTTGACCGTGGTAGTGTGGTTATCCCAATTTCACAGCTGGTGGATTCTGCCCTTAGCCATCAGAGGGTGGAATGCCACACAGGGGTGTCAGTAGAGGGGCTCAGGGGAGGCATGTTTTCTGCCCTTCCCTTGATGTTGTTGTCATGCAATGTATGTGCAGTGCCATCATGGAAGCACAGGCAAGTTCCACCAAGGCCTCAAAAGAGATAGAATACATTATGTCATGCATTCTGACATGCAAGACTGCATGAATTGCGTGTGTGAGTCCCTGGACCTGATGAATGGCACACTGGATTGTGCAGTGTCTGCTGGGGAGGGTCAGCATCCATGGGGCTAAAAAGCCATATTGTCAGATGTTAGCCAACATGGCCATGCAAGATCCCACAGCTGTAGTGGTACTACTTCCACTCCTCTGTCAGTGATCAAAGGGTCCATACCCAGACATGGTAGACCATGTCATTATGATTCTGAATGTAGTCATGACAACAGCTTGTCCATCTGATATCTTTTCCCTTCAGGTAGCACCCAGACTTCTAACCAGGGTCATGGAACTAGCAGTGCAAGTCCTGGCAGAGGTAGTTCATGTGTTTGAGGGCAGCAGTGATGAACAGATCCCTTACCATATATAGCTCACACCTGTCCAGGATCCCAAATGCTTTGGCTGTGTTCCTGCAGACTACAACTTACGTTACCCATGCCACCTCACACACACACACACACACACACACACACACACACACACACACACACACACACACACACACACACACACAAACTTCTTTTGAGTCAGGTTTGACCTACTGTAATCCTCCACCCCTACCCCTACCTTGTGCAAGTAATGATTACTGTGCCCTGCACTTTTCACATTTCTTTGTGACTTAGAGTTGTCTATGTCTGAGGCACAGAGTGGACTTACTCCTATGCCCGATTTTGTCGTGGAGTATATACTGAATTGCATGTTTGTTTTAGTCTGCTTAAGTTCATAGTTGTTATGTTATTTATTGTGGTCCTAACTGTAGTTGTAGTAGCATTATTATATTTTTAGTAGTAAAGTCCTATTAATAATCTGATGCTTGCTCAGTACTTTGGGCAAATCATGCTAACACTTTCATGGTCACTGCTGGGGTGTCTGATGTTGGTGACTTTTATGCCTGAAGCACAGTAGTGAGCAAGCCAAGCACATGTGTTTGGGCAAACATAGTGGGTTTCCCCTGTCAGATGGCATATTCTCATCTGTGTCTTAACTAGTTATGTTGTATTTTCTAGTCATTAGGATGCATAAGTACACTTTATCATGTACCTATATGGATGATGGTGAAACTGACCTAATCCTTCTGGGCTTGCTTGACATGGGCCTGCTTTGGCTTGATGAACAGTGAAAAGCCATTACATACCTTTTACTAGCTTAATTGTTGTAATATTGTATGTTGCATATATCAGTCATAGGTTAGTGCTGACGCTCCTGTACAGCTGAGTAACATTTTATCTTACTAAAGTATAGCAGCTGAATAACATTTTATCTTATTGAAGTATAGTACTTACATATGAGGGGAAATGATTATCTCTTCATTACAAGTTCTTCACTTACCTTGGTTTCTCCTGCTGATTAAGTTGTTTATTCTGGGGTTAACTCTGTCTGATACTCATAGACCATACCTAGCACATGGGTATGTAAAGGCTGATAATTTTCATACATCACTGTTATTGTTTGTATCTGCTTAGCTTCTTTATATTTTCACTTAGGTAGTGAGCAAATGCATTTCGTATGCCTCTGTCATCCACCACTGCTTGTTCTTCCTCAGAATTTCCCTGCCTGTCATTCTAGGAACTACAGTCCTTGCCCTAGGTCTCCTTGCTACAATTGTTTCTTATCAATAATATTATGTAACATGGTGCAGACTTGTCAGTATTTTGACAAAGGTGGCTGGATCATACTGTAGGGCACCTCCAGATTTATCTAGACATCAGAAACATGACTTGAGCAACCCAAAAACACACTGTATAATACCTGTAGCCTGATTGCATACATCATTGTAACCTTGTTCAGTGGGGTTGTGTCAGTTTCTCATAGGTACCATGATCCAAGGTTCCAGTGTCTAAGCTACATCCCCCACTAGATATCCTTGTGGGAAGTCACCCCTATAAAACCTTAAGTACAGGTTACACATGTAGGAATTGTGGGAAATGCCAGGGTCACCTGCACACATAGTATAGATGTTCCATTACACATTACAGACCACCTGACAGCTGATACCATGATAGCCTTTTCTGTTTATGCACCGTCTTCCCTGTTCACTATTTGGGGCTTTTATTTTAGTGCATGTGTGCAGTCTATAGCCCCAAGAATATCGGGAAACTGTGCTATGGCATAAACATTTTACATGGTGGTAGCTTTCTCCTTGGGGTACATCAAAACTCTATACATTCACCATATGTTGCAGAACTGCATTGCAAAAGTGGTATAGTATTCTTGAGGCTGAAGTCTACGAACCCCCCCCTGTGGGTCTCTGAAAAGTGCCTGTAGCTACTATATGTATTGCTATACATAATTAGATTTCCATTGGGATGGGCTCTCCATGATTCCCACAGGGTCTCAGGTGAGGGAGACAGATGCTGACTGTTTGCTGTATGGTATCCCTATCCACTCAGTAGTTGTTGATTATTTCTAGATCATGAAGTTCATTATATGTTAAATGTTGTCTAAACACTCTACACCTTCTAGGCCGAGGTCTGGCAGCAGCATCTTATATTAACATTTATTGCAGACACAGATTAATGATAGCGGCAGCAACTCCAACCATTTTCTAACTGACTTTGTGGTTGTATTACAACAAGTCTTGGAATTCAAGGCTAGACGGAGTGCATCATGTCAACACACATGCTATCCTTGCCTGACTCACTCCGCCATGATGATTTGCTTCATTAGCATGTAATTCGGCTCCTTATTCCTTCATTAGCATATGCAGCTGCTTACTCTTGTTTTGCATCTGGGTGTAACATGGAGAGCTGTTTAATGAATCGCAAACAGCTCACTCTTCACTGTTCATCATGCAAATGGGTTTAGCAAACATTTAGCCATTTATGAGAGAGAGAGAGAGAGAGTTCAGTGCTGCTGTGTGGGAATGGACTGAGTGATGAATGTACAAGTCTTTTTCAAAGTGATCTAAGTAGAGTTTGAAAAATGCCAAGTATTAGAATGGGATGCGGTATTCAAACTCTGGAATCAGCATACCTTTGATAATAGCTCAGCATGAACCTGCAGTTATGAATATAACGATTGTTAAGAGTTTTACTTGAAAAATGATTTGTTAGTTGTAAGGCTCATGTAACTGTGCAACTGTAGGGATAGGCCAATGATAACTCCATGATATCTATAAGTCTGAGCAAATGTAGATGGGAGTCCTTCAGGGGCCAGTAAAGAGTAATTTGTGTTTAGAATTTAGAAATATATTTGAAACTGAATTCTGTATTCGCTGACAGTATAGCTTTTAGTATTGCTGTATGCAGTGACATAGCTACATTAGCTTTATGGTTGATTTCATACAGTAAACCATGTTCTTACAAATGTTGCATAGTTTATTATGACTTCACAAAAGCTTGCATATAAAGCCATGTCACTACCGTGATTTCTGTGTGTTCATTGTAACACATACGGTATAGTTTATCAGACTGAATAAAATTCATCTTAAGGCATGACAGATGCCTGGACACTATTTCAGATTTCATTATCATTTGAAGGTGAGGGAAAATGCAAATGGAAGCCATGAGCAAATTAAGTTGTGTAAGTCATTTATGTTTTAATACTGACTGTGTGAACATTAAATAATTTATTAGTCTATCTTCTTTATCCTTTAAAGAAACACCCAAAGAACTTCATTGTCTTATCTGCATAGACTTGTTAAAATCATAGTATAGGTCATAATATTACAAATACGATGCAATGTGCTTTAATGAACATGACATCCACTCAAAGGTAATATGGCATTTCTGGTCAAGCATAGTTTCTTCATCATGTTTTCTTTCAAATCTTTCATTTAAGGGGGAATTAATAACTGAAATAAAATTGTGTAAAAATCAAATTTTCAAATATTATTTTACCTTCTAGTTTGTATAGTTGATCATGAGATCTGGTTGGTGAAAAGTGTGAAACTCCAGTTGATACAGCTTTGAAATAATATATCGTTTGATGCAGGAGTAAGATGCAAGCAGTAATTGTGAGAGAGCACAAAATCTCTTATCATTAGGGGATTATGGAAACATCCCCATTCCCTTAAGAAATAAAAAGGAAAACTGTGCAGTCTAATAATTTTTGGCATGTTGAAAATATGGAAATTAAGATAGTTTGTTCTGATCTTTCAGTTAATAGAAATTATTTTATCATACCAGATGTTTGCTTTGTTGATCTCTTACTGTAAGTGAATGCATTATGTCTATATCTGTGTGTGTGTGTGTGTGTGTGTGTGTGTGTGTGTGTGTGTGTGTGTGTGTGTGTGTGTGTGTGTGTGTGCGTGTGTGTGTGTGTGTGTGTGTGTGTGAGTGTGTGTGTGTGTGTGTGTGTGTGACAGAGTGTGTGTGTGTGTGTGCGCGTGTGTGTGTGTGTGTGTGTGTGTGTGTGTGTGTGTGTGTGTGTGTGTGTGCATGTGTGTGTGTGAGAGTGAGTGAGTGTGTGTGTGTGTGTGTGTGTGTGTGTGTGTGTGTGTGTGTGTGTGTGTGTGTGTGTGTGTGTGTGTGTGTGTGTGTGTGAGAGTGTGTGTGTGTGCGTGTGTGTGTGTGTGTGAGTGTGTGTGTGTGTGTGTGAATATGTATATATATATGTATATATATATATATATATATATATATATATATATATATATATATATTTATAGAGAGAGACAGATGCATTAGATAGATATTTAGATAGATAGATAGATAGATAGATAGATAGATAGATAGATAGATAGATAGATAGGGAGGAAATCTGTTGATCGGTCAAATCCACTTCAATCAAAAGTACATCTGACAGAAATAATTTTACCCAAATAACTTTTATTGACCATGGAGTTTTCCCTTTTCTCCATTTATGATAAAGAAGGCACCCAAGAATTCCCAAACATCTGTGCTAGAAAGCCAAGCCAAAAACTGAATAAAAACCAGCAGGATAACCATGACACTACAAATCTCTTTAACAAAATACATGAACAGATAAGCTGTTTTGCATACCAATATGCTTCATCAAATCCTGATAAAATACATAAAACCAGTCACATTTATACCTTAAAAGAACCTATCAAGGAGCAACTAATTACAATAAAGGGTGTGGCTCTAGATACTAGCTCACCTGCTTTTAAGTCTATGCCCACTTAAAATAGGTTTAATGCTAACATTAGCATTAATAGCTGGATACCTATGTGCCTGTAGTCCTAATTGTTCTGAATAATTATTAGTATCACCACCCCTCATGTTTTTGATTACACATTGTAATACTCTAAAACTAAAACTATGACCTGGTGAATCAATGTTATGTTTAGCCAGTGCAGTGTTATAATTTTTTGCTTTAATTTCATATATATGCCTACTTACCCTATCTCGATGCCATTGTATATTCTTGCCCACATTTAAACAATGACAATGACTGCATGTAGCAAGCCATATTATATATGTGGTGTTACAGCCAGCATAAAATCTTGGTTTAAAATTAAAGTTGATATTGGGATGAACAAATTCCTGTTGCTTAGTTATGACATCACATACCTTGCACTCACCACATGGGTAGGTGCCTAACTTAGTACTTATATTATTAACATGTTATTTGTGATTACATAATAATTTCTTAAGATTGTTATTATTCTTATAAATAAAAGTGGGCCTATCTCCTACAATCTCAGCTGTTTTTTTTATCCAGGGTCAAAAGATGTCAATTATTCTTAATAATATTACGTATATCATTGATATTACTGGCATATCTAGTATTAAAAGATACTGGTGGTCTCCTGAAATTCTTAACATGAGAATGCTTAACGTGTATATGAGCTTGACCTTTTAGAGCTCAATCTCTTAGCTAAACCTCATCTTGTATTACTTGTATCATTTTACCATTGTAACCTGTCTTTAAACAAGTCAGTTAGGGTGCACATCTCTTCTTTCAATACATTTTCATCTTCCCATATCCTAGACAACCTCATGAATTGACTCTTCACAATATTTGGAAATATATGTCTAGGGTGCATGCTTTCATTATTCAGTAGTCCATTTCTTCAACATGTTTTAAGATAAAGGGAGGTAGAGATATTATTATCCACACCTCTTCTGATTAAAACATCTAGAAATTCTATTTCAGAATTAGAATAGTTCACAGTAAAGCTAAGAAAATCAGTGTTGGATCCTATACGTGTAACAAATTTATGTAAAGAATTCTCATCACCTTCATATAATAAAAAAATGTCAAGATGGCATTTTTCCCTGAAGTACATAACCAAATTTGCATATGTATTTTCACATGGGGTGCCCATAGCGACACCCCATAGTAAGTACAATTGTTCCTCAGAAATAAAATCATTATTTTCAAGAATTAATTCGAAAAGCATACAAAGCAAATGAATGTCGTCATTAGTGAAAGCTTGCTTAGCTGTTATTGTTTCAATGCCATAATTGTTGGGTATGTATGTAAATAAGGTTTTCACATCTAAAGTGACCAGTAAACAGGAGTAAATATCAAAACTTTGTACATAATCATTCAAATCATTCAAAAAGTGTGTAGTGTCTTTCAATATATCGACTTCAACTTCCCCTCTACATATATAGATAGAGGTTCAGTGGCTCAATCCCCATTGGCCACTATTGCTCACATGGGCAGTTTAACAGTGGATTTATGCATTTTAGGTAGTCCTTTCATAATAGGCACAGTCGGGTGATCTATACTCAAAAAATGATATAATGGTTCATCAATAAGCCTACACATAAGTAAATCATATAGATAATCCTTGATGTTGGCTAAAATCTTATTGAACAGACACCAAAATCTATCTTATGATAAGTATCTTCATCTTCCAGTAACAACGACATGGCTTCTAAATAATCAGTTTTATTCAGCACCACTATGGCATCACCCTTGTCCACCAGTCTTATACTTAATTCATGCTTATTCTGCAAACGTCCTAAAGCTTGTTTCTCTAATGGACTCATATTGTAGAAATCCTTATGGTGAGGAGAATTAAGGTTTTCACATAGTTCTTTCTCACATGCTCTAACAAATAAATCAATGTGAGACGGTAACATGGGAATAAATGTACTAAGTTTCCTATAGGAGAGTATGCCAGATACAGGTTGTGTGTTAAACATCAGTTTTAATGGCATATTTCATGCAAACATCCTAACCTCTTTCTCCATTTTGTGAGGCCTCATAGTAGGTTTATATAAGCTCAGAGGAAGGGTAGCCCCTCATATAAAGGGGTGCAGGGGTACTTACTTCCCACAAAAAAAGATTGCCACTAAGTTTTGCCAAAAATGTTTTCAAAGAAATTGTTCAACTAGTGTGAATTTGACCAATTGACATGACTCTGATAAACATATATATATGTCGCCCCCACAGTAACATGTTGTCCTGTTCGATTCTCAGCTAGGGCGTCTTCTGTGTGGAGACATGCGTGTACGGGCATACCTTCGTTGAAGGTTGTGCGCTAGGGCCGGCAACTTGGCACGTAAAAATCTACTGCCAATCATTAGCGGACCGGAGTTCCGCTGTGGCGACCCCTAACTGGGAAAAGCCGAAAGACACAACAACAACAAATATATATATATATATATATATATATATATATATATATATATATACATATATACATACAGTATATGTGTGTATGTGTCATTTCATCTAAGACTGGTTTAGTCTAAACTGAAAATATCTGAAGTTTGATCTGAGAGTCCTTTTGTCTAAACCACATTTAGTCTAATCACATTTGATAGAAAAATGTAGTTAGCTATAGAGATTTAATGTTCGTGTGGTTTACTGCACCAGGGTGGTGGGAATCACGAGGCAAATAAGTCTCGTGCACCATTTGTACCTTGCTAATGCCCACCCCCAAGTTTGTGCATCAGCAGTGATTCACTTTGCATGTTCTTTTCTGTGTAGTTGTGCAACTCTTTAGTTAGTAAATTTAAGCAAGGAAGATGGGGGTGTGGTCCCCCTCATGAGGGGGGCAGAGATGGCTTGCCCCCTGTCAAAAATAAGTTTTGGAGGAGTATTTTCTAAGTATGAAGTTTTAGATATATTGTGATTTGACTGAATGTGTTTTAGATGAAATTTTTACGTTATTTGATTAAATGAAAAACATCTTACTTAGATGTAATGCAATACACACACACACGTGTGTGTGTGTGTGTGTGTGTGTGTGTGTGTGTGTGTGTGTGTGTGTGTGTGTGTGTGTGTGTGTGTGTGTGTGTGTGTGTGTGTGTAAAATGACTGAATACATTAATGTACAAATATGAATCAACTGAACTTTAGTGATCAAAAGTCATCCTATTGAAAACATGGTAAAAATTTCTAGGGTCAGAAAACCCTACCACTAACGTCAGACATAATTTGCCTTAACGCTGTCATAGAAAGGATTTTTTCTAGGTAAAGTTGCAGGGTTAAAGTAAGGGTAGGGACTGAAATAGGGTTAGGGTTATTATGGTGGGACCCTTCTCTTGAAACACAGGACACACAAAAAGAGTCTCTCAAAGCTATCACAACAGTGTCTAAGGCTGATAGTTATTTCCCTTTACCATTTTCATGTAGGGAAGACTCTCAACAGATTCCCATGCAGGTAAGGCAAAATCCACAGATACAACAGCCTTCATCCAGGTTCCCTTAGCAGCATTGCAACATCATACTTTGTAAAATGTCTTCCTCTCAAAGTTGCTTGATAATCCTCTCCAGGAATCCCTCTAGAGTTGCAGTTAAACAAGCATTCTGAGCTCTAGCCAACAGAAATCTAGTCTTCCCTCACATGACTTCCTGTTTCCTGCCTGTAAAGTTTATATCTGTTGCCAACAACACATCCCCTATTATATAACATGAGCTTAGTGCAGGGTTTCTTAGCTCATATGTTGTTCCTTCTCATGGTGGAAATTGGCAAGGTAGCTATTTCCTTCAGAACATTTGTTTTATGTACTTAATGATTTCAAAATCTAGATTTAAAAGACTATATGATGTATGCTTTAATTTACCAGTGCCACAAGCAGCTATATAAGCTGCATTTGTCTAAACACAGAACCGCTCACTCTCTTATGAGTCGTGTCCAACTCCTTGAGTGATCTGGTGGACAGTCACTGCTATCTGTGAAGTCTAGAAGGCAAAGCGAGAAATGGAAGTAAGTTGTCAGGGCTTTCTTCCATACCAGACACACATGCACTCTCACCTGTGGGCAATTTAGAGCCCTCCATCAGCCTTAAGGAATGTCTGTGGAATGTGGGAGGAAATCAGAGCTCCTGAAGAAAACTCTCACAAAGATGGGGGGGGGGGCATGCAGATACTGCATAGAAGGCACTCCAGCCAAGAATCAAACTGGAGAACCTCTTGCTGTGAGGTAGCAATGCTACCCACTGAACCACTGCGCCACCCAAAAAACAGACCTAGTATCCTGCAATATCCTTCTACATTCAGCGTGGAAAGAATAGCCGCGAGAAAACAAAAGTAAACATGGATTAACATTGCTCAGGGTTACAGCATTACATTGTTACTAGTAAATGCATGATAGCAAACAGCTTATTTATATCAACATAATTTCTTGTATCTATTGCTGTCCATTCTTGCTTGAATATTGATTATCAGGGCTTCTCCACCAGTCTAAGCACATTACTATGGCTCGTACATATTCCTGTGCATTACTTACATGCAAATTTCTGTAAGTGTCCTTTACCAGGCCTTCCTGTCTTCCTCTGTCATTTTCAGGACCCACTTCAATGTCTTTCTCTAAACATTCTGATAAAGTTGCTATCACTGTCCAGAATCTACAACATCTAGCATACTTATGTGAGTTCTTTCCATCAGATCAGTATTGGAAATATGCCTTCCCATGCATCATGCAGGATTGCTTTTAGTCAACAGTGATATAAAATAACTAGGTACTGTTTATTGCACATTGTCCATATGTTAAATGCATACAACACTACAGGTAACATAAATGACATATACGGTTGAAGAACTAGTGAGGTATTACCACCTTTGTGCTGACAGTGTTAACAGACTATATTGGAGAAGATGCAGACGCAGTAGAGGTGGGTTTGTTGATTCTAGTTTTAATATTTTCTTCTCTGTTTCTCTGACTTATTATTTAATTATTTATTTATCTTTCTTGACTGGGAAAAGTCCAACTGCGGAAAACTAATTTTCAGAAGAGGCACAGGGAGAAAAGTTCCACATTTAACTTATACATGATGTACATTTATAATTGCATTGTAAAAACATCTACACAAGAGCTTATTTACATGATTTTTAAATATCTTTAAATATTTCTTACATGAAATTCTCAACAGTAGCTACCCAGTGTAGGGAATCTGTTCAATTCTTCTACCTTTTTTGATTTGTTTTGAGCTACTGAGTTGATGGCCTTGTTACATTGTTTTTCTCCTAATGCCTCTCATTTAGCCTTCATTTTTATCCTGCCAGTAAGTTCGTCAACCATGTTTGAGAGAATATTTAAGTCTGGCTGGATAGTGCAATGTTACCATTTAATGTCAAATGATGTTCTGCCCACTGTCTTCCTCATGATAAAATCTGTAATAGTGATAAACAGGAAAGGTGACAATATTTTCTATTTAATAAGAATGATACCATCAGATGCATCTTGCATGCCATTTTAATTGCTAACACAACAACCAGAGTTTGATATAATGATGCGCTTTGTTATATCTAGAGAAATGGACTTCTCTTCTTATCTTCAATTTATGTCATACATTGTGTTTTTTTTGGTCCCTTCAGGCCTCATCTTTACCAGCACCCAGTACTCAATATCCATGGCAGGTCACCCAGCTACTTCAACCCTCCCCCTGGCTTTAGTCCATTTTTTATTAGGCTGGTCATGGATCCTGAGAGTGTCCTGGGGGCTTCTGTCTGGGGGGGGGGTTATGAATGCTGTACCCACTCCCTTTCCTTACTCCTCACACTCATTGATTACATTTGGACCATGCCCCCACCCCCTTATGAAGCATTTCAAGTGCTCTATCACCTTAGAAGGGCACACCCATCCCTTCCCTACCACTCCGTCAGTCACCCCAGCTGCAGATTGAACCTGAGTTGGCTGGGCTATAGTCAGGGTTTTATCCTCCATGCCACCAAAGCAGCTGTCACATAGAAAATGTTACATGACATGCTCACCTTTCTTTTCTTCTCCTTTTCATGTTTGATTATTATACAGGCTTGAATCATCCAGGTGGGCAAGTCCTGTTCATTAACAATAACATTATCACATACTTCCAAGAGTTAGCTACTGTTGTTATTTGTGGAAGCATTAACCTTTTTTTCATCATTTTTCCATTTTACTTTTAAAATCTGCAACATCTGAGTACCATTCATTGTTAGTCTTATGTAAATTTGTTGGATTCCATCATAAATATTTGCAGCTTCTGTTGCATTTACTTTACTTATTTAATTTGCCAGCCTTCTAGCACTAGGTCTTATAAGAGGGTATAGTAATCGTTTATGTTTACAGATAATGAACTCAACACTACTAATTCTATCCATGAGAGGTTTAATCACCTAATTAGACTGGAGGCTTTGCTCTTACCTAAAATCTTGACCTGTGAGATTACGCCTCTCCCATTATCCTTCTCTAATCATACCAGCTGAGGCTGTAAAAGAAATCACTCCCAAAAACCTAACAGAAATAAAAATACTAAGGGTGGCATTCGTAGTCACATGATTCCCATAAGCGTAAGGACAATCGATGAAAGTGGTACTGCGTTTATATGCAAAATAGCTAAGTGAGAATGAACAATGCTGTTTGAGGAAGATCACAGCCTTGTACTGACACACCCACAAAAGATATGTCTACCTTCAGTTGTATAAAATGTGCAAACACTAGTGTAGTTATGTACAGTGGGAGTTGGTATGCAAAGTCTTGATTTATTTTGGCTACTTTCATTATGTGCCAGCATGCATGAGCCCACACTCTTTTCTAAGATCTGTTAAGACAACCTGCACTCTGTGCAGCTCATTGCAGCTATCCGGCAGTAAGTTAAAACAGCTGTAAGATTTTATTTATTGAATCTGAGGGCATCCTTATGTGGACACCCTGAATGGTCTTTTATAAGGTTGGAAAGGGGAAACAATGGATATCTGCAATGAGGAGGAGAAAGAGATGACAAGGAGCTCACAGAATGAAGACATTAAGGGGGATGTACTAGAGAAGGTGTGAGAGGAAGAGCACTATATTTTTTGTTGGAGATAGACCCCGCATTTTTCCAAATGACTTTTTATATAACAGCGAAGTGGAGAAGGATTAAGGGAAGACAGTATAAGAAAGACATTTAAGGAAGAGTTAAGGAGCTGATGAAATATAAAAGGTAGACAAGACAGACAGGAACAGTATGTTGAGCTGTCATTGGTGGGGACATAAGACATATACATGGCAGGTAGATACAAAAGAAGGGAGAAGGTCTGACGCACAGGTGATACCACAGACTGGGGGACCTCAATCCCCATGAGAGGGAGACCCCACTAAAGTGGAGGTGGAAGCCACTGATGGCTTGATGGTAACAGCAGATGAGGTCACTGAGTCTTGCACATGCTGGGAGCACCTCTCCATCACACTCTCAACTGCTGCTTGTACAAGGTTCCTGAAGCTCTCTGCAGTGGTGGCTTTTCAGGATGGTGCACACTGGGGTGGGGGGCACACAGGCAGAGTCACTGCCCTGACTCTGTGAATATGTCCCAAGGTGGGCAAGGAACAATGGTCAGGAATCCCTTGTCTAAGAGGCGTACAGCTAAGCTGCATCCTGAAATCTCTGAACATGTTGAAAAAAGACAACATAAAAAGGAGAGAAAAAAAAGAAAAGGAGAGAGACAGAGAGAAGAATATGGAGACAAGAAGAACTCATACGTCCTTTTAAAATGCATGCCTTTATTTAATGAACTGAATAAAGACTTATTTATTTTCAAAACTGCTGCTTAGTACCCTCTTACCACTAACTTCATTCTTAGAGGATTTGTTGATGTTAATTGCTATTAATGCTTGATAATGTACCTATACGAATTATTTCTGCATTACTTTGTGGATAACTAATGATAATACTCATGACTAGCTTGTTGATATACATACACTTCAGTCTCTTTTCATCAAACTACCACAGCACACTATGTTAATAGTCATTTCTATTTTTTTTTAAATGTCATCTATTAGTTTTCATTTTGGAAAAGTTGCTGCAGGGATGAGGGTGACATAGCATAGCAGCAGATAGCATTGTTGCCTCACAGCAAGAGGTTCTCCAGTTCAGTTCTCAGCTGGAGTGCCTTTTGTGCGGAGTCTGCATGTCCTCCTTGTGTTCATGATTGTTTCTTCCAGGGGCACTGATTTCTTCCCATATTTCAAAGACAAGCAACAGGTGGATTGGACTCCCTAAATTGTCCATAGGTGTAAGTGTGCATGTGAGTGCGTGGTTATCTTTCTTTTTGGAACAGTTACTGGAGGAATGACCATGGCAGGGCTAGGTGATTGTCAATGGGAAAAGAAGCTGTGTATGGATGAATAGCTGGATGGGTGGAACAGTTAATGCAGGGATGCATTCATATTTGTGTTATAGCTTAATATGATTTTACATGCAATCCCTGCCCTTGATCAAATCTGTCTCCGCTGTGACTAGTTTCAGTTGTACTCAAACTCCTCCTCCGCTGTGGAGATTTAGAAAAAAAGAAAGGAAATTCAAGTTGTTTACTCCATCCATATATGAATTCATCATTGATGAATGCATTTTATTATGTCTCAACCTGTAATCCCAAGAAATGTTGGCAAAACCAAAAATAAAGGGCATCAAAGGCCAAAAGTAGGGACTTTTTTGTAAAAGAAACTTAAAAAGTTGATATACTAAAAAGTTTTGCATTAGCATGCATTTTGTGAAGGATACGAAGCCTGAAACTCAAACACACGTCATTATTTAGTGATATCAGTCCTTAGTGGTTTGAAAGAAAACCACAAATTTTATGAGGCTCAGACCAAGAATAAGAGGCAAAAATCTGGACGTTCAGTGAAAATCAGGACTGTTGAGAGGTAAGCTTCAATCTTAATTTGCAACTGATTTCAGATGAAGCTTGTCTAATATGAGGAAGAGATGCATTGTATTTGCAAAGTTGGACAGGGCCTAACTACACTACTGAAAAGTTGCAGTAAAGTTCAGAATTGTATCATGACCTGTTAATTGTTCTTCCTGCATACATGTTTAAGTTGAAGAAAATGTTACAGCCCGTAATGAATATTCCCCACTTGATACATTCCTGTAATGAATATTCCCCACTTGATACATTCCTGTAATGAATATTCCCCACTTAAACATCCAGAGACAGCTCAGTCTCTGGTGGAAGATGGGGATGGATTACCTATGTATTGACCTTAATGGCAAAATTATCAGGTAGTCATTTCTGGGAAGGAAGTCTGCAAAGTTTGTCAACATTAACAATTATTTAATTTAAGCAGTACAATATGAAGTATTCACATCAATAATTATATGTACTTATGTGAGTACTTAAAACCGTTTTATAGTATATTAATTAATTCACTCAGCATTGTAGTATGCAGGAATGAAACATTAAATATGCAGTCTACAGGTCACACAACTGATGCTCATCCTCCATACCCCCACTCTGACTAGGGTGTGGTGCATAGCTGCTGTCAGACATTTTGTAAGTGCAGGAATACCACCACAACATCCACTAGTATCCATACACCTCTGAATAAGGTAAGCAGCAACTCCCAAAAAGATACCAGAGCATGAAATGAAAGTGCATTTAGGAACCATTCATCTAGGTGAGTGAAAATCTTGGCTTATTGCAGCCTCTGTGGGCTTCCACAACAGATGTTCATTTCCTGATGTGAGGATAAATGGAAGAGCCCAGAAAAGTTAGCACAGGTGTTCTTCCCAGAAGAAGCCTTTGGGACTCATTGGATAGTTTTATGTGGAGGTGGTCATCATGACAGTCCAAAGAGTACTTTCAACCTCCTTTGGATAACCAAATGAAGTATAAGTGCACAGTGACCATCCAAAAGGTTTCCTTGGTGATACACTTGTTTAGGTCATTTTAATCCAGAATAGTCCTGAAATTCCTGTTTTTTAACATTAAAAAGAATCTGTTGTAGAGTCTTAATGCTTTCTTGTCTGGTGGGGCCTCTTGGATGGATATTTTGGAGGAGACAAAGGGCATATTTTCCTGTGAAGTATTTATGATGGGGTGGGACATTATACAAGGGCAATATTGGTGGAAATGGCTAGGAATGGAAAAGAATATGGCATCTTCTGGATATTGCTGTCTATATCCATTTGTTCATGGTAAGAAATTTTCACATGTGGCGGTTGGGCGAAGGAACAGGATCTGGAGGTGGACAGTTGGACAAGGCATCCTGGTTGCAACTGCTTACTACACATAGGTGGTCTGTAGTTACCAAAAGATTCTGAGGATCTGTTTCTGTTTGACTGTGACCTTTCTGGAAGTTGTCCTAATTATTAATGTCTCTTCAAGATTGTTTTTCTTTTATTCTGAGACATGCCACAACTAAACAATATTTGGTGCAGGCTACTCTGCCTCTTAGAGTTGCTGAATCTTAACACCAAATGTGGTGAGGGTTATACCCTCTTTTTCCATATTATCAATGGATGCCTTGACTTCAGGGTTACAATGCCATGTTACCTGGAGGGGTAATTGATAATGGCCACCTCACTTTTCCTCAACAAATTCTGTGGCTCTGCATCACTCATGCTGGTGAACTGCAGTGGTGGAACATGCAACACTAATCAATTCTTTGGTGTTTTTTTCCCATATCACCTGCATCATGAAGTTCATTGTGCTGGAAACACTTGACTAGAGGCAACAGATTCCTGTTAAGTATTTCATCAGGCAATGACTAGTGAATGGAGAATTTCATCAATAAGATCCCACTGAAAAGCCACCATATATAAAGTAATTTAGATTCCTCAAGTAAACTATGGAGGACATGTAAACTCACTTTTGAAGATATTTGATTACTCTAGATTCTTTGACTGGTAGAGGGTGATTTTATGAGGATAATTGCAGAAACAAAATGTCTGGCCATAGGCTGTACCAAATCCTCAAAGTTGAGTCTGTCATAAGTAGAAGTAGGAGAATACACACCTCCCCATATCATGAACGCAGGGGTTAGGCCATTCTGCAGAGGAGTACAAACATTTACTCATGCAAAATTACTTCTTTGTAGGAGAATATGCATCTCCCCATATCATAAACACAGGGGTTAGGCCATTCTGCAGAGGAGTACAAACACTTACTCATGCAAAATTACTTCTTGTAGGAGATTATGCATCTCCCCATATCATGAACACAGGGGTTAGGCCATTCTGCAGAGGAGTACAAACACTTACTCATGCAAAATTACTTCTTGTAAGAGATTATGCATCTCCCCATATCATGAATGCAGGGGTTGGGCTGTTCTGCAGAGGAGTACAAACACTTACTCATGCAAAATTACTTCTTTGTAGGAGAATATGCATCTCCCCATATCATGAACGCAGAGGTTAGGCCGTTCTGCAGAGGACTACAAACACTTACTCATGCAAAATTACTTCTTGTAGGAGAATATGCATTTCCTCATATCATGAATGCAGGGGTTAGGCCATTCTGCAGAGGAGTACAAACACTTACTCATGCAAAATTACTTCTTTGTAGGAGAATATGCATCTCCCCATATCATGAACACAGGGGATAGGCCATTCTGTAGAGGACTACAAACACTTACTCATGCAAAATTACTTCTTTGTAGGAGAATATGCACCTCCCCATATCATGAACGCAGGGGTTAGGCCATTCTGCAGAGAACTACAAACACTTACTCATGCAAAATTACTTCTTGTAGGAGAATATGCATCTCCCCATATCATGAACGCAGGGGTTAGGCCATTCTGCAGAAGACTACAAACACTTACCCATGCAAAATTACTTCTTGTAGGAGATTATGCATCTCCCCATATCATGAATGCAGGGGTTGGGCTGTTCTGCAGAGGAGTACAAACACTTACTCATGCAAAATTACTTCTTTGTAGGAGAATATGCATCTCCCCATATCATGAACGCAGGGGTTAGGCCGTTCTGCAGAGGACTACAAACACTTACTCATGCAAAATTACTTCTTGTAGGAGAATATGCATTTCCCCATATCATGAATGCAGGGGTGAGGCCATTCTGCAGAGGAGTACAAACACTTACTCATGCAAAATTACTTCTTTGTAGGAGAATATGCATCTCCCCATATCATGAACACAGGGGTTAGGCCATTCTGCAGAGGACTACAAACACTTACTCATGCAAAATTACTTCTTGTAGGAGAATATGCATCTCCCCATATCATGAATGCAGGGATTAGGCCATTCTGCAGAGGAGTACACTTACTCATGCAAAATTACTTCTTTGTAGGAGAATATGCATCTCCCCATATCATGAACGCAGGGGTTAGGCTGTTCTGCAGAGGAGTACAATCACTTACTCATGCAAAATTACTTCCTGTAGGAGAATATGCATTTCCCCATATCATGAATGCAGGGGTTAGGCCATTCTGCAGAGGAGTACAAACACTTACTCATGCAAAATTACTTCTTTGTAGGAGAATATGCATCTCCCCATGTCATGAACACAGGGGTTAGGCAATTCTGCAGAGGACTACAAACACTTACTCATGCAAAATTACTTCTTTGTAGGAGAATATGCATCTCCCCATATCATGAACGCAGGGGTTAGGCCATTCTGCAGAGGACTACAAACACTTACTCATGCAAAATTACTTCTTGTAGGAGAATATGCATCTCCCCATATCATGAACACAGGGGTTAGGCCATTCTGCAGAGGACTACAAACACTTACTCATGCAAAATTACTTCTTTGTAGGAGAATATGCATCTCCCCATATCATGAACGCAGGGGTTAGGCCATTCTGCAGAGGACTACAAACACTTACTCATGCAAAATTACTTCTTTGTAGGAGAATATGCATCTCCCCATATCATGAACGCAGGGTTTAGGCCATTTTGCAGCGGAGTACAAACACTTACTTATGCAAAATTACTTCTGTGATATCTTCAGACCAAGAGAATTTAAGGGCAGAAATAATATATATATTTGAGTGGAGTATCGATGTGGCAGTTGGGGCTGGGGGATGCCTGTGCAATACTCATTGTCAGTCTGATATAGGACTCTGTGTCATTAGTTATAATTAGTGTCGAGCCCAGAATGCTAAACATTGCCAGGCTAAGGCCCCTGCTAATCCTAATCATAACTCTGCATATACACACACACACACACACACACACACACACACACACACACACACACACACACACACACACACACACACACACACACACACACACACACACACACATATATATATATATATATATATATATATAGAGAGAGAGAGAGAGACAGGTGTATGGTAATTAAATTAATTTCACTTTCTCCAAAGTCCATATTATTGAAAAAAGTAATTAAAATACTGACTTATCAAAGATTAGACTATCCAATAAACTATACAAAGTAAAGTCTGTTTTTTGCAGGGGGTCAAGCTTCTCACTACCCCCTATGCCCTTGCTAACTTAAATATAATATACCAACTCCAAGATCACACAATACTGTCAAAAAGGGAAAATTCCCCAGTCTATGGCATTCAGTGATCTCACAACTACACTTATTCCATTCATTCTTTTCAATTTATATTTCATTCCATAACTTTGTGTCAACCAAAATGCATTTGAAAAAATGCTATTAGACTGACATCCCTCCCCATATATGGTCTGCACCTGTTTCCTCTGGGATTTTGAATATTGGCTAAAGCCTTATCCACCCCATACTGCTTTATTTAGCCATTGCCAACCTGATAAACCTACTGACATAGCTAAAGCAGCCCTGGAAATTCTGCAGTCAGTGCCAGGGAACTCCATTCCCTGCAAGCTGTCCTTACCTCAGAGAATGTAGATATTTGTGCAGTGACTGAGACATGGATTAAAGCCACTAACAGTACCACAGTAGTACTGGGCTATAATGCCTTCCACATACTTAGACTAATTACTGCATTACATTAAAAACAAATGCACCTCACGGTTGGGCCATCAGTATTACATGCTTGAGCTTCTCGACATTCAAATTACTTTAGACAAAGTTCCACGCAATTTCCTTGCAAGCTATAGGTCCTCTTCAGTTATCTAGGAAACCCATAATGCATACTTACATGTACTGGAGACACTTCCCATTCAATCCAACACCATACCCATGGGTGACTTTAACTTCCCCAATATAAACTGGGAATCATATGCGACCACTAACATGCAGGCTCAAGGATTCCTGGATTTTGTGAATGCAAACACTTTGGAGAAGTTAATCTGCACACCCATTAGCGGTTCAAAAATCCATGACCTGGGTCTCACAATCATGGCAGAACATTCCATACTATCTAATTTTATGTCCTCACTAATCATATCACCTCATAAAGCTGTTAAGTAAGGGCAGAAAGCTCAAATCTGAGCCACAGCTGACACATGATCTAGATTTCATTTGTAAGTGGTTATTTTCAATGAAATATCAGGTGACGTCAATTATCTTGAATTTGAATTGCAGTTGTCAAAAGGTACTAGACTTCTGGACTGGGTACCTTGATGGATAGGAAAGAAAGAGGTGAGATGGGTAAAGCTCTTAGATCCCACCTTACAGGTCTTGAGGGAAATGGCAAAGGAATCTCTAGATTTTCAAGGACAACAGGAAACTGTATATTAGGACAAGGGGGTCAATGCCCACAGAATGGACCCTGACTTGGGGCTAGAGGAAGAAATGATGCAGAACCTGGTAGTCACAAGGATCTGCTATTAGGAAATCTGGCTATAGTGAGTGCTATTCTATCTTTAGGCTTTATGATCAAAAGGGATCCGTGTTTAATCGTTGAAGGTTACGTTCATCAAATCTTAGATGATTGAACACAAACCAGTGAGCATTCTTTCATCGAACATTCAGTTCAGTGAATACGTGAGATGGAGAAAGGGTATATTTCCTGATGTTGGCCAACTACTTGCCCTTTTCTCCACTGTGGTGTGATCTTGAAGTTGGCATTAATAGTTGGGGTGTGTGGGGTGCAGCCCCCCACCTGAGTGGGTTTGAAATAGTGCATTATGTGTGATGGGAAAATGTTGGCCAGCTGGTTACTTTCCCTGTAACACACATTTACTGAACTGAACATTCGATAAATGAACTTTCAGTGAACATAACCTGCGATGATTAAACATTGACCTGATCAAAAGTATACAAAAAGAAAATTCTATTAACCAAGTTCTGCAAAATATGTATATTCACTGCCAAAAATGGGCAAGGCAGGAGACAAAGGAAAGTTGCCTTTGGTACCCTTGTCTTTTATTGAGCTTCTGTTTATAAGGGTAGCCATGGAGATTACAAGGCTAGCAACAGTCTAGTCCTCTCTTCATCATCATCATTATTATTTTTATTATTATTATTATTATTATTATTATTATTATTGTTTATTGTTGTCAGTGGTGTGGAGTTAAACCAATACCCTCATACTGAAGATGGAAATCCTCCTACTATTTGAATTTTACAGGCCTCCAGAACAAGACAAGTATGAACATAGTATTTTGGCAAGTCACTGGGTGACTATACAGAAAAAAAATGAGGTAAGCCTGCAAAGTACTAACTTATCAGGACAATGCAACTTCTTAGTGTAGCGTGTGTGCACGCACACACACACACGCACACACACGCACACACGCACACACGCACACGCACGCACACACATGCAGGCATGCGCACACACACACACACACACACACACACAGAAACAGATGCAATATCACTACTTCAATATACATAGCACCAGCATCAGATAATCTTGAATAAAATATGACAAGATATTTGAATACATAATGCCTTAAAGTAGATATTTACTTTTGAACTACCTAGCTATGTTTTCTCCCCCAACCCCATTTCCTGCTGACATATCTTAGCCAATGAAGACTGAGCTACCCTGTGAAGTAATCTACGGGTGATAAAAAAAACAAAAAAAAACAAATGTGCAGTACTTGCACATTTAGGGAGAGGAGACAGAAACATGTCAGACTAATTAAACTTCCACTTTTAAAAACACTGCTGGGATCTGAAAGCATGCTTAACAGTTACATAAAGAAATGCTCTTCCCAAGCCAGTTGTGTGCACAGACATTCTGTCTCTTGAATGTCTCTTTCTCCCTGCCACATGGTCTGTAAATGATCACTCAGATGGTGGAATAAAAGCAGTGCTGAAATTCTGCCTTGTGAGAGCTATAGATGTGCTCAAGCTAAAACTATTTCTTTAAGAATTTTAAAGCAATATTGTCCTGAAAATCCTTAGCACAGCAAGACTTGCAGGCAATTACTACTTCTGTCCGACAGATATGATGTCTCTGACTGGAAGTATCATTGACTAAGCAAACATCATTCAAACAACAGAACAAAGATTTTAAAATAGCAAGAGACTCCATTTTCTTTAAAATATCTGGATTACATCTGAATAACAGATGTCTTAACAAGCAGAGAGTAAAAATGTAGTGCAAACATTATACTAACCGTGTTCTGGCTATTATAGTTCCAGAATATTAAAATGGAAGTCTGTTATTAAAAAAAGACTCAAAAATTATATTGACAATATATTAGTAAGATATATTATTTTTTCTATAAATGAGAATAATCTATGTGTTGTGTGCGTGTGTGTGCATGCATGGGTGTGTGTGTGTGTGTGTGTGTGTGTGTGTGTGTGTGTGTGTGTGTGTGTGTGTGTGTGTGTGTGTGTGCATGCGTGCATGTGTGCGTGCGTCCGTGTGTGTGTGTGTGTGTGTGTGTGTGTGTGTGTGTGTGTGTATGTGTCTGTGTGTATACACACAGAGAGAGGGAGACAGAGAAAGCAGCCAACATTGTAAAATTCAACCAGAGATGTCATCCAGTAAATGGTGATATTTACTATTTCATATTGCTTCATAAACCACATTAAACGTAGACATCATCATCAGCCTACTTGTCACGCCAAGTGCCATCAGGTGATAGGAATATACTAAAGATTCTGCAAAAGGTTCATGCAGAATAATTGTAAGATCCTTATTTAAACCAGAAGCTACTCCATGAAAAACTGACTTGATCTGATCACTTGATTAGATATGAGCCGTAATGTTAGTGTAATAACAGTATTAATAATAAACACTATTAATATTACAACCAGTATTACTACTAATAATACTAGACCTGCAATGTGCTCAGATATTGATTCACATGCAATATCAAGAATATTTCATAGCTGAGACTCACCAAACACACAGCAAGATTAACAATAAAAGCATTTTAGAATTACAATACCTTGACAAATCTTCTACTTTTGTGTTTAATTTCTTTACAAATGGCGACAGAAACAGTTTCAATAAAAATGCTTTCATCTTCAAGCAATAACCATTGATATTTCATTTCCTCATAAATTTTCAAAAAAAAATCAAAATTTTTAATAAAGTCACATGACTGTATCAATTTACTATATGCAAATATTTGTAAAACTGACTCCTTCATAACTTATATAACAAAGATATTTATACATTCATGTTTCTCTTAAAATAATGTTTTACTTAAAAAAGTTTCATTCTGACATCTCTTTTTGACTCAGTTCCTTATAGGATTTAAGTTTGATAATTCAAACTTTTCTGTTTTAAAGACTAAAGTCATCTACAAGCAATGTATTTAATCCCAATGAGTGAGGTAAATAGAAACAAACATGTAATTATTGCTCTAGACTCAAACTTAGCATATAATACTACACATAAAAATAAACCAAATAGGGACAATTTTAAAACTGGTTGAATTAGCTAGTATGCTTTCAAATAATACCATATTCTTATTCAGATTCAAAAGCATTCATTAAAAACACCTGAAATAAATACTTCTTAAAACAAGTCTTGTGAAAATTAAAAATGGAGCAGAAGTCATCATTAATCTTTACAATTGTTTACATTTCTTTTCATGTGTAAGCATAACCTAGACTTAATGCTAATTATATCATTCAAACTACGGCCTTTGAAGGCATCAGGTCTGTACTACCTATTAGTTTCCTGCAGATTTAATGATTGTTATAATCTCCACAGGCTTGACTGATCAGTATATTTATTGCAGGACCCAAAACTTATTAAAACAACTATGTTCACATTCACAAGAATGCTTAAACAAATCATTGTTAATATCACGTTATATATGTTTTATACTTTTCATAGTACATGCTCATTTCTGTTTTACCAATATACAATTTGTATAGTTACATACAGCTGTATATACTACCTTCTTGGCTTTACAATCTGGCAGTCCTTTCAAGAATGTTGTAAAAGGTTTTCTGATGAGTAAATCCATATGCTTCATTAATAGCATTCTAACTAATGCAGAAACTGCATCTAACATCTCCCTCCTCTCAAAGTTATCATTCACTCTAAAAGTGTGAGTATAATGTATTAATTACTTAATATTCTATGCAAACTTAATGGAAAATATTGGAACCCTCTCCGTTGCAGTTGTTGCTCAGTATAGTAAATCCAAAGTAGTTCCTTCAGGTTTCTGTATATTGAAACTTAGAATGCAATATTTCAATACCATGAGGATAGGGATATTACAGTTACCATCTTGATGAGATTTCTTAAAGTGGTAGTGTCACAAACTGAAGTAAAATGTGATATCAGTACTTTCCATCTTTTGTAATTCAGACTGTAACACAGTTGTAAGCTATAGTTAGGTATTGTAAAATATATAACAGAAAATTGCAGTATGAAATTGCATTTATAAGCTGGCCTAACAGTAAAAGGCGAACTGTATTTTTATTTGTTCTTTTATGCAATTCATAAGAAAAGGATCTTTGAAAGTTATAACTTTGTCCTGAATTAATTGTATGATGAAATACAGCTTCAATAGAAAGAATCGATTACTTTCTTCTAATGCCATAAAACTGAATGAAAGAGCCCCTGAATCCACATGAGTGAAAGGAAACAGTTACTAGATAAATGAGAAATCCTGTGTTTACTTGCCAGCCTGTTCTTTCTGTGTGTGAGAAAGAAGTGACTTAATTACATTTGGTTTCTTCAGGGGAACAGATAGCTGAGCCTAAACCAGTCTAGAAGAAGATGTGCTCGGAAGACGTCGGTATCCTCATCTATGTAAGCTGCAGTCTGTCAATTGCCTCAATTACCTATTAGAGTACTACTATTAATAAGACTATAGCGGGGTTTTCCTTTTACATATGCTGCCTGTGCAGATGATTGTTTTCTATTTGTTGTGCAAAGGAATTTACATTTGCATATTCAGTGTGTATTATCACTCTTTTAAATTATTTTTGTAATTTCGCACTGTAAGTTGCAATGCTGGTTTTATCTACCTCTAAATGTAAATGGCCAGATGGTGCTGCACATTAGTATTTTATCTATATGATTCTGTTATTTGGCTATATATCCACAACATCATACATGACTGGCATGCTAGTCCCTAACCATAACCGGATTGGTTGTAGTACTACCTTACCAGGATAAAAGCTGTGGGGAAATGCAAAATTCTACTAATGTGTGCACGTGTGTGTGTGTGTGTGTGTGTGTGTGTGTGTGTGTGTGTGTGTGTGTGTGTGTGTGTGTGTGTGTGTGTGAGACTAATAATTTGTATGAAAAAGCAGACACTGTAGGTAAGGGCATTGCAAGACATTGAGATTCACAGATAGTGAGAGAGAAGGAAAGAGTGGTGGGAACAGGGCACGGGGGGCTGTGTTTGGCAAGTGATCATAGAAAAGGGCACGGGGGGCTGTGTTTGGCAAGTGATCATAGAAAAGGGCACGGGGTGCTGTGTTTGGCAAGTGATCATAGAAAAGGGCACGGGGGCTATGTTTGGCAAGTGATCATAGAAAAGGGCACGGGGGGCTGTGTTTGGCAAGTGATCATAGAAAAGGGCACGGGGGGCTGTGTTTGGCAAGTGATCATAGAAAAGGGCACGAGGGGCTGTGTTTGGCAAGTGATCATAGAAAAGGGCATGGGGGGCTGTGTTTGGCAAGTGATCATAGAAAAGGGCATGGGGTGCTGTGTTTGGCAAGTGATCATAGAAAAGGGCACGGGGTGCTGTGTTTGGCAAGTGATCATAGAAAAGGGCACGGGGGCTGTGTTTGGCAAGTGATCATAGAAAAGGGCACGGGTGCTATGTTTGGCAAGTGATCATAGAAAAGGGCACGGGGGCTGTGTTTGGCAAGTGATCATAGAAAAGGGCACGGGGGCTGTGTTTGGCAAGTGATCTTAGAAAAGGGCACGGGGTGCTATGTTTGGCAAGTGATCATAGAAAAGGGCATGGGGGCTGTGTTTGGCAAGTGATCATAGAAAAGGGCACGGGGTGCTGTGTTTGGCAAGTGATCATAGAAAAGGGCACGGGGTGCTGTGTTTGGCAAGTGATCATAGAAAAGGGCACGGGGGGCTATGTTTGGCAAGTGATCATAGAAAAGGGCACGGGGTGATCATAGAAAAGGGCATGGGGTGCTGTGTTTGGCAAGTGATCATAGAAAAGGGCACGGGGGCTGTGTTTGGCAAGTGATCATAGAAAAGGGCATGGGGTGCTGTGTTTGGCAAGTGATCATAGAAAAGGGCACGGGGGCTGTGTTTGGCAAGTGATCATAGAAAAGGCACGGGGGCTGTGTTTGGCAAGTGATCATAGAAAAGGGCACGGGGTGCTGTGTTTGGCAAGTGATCATAGAAAAGGGCATGGGGTGCTATGTTTGGCAAGTGATCATAGAAAAGGGCATGGGGGGCTGTGTTTGGCAAGTGATCATAGAAAAGGGCATGGGGTGCTGTGTTTGGCAAGTGATCATAGAAAAGGGCACGGGGGGCTGTGTTTGGCAAGTGATCATAGAAAAGGGCACGGGGTGCTGTGTTTGGCAAGTGATCATAGAAAAGGGCACGGGGGGCTATGTTTGGCAAGTGATCATAGAAAAGGGCATGGGGGGCTGTGTTTGGCAAGTGATCATAGAAAAGGGCACGGGGGACTGTGTTTGGCAAGTGATCATAGAAAAGGGCACGGGGTGCTATGTTTGGCAAGTGATCATAGAAAAGGGCACAGGGGGCTGTGTTTGGCAAGTGATCATAGAAAAGGGCATGGGCTGCTGTGTTTGGCAAGGGAGCATAGAAAAGGGCACAGTGGCCGTGTTTGGCAAGTGATCATAGAAAAGGCCACGGTGGCTGTGTTTGGCAAAGTGATCATTGAAACGGGCACGAGGGGCTGTGTTTGGCAAGTGATCATAGAAAAGGGCACGAGGGGCTGTGTTTGGCAAGTGATCATAGAAAAGGGCATGGGGCTGTGTTTGGCAAGTGATCATAGAAAGGGCATGGGGTGCTGTGTTTGGCAAGTGATCATAGAAAGGGCACGGGGGCTGTGTTTGGCAAGTGATCATAGAAAGGCACGGGAGGCTGTGTTTGGCAAGTGATCATAGAAAAGGGCACGGGGTGCTGTGTTTGGCAAGTGATCATAGAAAAGGGCACGGGGGCTGTGTTTGGCAAGTGATCATAGAAAAGGGCATGGGGGCTGTGTTTGGCAAGTGATCATAGAAAAGGGCACAGGGTGCTGTGTTTGGCAAGTGATCATAGAAAAGGGCATGGGGGCTATGTTTGGCAAGTGATCATAGAAAAGGGCACGGGGGCTATGTTTGGCAAGTGATCATAGAAAAGGGCATGGGGGGCTGTGTTTGGCAAGTGATCATAGAAAAGGGCACGGGGTGCTGTGTTTGGCAAGTGATCATAGAAAAGGGCACGGGGGGCTGTGTTTGGCAGGTGATCATAGGAAAGGGCACGGGGGCTATGATTGGCAAGTGATCATAGAAAAGGGCAAGGGGTGCTAAGTTTGGCAAGTGATCATAGAAAAGGACACGGGGGCTGTGTTTGGCAAGTGATCATAGAAAAGGGCACGGGGGCTGTGTTTGGCAAGTGATCATAGAAAAGGGCACGGGGGCTGTGTTTGGCAAGTGATCATAGAAAAGGGCACGGGGCTGTGTTTGGCAAGTGATCATAGAAAAGGGCACGGGGTGCTGTGTTTGGCAAGTGATCATAGAAAAGGGCACGGGGGGCTGTGTTTGGCAAGTGATCATAGAAAAGGGCACAGGGGGCTGTGTTTGGCAAGTGATCATAGAAAAGGGCACGGGGGCTGTGTTTGGCAAGTGATCATAGAAAGGGCACGGGCGCTGTGTGCGACAAGTGATCATAGAAAAGGGCATGGGGGCTGTGTTTGGCAAGTGATCATAGAAAAGGGCACGGGGGCTATGTTTGGCAAGTGATCATAGAAAAGGGCACGGGGGGCTGTGTTTGGCAAGTGATCATAGAAAAGGGCATGGGGCTGTGTTTGGCAAGTGATCATAGAAAAGGGCACGGGGTGCTGTGTTTGGCAAGTGATCATAGAAAGGGGCACGGGGGGGCTATGTTTGGCAAGTGATCATAGAAAGGGCACGGGGCTGTGTTTGGCAAGTGATCATAGAAAAGGGCACGGGGGGCTATGTTTGGCAAGTGATCATAGAAAAGGGCACCGGGGGCTGTGTTTGGCAAGTGATCATAGAAAACGGCACGGGGTGCTGTGTTTGGCAAGTGATCGTAGAAAGGGCGGGGTGCTATGTTTGGCAAGTGATCATAGAAAGGGCACGGGGCGCTGTGTTTGGCAAGTGATCATAGAAAAGGGCACGGGGTGCTATGTTTGGCAAATGATCATAGAAAGGACACGGGGCTATGTTTGGCAAGTGATCACAGAAAAGGGCACAGGGAGCTGTGTTTGGCAAGTGATCATAGAAAAGGGCACGGGGTGCTATGTTTGGCAAGTGATCATAGAAAAGGGCACGGGGGGCTGTGTTTGGCAAGTGATCATAGAAAAGGGGCAAAGGGGCTGTGTTTGGCAAGTGATCATAGAAAGGGCACGGGGCTGTGTTTGGCAAGTGATCATAGAAAAGGGCACGGGGCTATGTTTGGCAAGTGATCATAGAAAGGGCACGGGGCTGTGTTTGGCAAGTGATCATAGAAAGGCACGGGGGCTGTGTTTGGCAAGTGATCATAGCAAGTGATCATAGAAAAGGGCACGGGGGCTGTGTTTGGCAAGTGATCATAGAAAAGGGCACGGGGTGCTATGTTTGGCAAGTGATCATAGAAAAGGGCACGGGGGCTGTGTTTGGCAAGTGATCATAGAAAAGGGCACAGTGGGCTGTGTTTGGCAAGTGATCATAAAAAAGGGCATGGGGTGCTGTGTTTGGCAAGTGATCATAGAAAAAGGCAGGGGGGCTATGTTTGGCAAGTGATCATAGAAAAGGGCACGGGGGCTGTGTTTGGCAAGTGATCATAGAAAAGGGCACGGGGCTGTGTTTGGCAAGTGATCATAGAAAAGGGCACGGGGGCTGTGTTTGGCAAGTGATCATAGAAAAGGGCACGGGGCTGTGTTTGGCAAGTGATCATAGAAAAGGGCACGGGGCTGTGTTTGGCAAGTGATCATAGAAAAGGAACCACGGGGCTGTGTTTGGCACGTGATCATAGAAAAGGGCACGGGGCTGTGTTTGGCAAGTGATCATAGAAAGGGCACGGGGGCTATGTTTGGCAAGTGATCATAGAAAGGGCACGGGGCTGTGTTTGGCAAGTGATCATAGAAAGGGCAGGGGCTGTGTTTGGCAAGTGATCATAGAAAAGGGCACGGGGGCTGTGTTTGGCAAGTGATCATAGAAAAGGGCACGGGGCTGTGTTTGGCAAGTGATCATAGAAAAGGGCACGGGGGGCTGTGTTTGGCAAGTGATCATAGAAACGGGGGCTGTGTTTGGCAAGTGATCATAGAAAAGGGCACGGGGGGCTATGTTTGGCAAGTGATCATAGAAAAGGGCACGGGGGGCTGTGTTTGGCAAGTGATCATAGAAAAGGGCACGGGTGCTGTGTTTGGCAAGTGATCATAGAAAAGGGCGCGGGGGCTGTGTTTGGCAAGTGATCATAGAAAAGGGCACGGGGGCTGTGTTTGGCAAGTGATCATAGAAAAGGGCACGGGGTGCTGTGTTTGGCAAGTGATCATAGAAAAGGGCACGGGGGCTGTGTTTGGCAAGTGATCATAGAAAAGGGCACGGGGGCTGTGTTTGGCAAGTGATCATAGAAAAGGGCACTGGGGCTGTGTTTGGCAAGTGATCATAGAAAGGGCACGGGGCTGTGTTTGGCAAGTGATCATAGAAAGGGCACGGGGCTGTGTTTGGCAAGTGATCATAGAAAAGGCACGGGGCTGTGTTTGGCAAGTGATCATAGAAAGGGCAGGGGCTGTGTTTGGCAAGTGATCATAGAAAAGGGCACGGGGCTGTGTTTGGCAAGTGATCATAGAAAAGGCACGGGGCTGTGTTTGGCAAGTGATCATAGAAAGGGACAGGGGCTATGTTTGGCAAGTGATCATAGAAAAGGGCACGGGGGCTGTGTTTGGCAAGTGATCATAGAAAAGGGCACGGGGTGCTGTGTTTGGCAAGTGATCATAGAAAAGGGCACGGGGGCTATGTTTGGCAAGTGATCATAGAAAAGGGCACGGGGGGCTGTGTTTGGCAAGTGATCATAGAAAAGGGCACGGGGCTGTGTTTGGCAAGTGATCATAGAAAAGGGCACGGGGTGCTGTGTTTGGCAAGTGATCATAGAAAAGGGCATGGGGGGCTATGTTTGGCAAGTGATCATAGAAAAGGGCACAGGGGGCTGTGTTTGGCAAGTGATCATAGAAAAGGGCACGGGGTGCTGTGTTTGGCAAGTGATCATAGAAAAGGACACGGGGGCTGTGTTTGGCAAGTGATCATAGAAAAGGGCACGGGGGCTGTGTTTGGCAAGTGATCATAGAAAAGGGCACGGGGCTGTGTTTGGCAAGTGATCATAGAAAGGGCACGGGGGCTGTGTTTGGCAAGTGATCATAGAAAGGCAGGGGCTGTGTTTGGCAAGTGATCATAGAAAGGGCACGGGGGCTATGTTTGGCAAGTGATCATAGAAAAGGGCACAGGGGGCTGGGTTTGGCAAGTGATCATAGAAAGGGCACGGGGGCTGTGTTTGGCAAGTGATCATAGAAAAGGGCATGGGGCTGTGTTTGGCAAGTGATCATAGAAAAGGGCACGGGGGCTGTGTTTGGCAAGTGATCATAGAAAGGGCACAGGGGGCTGTGTTTGGCAAGTGATCATAGAAAAGGGCACGGGTGCTGTGTTTGGCAAGTGATCATAGAAAGGGCACGGGGCTATGTTTGGCAAGTGATCATAGAAAAGGCACGGGGGCTGTGTTTGGCAAGTGATCATAGAAAAGGGCACGGGGGCTGTGTTTGGCAAGTGATCATAGAAAGGGCCACGGGGCTATGTTTGGCAAGTGATCATAGAAAAGGGCGGGGCTGTGTTTGGCAAGTGATCATAGAAAGGCACGGGGGCTGTGTTTGGCAAGTGATCATAGAAAGGCACGGGGCTGTGTTTGGCAAGTGATCATAGAAAGGGCAGGGGCTGTGTTTGGCAAGTGATCATAGAAAGGGCACGGGGGCTGTGTTTGGCAAGTGATCATAGAAAGGGCACGGGGGCTGTGTTTGGCAAGTGATCATAGAAAAGGGCACGGGGCTGTGTTTGGCAAGTGATCATAGAAAGGGCACGGGGGCTGTGTTTGGCAAGTGATCATAGAAAAGGGCACGGGGCTGTGTTTGGCAAGTGATCATAGAAAGGGCACGGGGCTGTGTTTGGCAAGTGATCATAGAAAGGGCGGGGGCTGTGTTTGGCAAGTGATCATAGAAAGGGCACGAGGGGCTGTGTTTGGCAAGTGATCATAGAAAAGGGCACGGGGCTGTGTTTGGCAAGTGATCATAGAAAGGGCGCGGGGCTGTGTTTGGCAAGTGATCATAGAAAAGGGCATGGGGCTGTGTTTGGCAAGTGATCATAGAAAGGGCACGGGGGCTGTGTTTGGCAAGTGATCATAGAAAGGGCGCGGGGGCTGTGTTTGGCAAGTGATCATAGAAAGGCACGGGGTGCTGTGTTTGGCAAGTGATCATAGAAAGGGCAGGGTGCTGTGTTTGGCAAGTGATCATAGAAAGGGCACGGGTGCTGTGTTTGGCAAGTGATCATAGAAAAGGGCAGGGGCTGTGTTTGGCAAGTGATCATAGAAAAGGGCACGGGGCTGTGTTTGGCAAGTGATCATAGAAAGGGCACGGGGCTGTGTTTGGCAAGTGATCATAGAAAGGGCACGGGGGCTGTGTTTGGCAAGTGATCATAGAAAGGGCACGGGGCTGTGTTTGGCAAGTGATCATAGAAAGAACACGGGGGCTGTGTTTGGCAAGTGATCATAGAAAGGGCACGGGGGCTGTGTTTGGCAAGTGATCATAGAAAAGGGCACGGGGCTGTGTTTGGCAAGTGATCATAGAAAGGGCATGGGGGCTGTGTTTGGCAAGTGATCATAGAAAGGGCACGGGGCTGTGTTTGGCAAGTGATCATAGAAAAGGGCATGGGTGCTGTGTTTGGCAAGTGATCATAGAAAAGGGCACGGGGGCTATGTTTGGCAAGTGATCATAGAAAGCCGCAGGGGCTGTGTTTGGCAAGTGATCATAGAAAAGGCACGGGGGCTGTGTTTGGCAAGTGATCATAGAAAGGATCATAGAAGGGGGGCTGTGTTTGGCAAGTGATCATAGAAAGGGCACGGGGCTGTGTTTGGCAAGTGATCATAGAAAAGGGCACGGGCTGTGTTTGGCAAGTGATCATAGAAAGGGCGGGGTGCTGTTTGGCAAGTGATCATAGAAAGGGCATGGGGCTGTGTTTGGCAGTGATCATAGAAAGGAACGCACGGGCTGTGTTTGGCAAGTGATCATAGAAAAGGGCACGGGGCTGTGTTTGGCAAGTGATCATAGAAAAGACGAGGGGGCTGTGTTTGGCAAGTGATCATAGAAAGGGCACGGGGCTGTGTTTGGCAAGTGATCATAGAAGGCATGGGGGCTGTGTTTGGCAAGTGATCATAGAAAAGGCAGGGGCTGTGTTTGGCAAGTGATCATAGAAAGGCACGGGGCTATGTTTGGCAAGTGATCATAGAAAGGGCACGGGGGCTGTGTTTGGCAAGTGATCATAGAAAAGGCATGGGGCTGTGTTTGGCAAGTGATCATAGAAAGGGGGGGGGCTGTGTTTGGCAAGTGATCATAGAAAGGCACGGGGGCTGTGTTTGGCAAGTGATCATAGAAAGAAGGCACGGGGCTGTGTTTGGCAAGTGATCATAGAAAGGGCACGGGTGCTGTGTTTGGCAAGTGATCATAGAAAAGGGCACGGGGGCTGTGTTTGGCAAGTGATCATAGAAAGGGCTGTGTTTGGCAAGTGATCATAGAAAAGGGCACGAGGGTGCTGTGTTTGGCAAGTGATCATAGAAAAGGGCACGAAGGGCTATGTTTGGCAAGTGATCATAGAAAAGGGCACAGGGGCTGTGTTTGGCAAGTGATCATAGAAAGGGCAGGGGGCTGTGTTTGGCAAGTGATCATAGAAAAGGGCACGAGGGCTGTGTTTGGCAAGTGATCATAGAAAAGGGCACGGGGGCTGTGTTTGGCAAGTGATCATAGAAAAGGGCACGGGGGCTGTGTTTGGCAAGTGATCATAGAAAGGCACGAGGGGCTGTGTTTGGCAAGTGATCATAGAAAGGCACGGGGGCTGTGTTTGGCAAGTGATCATAGAAAGGGCACGGGGGCTGTGTTTGGCAAGTGATCATAGAAAAGAACGCAGGGGGCTGTGTTTGGCAAGTGATCATAGAAAGGGGCACGGGGGCTGTGTTTGGCAAGTGATCATAGAAAAGGGCACGGGGGCTGTGTTTGGCAAGTGATCATAGAAAAGGGCACGGGGCTGTGTTTGGCAAGTGATCATAGAAAAGGGCACAGGGGCTGTGTTTGGCAAGTGATCATAGAAAAGGGCACGGGGGCTGTGTTTGGCAAGTGATCATAGAAAGGGCACGGGTGCTGTGTTTGGCAAGTGATCATAGAAAAGGCACGGGGGCTGTGTTTGGCAAGTGATCATAGAAAAGGGCATGGGGGCTGTGTTTGGCAAGTGATCATAGAAAGGGCACGGGGCTGTGTTTGGCAAGTGATCATAGAAAAGGGCATCGGGGCTGTGTTTGGCAAGTGATCATAGAAAGGGGGGCTGTGTTTGGCAAGTGATCATAGAAAGGCACGGGGCTGTGTTTGGCAAGTGATCATAGAAAGGGCACGGTGCTGTGTTTGGCAAGTGATCATAGAAAAGGGCACGGGGCTATGTTTGGCAAGTGATCATAGAAAAGGGCACGGGGGCTGTGTTTGGCAAGTGATCATAGAAAAGGGCACGGGTGCTGTGTTTGGCAAGTGATCATAGAAAAGGGCAGAGGGGCTGTGTTTGGCAAGTGATCATAGAAAAGGGCACGGGGGCTGTGTTTGGCAAGTGATCATAGAAAAGGCACGGGGGCTGTGTTTGGCAAGTGATCATAGAAAGGGCACGGGGCTGTGTTTGGCAAGTGATCATAGAAAAGGGCACGGGGGCTGTGTTTGGCAAGTGATCATAGAAAAGGGCACGGGGGCTGTGTTTGGCAAGTGATCATAGAAAAGTGCAGGGGCTGTGTTTGGCAAGTGATCATAGAAAAGGGCACGGGGCTGTGTTTGGCAAGTGATCATAGAAAAGGGCACAGGGGCTGTGTTTGGCAAGTGATCATAGAAAAGGGCAGGGGCTGTGTTTGGCAAGTGATCATAGAAAGGGCACGGGGGCTGTGTTTGGCAAGTGATCATAGAAAAGGGCACGGGGTGCTGTGTTTGGCAAGTGATCATAGAAAAGGGCACGGGGGCTGTGTTTGGCAAGTGATCATAGAAAGGGCACGGGGGCTGTGTTTGGCAAGTGATCATAGAAAGGGCAGGGGCTGTGTTTGGCAAGTGATCATAGAAAGGGCACGGGGCTGTGTTTGGCAAGTGATCATAGAAAGGGCACGGGGCTGTGTTTGGCAAGTGATCATAGAAAAGGGCACGGGGCTGTGTTTGGCAAGTGATCATAGAAAAGGGCACGGGGCTGTGTTTGGCAAGTGATCATAGAAAAGGCATGGGTGCTATGTTTGGCAAGTGATCATAGAAAGGGCACGGGGCTGTGTTTGGCAAGTGATCATAGAAAAGGGCACGGGGGCTGTGTTTGGCAAGTGATCATAGAAAGAACCGCACGGGGCTGTGTTTGGCAAGTGATCATAGAAAAGGGCACAGGGGGCTGTGTTTGGCAAGTGCTCATAGAAAACGCCACGCTGTCTGTGTTTGGCAAGTGATCATAGAAAGGGCACGGGGGCTGTGTTTGGCAAGTGATCATAGAAAGGAGCCACGGGGCTGTGTTTGGCAAGTGATCATAGAAAGGGCACGGGGCTGTGTTTGGCAAGTGATCATAGAAAGGCACGGGGGCTGTGTTTGGCAAGTGATCATAGAAAAGGGCACGGGGTGCTGTGTTTGGCAAGTGATCATAGAAAAGGGCACTTGGGGCTGTGTTTGGCAAGTGATCATAGAAAAGGGCACGGGTGGCTGTGTTTGGCAAATGATCATAGAAAAGGGCACGGGGGGCTGTGTTTGGCAAGTGATCATAGAAAAGGGCACGGGGTGCTGTGTTTCGCAAGTGATCATAGAAAAGGGCACGGGGTGCTGTGTTTGGCAAGTGATCATAGAAAAGGGCACGGGGTGCTGTGTTTGGCAAGTGATCATAGAAAAGGGCACGGGGGCTATGTTTGGCAAGTGATCATAGAAAAGGGCACGGGGCTGTGTTTGGCAAGTGATCATAGAAAGGCACGGGGCTGTGTTTGGCAAGTGATCATAGAAAAGGGCACGGGGCTGTGTTTGGCAAGTGATCATAGAAAGGGCACGGGGGCTGTGTTTGGCAAGTGATCATGAAAGGGCACGGGGCTGTGTTTGGCAAGTGATCATAGAAAAGGGCACGGGCTGTGTTTGGCAAGTGATCATAGAAAAGGCGGGGGCTGTGTTTGGCAAGTGATCATAGAAAGGGCACGGGGGCTGTGTTTGGCAAGTGATCATAGAAAGGGCACGGGGCTGTGTTTGGCAAGTGATCATAGAAAAGGGCACGGGGCTGTGTTTGGCAAGTGATCATAGAAAGGGCACGGGGGCTGTGTTTGGCAAGTGATCATAGAAAAGGGCATGGGGCTGTGTTTGGCAAGTGATCATAGAAAAGGGCAGGGGCTGTGTTTGGCAAGTGATCATAGAAAGGCACGGGGCTGTGTTTGGCAAGTGATCAAAGAAAAGGGCACGGGGCTATGTTTGGCAAGTGATCATAGAAAAGGGCACGGGGGCTGTGTTTGGCAAGTGATCATAGAAAAGGGCACGGGGTGCTGTGTTTGGCAAGTGATCATAGAAAAGGGCACGGGGGCTGTGTTTGGCAAGTGATCATAGAAAAGGGCACGGGGGCTGTGTTTGGCAAGTGATCATAGAAAAGGGCACGGGGTGCTGTGTTTGGCAAGTGATCATAGAAAAGGGCACGGGGGGGCTATGTTTGGCAAGTGATCATAGAAAAGGGCACAGGGGGCTGTGTTTGGCAAGTGATCATAGAAAAGGGCACGGGGGCTGTGTTTGGCAAGTGATCATAGAAAGGGCACGGGGCTGTGTTTGGCAAGTGATCATAGAAAGGGCACGGGGCTGTGTTTGGCAAGTGATCATAGAAAAAGGCACGAGGGGCTGTGTTTGGCAAGTGATCATAGAAAGGGCACGGGGCTGTGTTTGGCAAGTGATCATAGAAAAGGGCACGGGGCTGTGTTTGGCAAGTGATCATAGAAAAGGGCACGGGGCTGTGTTTGGCAAGTGATCATAGAAAGGGCACGGGGCTGTGTTTGGCAAGTGATCATAGAAAGGGCACGGGGGCCGTGTCTGGGAAGTGACCATAGAAAAGGGGGCGGGGCGGTGTTTGGCAAGTGAACATAGAAAAGGGCACGGGGGGCTGTGTTTGTCAAGTGATCATAGAAAGGGCACGGGGCTGTGTTTGGCAAGTGATCATAGAAAGGGCACGGGCTGTGTTTGGCAAGTGATCATAGAAAAGCGGCACGGGGGCTGTGTTTGGCAAGTGATCATAGAAAGGGCACGGGCTGTGTTTGGCAAGTGATCATAGAAAGGGCACGGGGGCTGTGTTTGGCAAGTGATCATAGAAAAGGGCACGGGGCTGTGTTTGGCAAGTGATCATAGAAAGGCACGGGGGCTGTGTTTGGCAAGTGATCATAGAAAAGGGCACGGGGCTGTGTTTGGCAAGTGATCATAGAAAAGGGCATGGGGGCTGTGTTTGGCAAGTGATCATAGAAAAGGACACGGGGGCTGTGTTTGGCAAGTGATCATAGAAAAGGGCACGGGGGCTATGTTTGGCAAGTGATCATAGAAAAGGGCACGGGGGGCTGTGTTTGGCAAGTGATCATAGAAAAGGGCACGTGGGGGCTGTGTTTGGCAAGTGATCATAGAAAAGGGCACGGGGGCTGTGTTTGGCAAGTGATCATAGAAAGAGGCCGAGGCTGTGTTTGGCAAGTGATCATAGAAAAGGGCACGGGGGCTGTGTTTGGCAAGTGATCACAGAAAAGGGCACAGGGGCTGTGTTTGGCAAGTGATCATAGAAAAGGGCACGGGGGCTGTGTTTGGCAAGTGATCATAGAAAAGGGCACGGGGGCCTGTGTTTGGCAAGTGATCATAGAAAAGGGCACGGGGGCTGTGTTTGGCAAGTGATCATAGAAAAGGGCAAGGGGGCTGTGTTTGGCAAGTGATCATAGAAAAGGGCACGGGGGCTGTGTTTGGCCAGTGATCATAGAAAAGGCACGGGGGCTGTGTTTGGCAAGTGATCATAGAAAAGGGCACGGGGGGCTGTGTTTGGCAAGTGATCATAGAAAAGGGCATGGGGCTGTGTTTGGCAAGTGATCATAGAAAAGGGCACGGGGGCTGTGTTTGGCAAGTGATCATAGAAAAGGGCACGGGGGCTGTGTTTGGCAAGTGATCATAGAAAAGGGCACGGGGTGCTGTGTTTGGCAAGTGATCATAGAAAAGGGCACGGGGGCTATGTTTGGCAAGTGATCATAGAAAAGGGCACGGGGGCTGTGTTTGGCAAGTGATCATAGAAAAGGGCACGGGGTGCTGTGTTTGGCAAGTGATCATAGAAAAGGGCACGGGGGGCTGTGTTTGGCAAGTGATCATAGAAAAGGGCATGGGGGGCTGTGTTTGGCAAGTGATCATAGAAAAGGGCAAGGGGTGCTATGTTTGGCAAGTGATCATAGAAAATGGCACGGGGGGCTGTGTTTGGCAAGTGATCATAGAAAAGGGCACGGGTGGCTGTGTTTGGCAAATGATCATAGAAAAGGGCACGGGGGGCTGTGTTTGGCCAGTGACCAAAGAAAAGGTCACACGGGCGCTATGTTTGTCAAGTGATCATAGAAAGGGCACGGGGCTGTGTTTGGCAAGGGATCATATAAAAGGGCACTGTGGCTGTGTTTGTCAAGTGATTATAGAAAAGTGCACGTGGCTGTGTTTGGCAAGTGATCATAGAAAGGGGCACGGGGGGCTGTGTTTGGCAAGTGATCATAGAAAAGGGCATGGGGGGCTGTGTTTGGCAAGTGATCATAGAAAAGGGCACGGGGGCTGTGTTTGGCAAGTGATCATAGAAAAGGGCACGGGGGGCTGTGTTTGGCAAGTGATCATAGAAAAGGGCATGGGGGACTGTGTTTGGCAAGTGATCATAGAAAAGAGCACGGGCGGCTGTGTTTGGCAAGTGATCATAGAAAAGGGCACGGGGGCTGTGTTTGGCAAGTGATCATAGAAAAGGGCACGGGGCTGTGTTTGGCAAGTGATCATAGAAAAGGGCACGGGGGCTGTGTTTGGCAAGTGATCATAGAAAAGGGCACGGGGGCTGTGTTTGGCAAGTGATCATAGAAAAGGGCATGGGGGGCTATGTTTGGCAAGTGATCATAGAAAAGGGCACGGGAGGCTATGTTTGGCAAGTGATCATAGAAAAGGGCTCGGGGGCTGTGTTTGGCAAGTGATCATAAAAAGGGCACGGGGGGCTATGTTTGGCAAGTGATCATAGAAAAGGGCACGGGGGGCTGTGTTTGGCAAGTGATCATAGAAAAAGGCACGGGGGGCTGTGTTTGGCAAGTGATCATAGAAAAGGGCACGGGGGCTGTGTTTGGCAAGTGATCATAGAAAAGGGCACGGGGCTGTGTTTGGCAAGTGATCATAGAAAAGGGCACGGGGGCTGTGTTTGGCAAGTGATCATAGAAAAGGGCACGGGGGCTGTGTTTGGCAAGTGATCATAGAAAAGGGCACGGGGGCTGTGTTTGGCAAGTGATCATAGAAAAGGGCACGGGGGGCTGTGTTTGGCAAGTGATCATAGAAAAGGGCACGGGGTGCTGTGTTTGGCAAGTGATCATTGAAACGGGCACGAGGGGCTGTGTTTGGCAAGTGATCATAGAAAAGGGCACGGGGCTATGTTTGGCAAGTGATCATAGAAAAGGGCACGGGGGGCTGTGTTTGGCAAGTGATCATAGAAAAGGGCACGGGGGCTGTGTTTGGCAAGTGATCATAGAAAAGGGCACGGGGCTGTGTTTGGCAAGTGATCATAGAAAAGGGCACGGGGGGCTGTGTTTGTCAAGTGATCATAGAAAAGGGCACGGGGGCTGTGTTTGGCAAGTGAGCATAAAAAAGGGCAACGGGGGCTTTGTTTGGCAAGTGATCATAGAAAAGGGCACGGGGGGCTGTGTTTGGCAAGTGATCATAGAAAAGGGCACGGGGGCTGTGTTTGGCAAGTGATCATAGAAAAGGGCACGGGGGGCTGTGTTTGGCAAGTGATCATAGAAAAGGGCATGGGGGCTGTGTTTGGCAAGTGATCATAGAAAAGGGCACGGGAGGCTGTGTTTGGCAAGTGATCATAGAAAAGGGCACGGGGGCTATGTTTGGCAAGTGATCATAGAAAAGGGCACGGGGGCTATGTTTGGCAAGTGATCATAGAAAAGGGCAGGGGGGCTGTGTTTGGCAAGTGATCATAGAAAAGGGCACGGGGGCTGTGTTTGGCAAGTGATCATAGAAAAGGGCACGGGGGCTGTGTTTGGCAAGTGATCATAGAAAGGGCACGGGCTGTGTTTGGCAAGTGATCATAGAAAGGGCACGGGGCTGTGTTTGGCAAGTGATCATAGAAAGGGCAGGGGCTGTGTTTGGCAAGTGATCATAGAAAAGGGCACGGGGGCTGTGTTTGGCAAGTGATCATAGAAAGGGCACGGGGCTGTGTTTGGCAAGTGATCATAGAAAGGGCACGGGTGCTATGTTTGGCAAGTGATCATAGCAAAGGGCATGGGGGCTGTGTTTGGCAAGTGATCATAGAAAAGGGCATGGGCTGTGTTTGGCAAGTGATCATAGAAAGGGCACGGGGCTGTGTTTGGCAAGTGATCATAGAAAAGGGCATGGGGGCTGTGTTTGGCAAGTGATCATAGAAAAGGGCACGGGGCTGTGTTTGGCAAGTGATCATAGAAAAGGGCACGGGGGCTGTGTTTGGCAAGTGATCATAGAAAAGGGGGCAGGGGGCTGTGTTTGCCAAGTGATCATAGAAAAGGGCACGGGGCTGTGTTTGGCAAGTGATCATAGAAAAGGGCACGGGGGGCTGTGTTTGGCAAGTGATCATAGAAAGGGCACGGGGCTGTGTTTGGCAAGTGATCATAGAAAAGGGCACGGGGCTGTGTTTGGCAAGTGATCATAGAAAGGCAGGGGGCTGTGTTTGGCAAGTGATCATAGAAAAGGGCACGTGGGGGCTGTGTTTGGCAAGTGATCATAGAAAAGGGCACGGGGGCTGTGTTTGGCAAGTGATCACAGAAAAGGGCACAGGGGCTGTGTTTGGCAAGTGATCATAGAAAGGCACGGGGCCTGTGTTTGGCAAGTGATCATAGAAAAGGGCACGGGGCTGTGTTTGGCAAGTGATCATAGAAAAGGGCACGGGGGCTGTGTTTGGCAAGTGATCATAGAAAAGGGCACGGGGGCTGTGTTTGGCAAGTGATCATAGAAAAGGGCACGGGGGCTGTGTTTGGCAAGTGATCATAGAAAAGGGCACGGGGTGCTGTGTTTGGCAAGTGATCATAGAAAAGGGCACGGGGGGCTGTGTTTGGCAAGTGATCATAGAAAAGGGCACGGGGGCTGTGTTTGGCAAGTGATCATAGAAAAGGGCACGGGGGCTGTGTTTGGCAAGTGATCATAGAAAAGGGCACGGGGGCTGTGTTTGGCAAGTGATCATAGAAAAGGGCACAGGGTGCTGTGTTTGGCAAGTGATCATAGAAAAGGGCACGGGGGCTGTGTTTGGCAAGTGATCATAGAAAAGGGCACGGGGTGCTGTGTTTGGCAAGTGATCATAGAAAAGGGCACGGGCTGTGTTTGGCAAGTGATCATAGAAAGGGCACGGGGCTGTGTTTGGCAAGTGATCATAGAAAAGGGCACGGGGCTGTGTTTGGCAAGTGATCATAGAAAGGGCACGGGGGCTGTGTTTGGCAAGTGATCATAGAAAGGGCACGGGGGCTGTGTTTGGCAAGTGATCATAGAAAAGGGCACGGGCTGTGTTTGGCAAGTGATCATAGAAAAGGGCACGGGGCTGTGTTTGGCAAGTGATCATAGAAAAGGGCACGGGGGCTGTGTTTGGCAAGTGATCATAGAAAAGGCACGGGGTGCTGTGTTTGGCAAGTGATCATAGAAAAGGGCACAGGGTGCTGTGTTTGGCAAGTGATCATAGAAAGAAAGGGCACGGGGGCTGTGTTTGGCAAGTGATCATAGAAAAGGGCACGGGGCTGTGTTTGGCAAGTGATCATAGAAAAGGGCACGGGGGCTGTGTTTGGCAAGTGATCATAGAAAAGGGCACGGGGGCCTGTGTTTGGCAAGTGATCATAGAAAAGGGCACGGGGCTGTGTTTGGCAAGTGATCATAGAAAAGGGCACGGGGGCCTGTGTTTGGCAAGTGATCATAGAAAAGGGCACGGGGGCTGTGTTTGGCAAGTGATCATAGAAAAGGGCACGGGGGCTGTGTTTGGCAAGTGATCATAGAAAAGGGCACGGGGGCTGTGTTTGGCAAGTGATCATAGAAAAGGGCACAGGGGGCCTATGTTTGTCAAGTGATCATAGAAAAGGCACGGGGGGCTGTGTTTGGCAAGTGATCATAGAAAAGGGCACGGGGTGCTGTGTTTGGCAAGTGATCATAGAAAAGGGCACGGGGTGCTGTGTTTGGCAAGTGATCATAGAAAAGGGCATGGGGGGCTGTGTTTGGCAAGTGATCATAGAAAAGGGCACGGGGGCTGTGTTTGGCAAGTGATCATAGAAAAGGGCACGGGGTGCTGTGTTTGGCAAGTGATCATAGAAAAGGGCACGGGGGGCTGTGTTTGGCAAGTGATCATAGAAAAGGGCACGGGGGCTTTGTTTGGCAAGTGATCATAGAAAAGGGCACGGGGGCTGTGTTTGGCAAGTGATCATAGAAAAGGGCACGGGGCTGTGTTTGGCAAGTTTTCATAGAAAAGGGCACGGGGGCTGTATTTGGCAAGTGATCATAGAAAAGGGCACGGGGGGCTATGTTTGGCAAGCGTTCATAGAAGAGCGCACGCGGGGCTGTGTGTGCAAGTGATCATACAAAAGGGCACGGTGGGCTGTGTTTGGGAAGTGGTCATAGAAAGGGCACATGGGGCTGTGTTTGGCAAGTGATCATAGAAAAGGGCACGGGGGCTGTGTTTGGCCAGTGATCATAGAAAAGGTCACAGGGGGCCTATGTTTGTCAAGTGATCATAGAAAAGGCACGGGGGGCTGTGTTTGGCAAGTGATCATAAAAAGGGCACGGGGCTGTGTTTGGCAAGTGATCATAGAAAGGGCACGAGGGGCTGTGTTTGGCAAGTGATCATAGAAAAGGGCACGGGGGCTGTGTTTGGCAAGTGATCATAGAAAAGGGCACTGGGGCTGTGTTTGGCAAGTGATCATAGAAAAGGGCACGGGGGGCTGTGTTTGGCAAGTGATCATAGAAAAGGGCACGGGGTGCTGTGTTTGGCAAGTGATCATAGAAAAGGGCACGGGGGGCTGTGTTTGGCAAGTGATCATAGAAAGGGCACGAGGGGCTGTGTTTGGCAAGTGATCATAGAAAGGGGACAGGGGGCTGTGTTTGGCAAGTGATCATAGAAAAGGGCACGGGGGGCTGTGTTTGGCAAGTGATCATAGAAAAGGGCACGGGGGCTGTGTTTGGCAAGTGATCATAGAAAAGGGCACAGGGTGCTGTATTTGGCAAGTGATCATAGAAAAGGGCACAGGGGGCTGTGTTTGGCAAGTGATCATAGAAAGGGCACAGGGGGCTGTGTTTCGCAAGTGATCATAGAAAAGGGCACGGGGTGCTGTGTTTGGCAAGTGATCATAGAAAAGGTCACGGGGGGGCTATGTTTGGCAAGTGATCATAGAAAAGAGCACGGTGGGCTATGTTTGGCAAGTGATCATACAAAAGGGCATGGGGGGCTGTGTTTGGCAAGTGATCATAGAAAAGGGCAAGGGGGCTGTGTTTGGCAAGTGATCATAGAAAAGGGCACGGGGCTGTGTTTGGCAAGTGATCATAGAAAAGGGCACGGGGCTGTGTTTGGCAAGTGATCATAGAAAAGGGCACGGGGGCTGTGTTTGGCAAGTGATCACAGAAAAGGGCACAGGGGCTGTGTTTGGCAAGTGATCATAGAAAAGGGCACGGGGGCTGTGTTTGGCAAGTGATCATAGAAAGGGCAGGGCTGTGTTTGGCAAGTGATCATAGAAAAGGGCACAGGGGCTGTGTTTGGCAAGTGATCATAGAAAAGGGCACGGGGCTATGTTTGGCAAGTGATCATAGAAAAGGGCACGGGGGGCTGTGTTTGGCAAGTGATCATAGAAAAGGGCACGGGGTGCTGTGTTTGGCAAGTGATCATAGAAAAGGGCATGGGGTGCTGTGTTTGGCAAGTGATCATAGAAAAGGGCACAGGGGGCTGTGTTTGGCAAGTGATCATAGAAAAGGGCACGGGGGCTGTGTTTGGCAAGTGATCATAGAAAAGGGCACGGGGTGCTGTGTTTGGCAAGTGATCATAGAAAAGGGCACGGGGTGCTGTGTTTCGCAAGTGATCATAGAAAAGGGCACGGGGTGCTGTGTTTCGCAAGTGATCATAGAAAAGGGCACGGAGTGCTGTGTTTCGCAAGTGATCATAGAAAAGGGCACGGGGTACTGTGTTTGGCAAGTGATCATAGAAAACGGCATGGGGGCTGTGTTTCGCAAGTGATCATAGAAAAGGGCACGGGGGGCTGTGTTTGGCAAGTGATCATAGAAAAGGGCATGGGGGACTGTGTTTGGCAAGTGATCATAGAAAAGGGCACGGGGTGCTGTGTTTGGCAAGTGATCATAGAAAAGGGCACGGGGCTGTGTTTGGCAAGTGATCATAGAAAAGGGCAGGGGCTGTGTTTGGCAAGTGATCATAGAAAGGGCAGGGGCTGTGTTTGGCAAGTGATCATAGAAAAGGGCACGGGGGCTGTGTTTGGCAAGTGATCATAGAAAAGGGCACGGGGGCTGTGTTTCGCAAGTGATCATAGAAAAGGGCACGGGGGGCTGTGTTTCGCAAGTGATCATAGAAAAGGGCACGGGGGGCTGTGTTTGGCAAGTGATCATAGAAAAGGGCACGGGGGCTGTGTTTGGCAAGTGATCATAGAAAAGGGCACAGGGTGCTGTGTTTGGCAAGTGATCATAGAAAAGGGCACGGGGGCTGTGTTTGGCAAGTGATCATAGAAAAGGGCACGGTGGCTGTGTTTGGCAAGTGTTCATAGAAAAGGGCACGGGGCGTTGTGTTTGGGAAGTTATCATAGAAAAGGGCACGGGGGGCTGTGTTTGCAAGTGATCATAGAAAAGGGCAGGGGGCTGTGTTTGGCAAGTGATCATAGAAAAGGGCACGGGGGCTGTGTTTGGCAAGTGATCATAGAAAAGGGCACGGGGTGCTGTGTTTGGCAAGTGATCATAGAAAAGGGCACGGGGGCTGTGTTTGGCAAGTGATCATAGAAAAGGGCACGGGGTGCTGTGTTTGGCAAGTGATCATAGAAAAGGGCACGGGGTGCTGTGTTTGGCAAGTGATCATAGAAAAGGGCACAGGGGCTGTGTTTGGCAAGTGATCATAGAAAAGGGCACGGGGTGCTGTGTTTGGCAAGTGATCATAGAAAAGGGCACGGGGGCTGTGTTTGGCAAGTGATCATAGAAAAGGGCATGGGGGCTGTGTTTGGCAAGTGATCATAGAAAAGGGCACGGGGGGCTGTGTTTGGCAAGTGATCATAGAAAAGGGCACGGGGGCTGTGTTTGGCAAGTGATCATAGAAAAGGGCACGGGGCTGTGTTTGGCAAGTGATCATAGAAAAGGGCACGGGGTGCTGTGTTTGGCAAGTGATCATAGAAAAGGGCACAGGGGGCTGTGTTTGGCAAGTGATCATAGAAAAGGGCACAGGGTGCTGTGTTTGGCAAGTGATCATAGAAAAGGGCACGGGGGGCTGTGTTTGGCAAGTGATCATAGAAAAGGGCACGGGTGCTGTGTTTGGCAAGTGATCATAGAAAAGGGCACGGGGGGCTGTGTTTGGCAAGTGATCATAGAAAAGGGCACGGGGGCTGTGTTTGGCAAGTGATCATAGAAAAGGGCACAGGGTGCTGTGTTTGGCAAGTGATCATAGAAAAGGGCACAGTGGGCTGTGTTTGGCAAGTGATCATAGAAAAGGGCATGGGGGCTGTGTTTGGCAAGTGATCATAGAAAAGGGCACTGGGGCTGTGTTTGGCAAGTGATCATAGAAAAGGGCACGGGTGCTATGTTTGGCAAGTGATCATAGAAAAGGGCACGGGAGGCTATGTTTGGCAAGTGATCATAGAAAAGGGCTCGGGGGCTGTGTTTGGCAAGTGATCATAGAAAAGGGCACAGGGTGCTGTGTTTGGCAAGTGATCATAGAAAAGGGCACGGGGGGCTGTGTTTGGCAAGTGATCATAGAAAAGGGCACGGGGGCTGTGTTTGGCAAGTGATCATAGAAAAGGGCACGGGGGCTGTGTTTGGCAAGTGATCATAGAAAAGGGCACGGGGGGCTGTTTGGCAAGTGATCATAGAAAAGGGCACGGGGGCTCTGTTTGGCAAGTGATCATAGAAAAGGGCACGGGGTGCTATGTTTGGCAAGTGATCATAGAAAAGGGCACGGGGCTATGTTTGGCAAGTGATCATAGAAAAGGGCACGGGGCTGTGTTTGGCAAGTGATCATAGAAAAGGGCACGGGGGGCTGTGTTTGGCAAGTGATCATAGAAAAGGGCACGGGGTGCTATGTTTGGCAAGTGATCATAGAAAAGGGCACGGGGGCTGTGTTTGGCAAGTGATCATAGAAAAGGGCACGGGGGCTGTGTTTGGCAAGTGATCATAGAAAAGGGCACGGGGTGCTGTGTTTGGCAAGTGATCATAGAAAAGGGCACGGGGGGCTGTGTTTGGCAAGTGATCATAGAAAAGGGCACGAGGTGTTATGTTTGGCAAGTGATCATAGAAAAGGGCACGGGGGGCTGTGTTTGGCAAGTGATCATAGAAAAGGGCACCGGATGCTATGTTTGGCAAGTGATCATAGAAAAGGGCACGGGGGGCTGTGTTTGGCAAGTGATCATAGAAAAGGGCACGGGGTGCTGTGTTTGGCAAGTGATCATAGAAAAGGGCACGTGGGGCTGTGTTTGGCAAGTGATCATAGAAAAGGGCACGGGGGCTGTGTTTGGCAAGTGATCATAGAAAAGGGCACAAGGTGCTATGTTTGGCAAGTGATCATAGAAAAGGGCACGGGGGGCTGTGTTTGGCAAGTGATCATTCTGTAATTGTTGTCTGCCTGCGGATGTTCCAGTTGCTGCACTGATTACTGAGTAAGATTTGTGTACATTCTTGTCACTTTAACCTGTTGGACACCAATTGTATGACTTGAGGAATAATCTCTCTCAAATCTGTCTGGGCACTGAAGCAAATCCAAGGAATGTAGCCCATCTCTGTCCCATTTCTGGTGTGGAATTTGATTATTAATGGTGGGATTCAAATTTCAAGAGTGCCATACCAGAGATCCCAGTCATCACTATTTAATTATGATTGAAGGCCTCCTTTTAAACATGACTTCCTCTAGCAAGGGATATTGAAATATTTACCTTCCATAAGATTAATTGAATAACTCTACCTAATAATCTATTTTTTTCTTTGAATTACACTCTTCATTAATAACTGATATACTCTATATTACACCTATGGATATTGCTTTTGGAATATTTATTAAATTCAACATTGTTTTGACATCATACTGTTTATCTAATTTGCTAAAAGTCTGCCTGAATGTAATGGCCTTTAAAACCAATGCATAATACACACACACACACTCTCACACACACACACACACACACACACACACACACACACACACACACACACACACACATACCCCAATGCCCCCAAACAGATATCTAGATATGTTTCTTTAACTGTATTGATAAAAAATTGCAAACAGTCTTATTAATAGTAGAAACATCATTGTCTAGAAATCAACAAAATGTCATAATGCCCACTATAATATAGTTCTTTATTAAAAATTCTTTACATTCCTTGGAGGCTGGAAGAGTGCAGGCATAATTTGGTGCCACTGGGCCATATGTTACTTTTTCAAATAATGTGCCCTATCAAATTCAAACAAAGTATTACTCGGAACAAATTCTACTACAATTAGGCATAGTGCAATAAGTCCATTACTACATTTAAAGAAAATGCACAGAAACTTCTTCATAGATTTAAGCACTGACTTATGAGGAATGCTGCTGTACAGCAATTTGATATTTGCAGTTACCAACATTTAAATGGCACTCAGGTACAGCAAACTAATATCTTCAGTTATCAACATTTAAATGGCACTTGAGTTTACAGCAAACTAATATTTGCAGTTACCAACATTTAAATGGCACTTGGGTACAGCAAACTAATATATGCAGTTATCAACATTTAAATGGCCCTCGGGAACAGCAAACTAATATCTGCAGTTACCAACATTTAAATGGCACTTGAGTTTACAGCAAACTAATATTTGCAGTTACCAACATTTAAATGGCACTTGAGTTTACAGCAAACTAATATCTGCAGTTACCAACATTTAAATGGCACTTGGGTACAGCAACATTTAAATGGCACACGGGTACAGCAAACTAATATCTTCACTTACCAAGATTTAAATGCCTCTCAGGTACAGCAAACTAATATCTGCAGTTATCAACATTTAAATGGCACTCAGTTTAACATTCTTCAGCTGATAAAAAAAATAATTTCTGATTTCTATGGCAATTAGGTAGTTTAATCAAATAAGCAACATATTCATGGATCCTTCATCTTATTATTCTTACATGTGAAGCTGTTGCATTTTATTTTTAATATTTTATGAGTGAAGCTCTTAGATACTTGCTGATTGAGTATATCATTGAACAAAACTTTTATGAAGAGGAAGTTATGCAGTCATTATTTAGGGAAATATGACTTTTTGTGCTGTCTGTGAGAATATTAAATCTCCTTTGGTGGTTTCACTGGTAGTCTCATAAGCTATTTTAATTACTTTATCCCTCTCGCAGAGAAACCGCCCATTTTGCTTCAGTTCTTCTGAAATGCCACCCCGTTATTGACTGATTGACTCAGGCACCAGCCACTGTTATCATTATTGATCAGCATGTAATAAAGAGACCCCCCCCCAATATTTCTGTAAAGTAGGGATGTCCACTGAAAAAATTAAATCTTAATTCTCATTTGTAAACATCTATATGTATCTGAATTTCTAGGACTGAAACACAAAATGGATGTTAGCAATGAGTTAATGAGGGAGTCAGAAATATTCCTCCATCTTTATCATACTCCCAGTTCCTAAAGAAAACCAAGATGGAACTTGTCTTTGCCTTGGACCTCACTCTTATTTATTCACTGCTGTTGTGTCTTCAGCCCTTGCTGAGGACTGCTGTTGCAGTTACTGTGATCCCTTCCACAAGCTCAGGAGCAAAATCTTTCTTAAATCCCATGAATGCATCTCCTCCAACTGCACGCCCTAATATCTCAAGGATCAGGCCTGATCTGATATCATCGGCACAGCAAGAAAAATCATCATTCTACACCAGTGAGATGGTTATGAGGTTTGATAATGACAAGCTTTAAAAACGTTTTATTTATTTTTGTTAGAGATGCTCAAATCATTATAATATAAAGGACAGAAATGGAAATTTAATTTAGGAGTATCCAAGTAACTAAAAAACAAAATAGATAAATTATTTGGCAAATTCTTGAAATTATGTGACAATTCTTTCTAGAACTAACTTTGTATTTCTATCGCTTGCACATTTATATTTTTTGTCAGCACTTGTAAGCAACTTTCTCCATTGAAGAATATTGTTTAATTTATGGTGTTTACTTTTTTGTTATTGTATTTATTTATTTTATTTATCTTGTTTTAAATGGGTTAGTTCCACTTTACCAGTGGGCTATTTTCAGGTGATACCTGGGGTGGAAATCATACTGTCTAAGGAAAATATGGCCATGGTGCTAGAAAACTTTCCCCACTGTTTTCCAGACATTTGGCAGCATCAGAGATCGGCTACACATGCTGGAAGAAATAGAATAGAAGAATGACAGCTCTAATGTTTTGCCGATAGCTGTAGAGCCAGAAAATGAAGGTATGCCAGTCTCCAACAGTGTCAAACTTAATGAAGTTACTCTTTGAGGCATAGAGGACAAGGACCTGTTAAGATTATTTAAGCAGGAAGTACCAACAGCCTTACAAGCAACATATTTGAGTGAGATTGTATAAAAAGGGCACTGGAGATGAAGTAGAGAAATAATAATTATTATGTCGCCTCACAGTAAGACGCTGTCCAGTTCGATTCTCAGCTAGAGCATCTTCTGCGTGGAGATATGCGTGAATGGGCATACCTTCATTGAAGGTTGTGCGTCAGGGTTGGTAACTCGGCACGTAAAAATCAACTACCAATCATTAGCGGACTGGAGTTCCGCTGTGGCGACCCCTAACCGGGAAAAGCCGAAAGACACAAACAAACAAACAAATGTGGAGGAGAAGAGTGCTGAAATGGAGGTGAGGTGAACAATAGTTGGTTTGTAAGAACAGACATTAATCTGGTGAACTAGCTGGTTTTAAGAGTATTTTATCTAGTGAAGCTTTGAAAATAAGTAATGTCAGACATACAGACACCTCAAATGCAGCAGGCAAATGCAAGGGGAATACAAAGGTCATTACGGGATTGTAAATGCATTCGATGGAAAAACAGTACATACAAATGCAGAGAAACAAACAAAGAAACAGATAACTGCAGCTGTAAGAGCAGCAAAATATAAACTGAAACTTGTGGCAAGAATAAAGGCAAAAACAACATTTAAAGCTAGTGCAAAATGCAGAAAGATGCCATATTACATTTAGCTCGACATCAAGGACAAAAGCCGTCATTACCTAAATGTATTAAAGCTGAGTGTCCTTTTTAAATACATTTGAGTAATGAGAGCTTTTGTGAAGTAACTTTTAAATCATTTTATTAGTTGAAAATGTATTATGTTTTTCAGGATTTAAGTATGCAGTTAAAAAGGAAAGACCTGACACAATGTTGAACAACAAATACTAATGAAAATTAATTAAAAATGTTTTTTTTTTAATTTGTATAAAAAGTGCATGAAATAAAAACAGGTAACTCCTATGACAGAAATTTTGAACTCTTGCATGGGAAGCCTAGGTAACTATGTCTGTTTTCAAATGTGGTTATTGTTAACAGACACAGGGGAGTCCCAGATATTGAGGCAACATATTTAGAACATAGGTAGAATGCATACATATTATTGATCATACTTAAATCCTCATTTTTGGTTTGCAGTTTAAATTTGGTGGCTTTTGCAGTTGCCCGCCCCACTGTAGATTTGATCTGGGACACTCCCCCGTCCCATCTCTTTAACACATTCTACCTAATAAACTCTTTCTGCACTTGCTTTTAGTCCTTTTAATTTAATTGCATTTTTTAAACTGTGTTTTGTCTAATATTGCTACATACTCAAGTGTGCTAGCTTGCATTGCATGTGAATTGTTTTTACTACTGTTTTTGCTACTTTTCTGTAAAAAAAAAATCTGTAAGCCTGTTTCCTACCTTTCCTGTAACTAGTGTTCCAGATTCAGATTTGCTCTGTCCAGAACTGTATGTAAGCTTCTGAGCCCCCCAAGCCTTTCTGTGTTGGAGGGAAGCCTTCTAGCTTATCAGTGGGAGTGGTAAGCACTAGGTAACCTGTATACCACATAAGGAGTGGTTCTGGCCCAGAAATTGCAGTTATTGGCCATTTGGGCAATCTCTTCCATCTCTCTCAACTTTCTGATTTGAAAGCCTGCATTTGCACTTGTTTCTGTCCTGTAACTCGTCTAGTGCAGATACAGATTCTTAGTTTTAGCACTTAAATTTGCCTATTCATGCTCAGCACTTGTTCAGAACTTGTAAGTACAAAATAAGCTACTAATTACTATAGCACTCAATCTTCCTCATTACCTAGAGGAAAACAGTTTTTGTACTTACTTTTCTCACTGGCTTAGAGAAAAACAGCTCTTGTACTCACTTTCCTCACTTATCTAGAGGAAAATAGTTTTTTATTTAGGCATGTCCAAGGGTCAGCTCCCAGTGTTCTCTCCTGTCTATCTGATGAATCTGGGCATCTTGTGGCAATGTAGAAATTGCCTCATGTACACAGACAACCCTCTCCTCCTACCACCCAACACTACAACCTGTGAGAGAGGCACTTACCTGGCCAAACTGGAGGTAAAGCTCGCTCCAACCAAGACTGAACTTGACAGTCAGGAGGAGAAGGTAAACATTTGCACCACACCACACTCATCATATAGTTTCACTAAATCTACACCACCAAAATCCACACATAGTAACACAAAAACATTTGTGGAGGCTCTCAATAATAATCTGTCTAAGCAACAGAGACCTCCAAAGCAGAAATGCAAGCAACCTCCATCCTTCAACACAACTCAAATGACACATAGCCCACAGACTCAGTGTGCCACTCAACCACAGCCAATAAGGCAAAACAACGTACCCAACAAACTAGTCATAGGTGACTCTATAGTCAGGCACACTGATGTCCCATTCACCAGGCTAAACAAGGAGAAGGTTACTGTCAGCTGCCTGTTGGGTGCCAGGATCCGCCACATAACCCACGCACTGAGGTCACTCCACAACAAGTACAAATATGACTCCGTCATTGTCCATGTTGGTGTGAATGACCTGAGACATACCTCTCTGGACTACATGAAAAGAGACATGGAAGAGCTCTCCGATCTTGTAGCCCAGGCAGGTATGACCCTAGCCCTGTGTAGCATTCTGCCATCACCCAGAATGATACTGCAATACAAGGACAAAATGATTGACTTCAACAATTGGCTAAGCTTCTGGTGTCATTCTAAGGGAATCTAGTATCTGTCTGCTTGGGATGACATGGTCGACAGAACAGATGGCCTGCACCTGTCTCCCCTGGGATTCCGGATACTGGCGAAGGCTCATGCTGCCTCTATAGTGCCTTTTTTAGGCAAGGTTCAAATAACAAATTCACCACCATAACAGGAACAGGCAAGCAAAATCTGAGGGTAATGCTACTCAATTCTAGAAGTCTAAATCTCAAAATGGACTCACTGGAGGCACTCCTTAAAATGGAGAACATCAATATCTGTGCAATGACCGAGACCTGGTTCAAGGCTCCAGAGAGCACCCCTGCACTACCAGGCTATAACTCATACCACACTTTTCGACCATGTAACCTGGACCGAAACACCAAAGGCAGAGGTTTGTCCATATTCATTAAGGATATCCACACCTCCAGACTAGTTGCTCAGCATAATGCATCTGAGCTTATCCAAGTGCAACTAACTCTGGGCAAAACTGCAGTCCAAATTGTAGCTTGCTACAGTCCCCACCATGCCCCAGGATTCCCACTCCTCTTTTCTTGATGTACTGGAAAATATTAGGGTTCAACCAAACACCTTAATTATGGGCGACTTCAACTACCCCACCATTAACTGGGAAAACAAGTCGTGGACCAACTCCTTAGCTCATTGCTTTCTGGAATTCATAAACTCCATTGCCATGGATCAACTTATCCACACCCCCACCAGGGGCAACAGTATCCTAGACCTAGTCATTACCAACATGAGTGACCGGTGTTCCACACCTAAAATCAACTCCTCATTGGTCCGATCCGACCATAAGCTAACCACCCTTGATATCCACATTCTGGCTCCACCCCCCCCCCCCCCCCATTAAGGAAACCACAGAAAAAAATTTCTCCAAAGCCAACTTCATGCTTTTTAAGACAGAAGCGGTGAACTTCACGACACCCATGCAGATATACAATACAGTTACAATTGCTGAATCCTACACAAATGCACTCTATAAGCAGTTACATGAGTGCATGGATCGTGCTATCCCAAACAGAACCAAGATGCTATCTTCCAAAAAAAGGAAGCCAATCTGGTGGTCCCCTGCCATAAACAAACTGTACAACAGAAGGAAGAAACAGTTGCAAAAGAGAGTAAAATCCCATGAGTGGAGGAGCTCCCTGGTCAACCTCAGTAAGAAGCTGAGATCCCTTATAAGAACCTCCAAAGCTAGCTATGAAAACGAAATCGCCGCTAATTCCAAGGACAACCACAAAGCATTCTATAGCTATGTCAAGAATCTCGATGGCAACACCCAGATCTGCTCTTAGTTACAGCACAAAGGCAAGAAAATTACAGAACCAACTGATATTGCCAACATCCTGGCAGACAGGTTCAGTGCTAACTTTACCCCCCTCTCACCCCCTAAAGGGCCCATATCTATACAAGATGATTGTAGAGTCCCTGTAATCATAACTGTGCAGGTAAAAGCTGCACTCTCTAAAGCCAAAAACACAGCATCCATGGGACTGGACAACATCCCAGACTGTGTTTTACACGAACTTCAAAATGAACTGGCTCCCCACTTAAGCACCATGTTCAATAATAGCCTCGCATTAGGCTTTGTTCCCACTGAATGGCGCACAGCAACAGTTATCCCACTCCACAAAGGGGGAGCCACCACTGATCCCGGGAACTATCGACCTATTAGCCTGATGAGCCTGGTCTGCAAGGCCATGGAATGTATCATCATGGAACTCATAAACAAAGACATTGGTAACCTCCAAACTCTGGATCCCACCCAATTCGGGTTTGTGAAAGACAGATAATGCCTCCTGAACCTGACTGACTTCTTTGAGGCAGTCACCAAAGCCGTAGATGAGGGTAAGGTGGTTCACACAGCCTATCTTGACCTCACCATGGCTTTTGACACCATCCCCATTCTGGAATTATAGCTAAACTCACTAAACTAGGTACAAATCCCTACGTCACAAGATGGGTTTCCAACTGGCTCACTGACAGAAACCACAATGTAAAAGTTGCAGACTCCAAATCTGACTTCAAAGCAGTGACAAGTGGAGTACCACAGGGTTCCGTCCTGGGACCTCTCCTGTTTGGTATCTACTTCTCTGAAGTACAGGCTAACACAGAAGGCCTCTGGCTAATGAAGTTCACAGATGACTGCAAACTAGGAGCCATAGTCAAGTCCCCAAATGATGTGGACATCCTACAGAAGGGCCTCACTGAGACAGATGCCTGGTGTCAGAGCCATGGCCTCAAGCTCAATGCCAAAAAGTGCAGTGTCATCCCCTTTGGTAAAAACTCTGTACCCATGAACTACCACATAGGCAGCAGTCTACTTAACACCAAATGCGTGATAAGAGACCTTGGGACCCAGGTGGACAGTAGTCTCTCCTTTGATAGTCACATCGCCACAGTAGTCAGGAAGTCCTTCTACATGGCACACCTCATCATAAAAGGGTTCTCATCCAGGAAAAAAGAGGTCATTGTTCCCCTCTACTCGACACTCATTAGACCCATTATAGAGTACAATGCCCCTTTTTGAATGTACCTCACAAGACATCTTTAGCAGCTGGAAAGGCCACAGAAGTACCTCACAAAGAGGATTACTGGCCTCAAACAAATGCCCTACACTGACCACCTCAAAAAACTCCAGCTTTACTCCATAGCATATCGCCTACTCTCCGAGGTGATCTCTGCCTAACATATAAAGCTATGTCAAACCCAGAGCTGTTGGGCATGCTACACCTAAATAAATCCCAATCCCTAAACCTTGACACCACAATAAACAGGACATGCTGGAGGGATAGATTCCTATCCCAGAGACTTCCCATACTCCGGAACAGGCTACCCATCTATGTCAAGCAAAGTTCTTCATTAGCACTCTTCAGGAAAATCCTGATGAGTGGATGGGAAATAGGAAATACACCCTGGGGATCACTTTTGTGTCTCTGCTCGACAGTGGCACAGGAAAATAACTTTTTTGGGTGGCGTAAGCCAGGGAACCTTGTTGGATAGGCTTACGTAGGCCCTTGGACCAATAGCCTAGTACCTACCTATGAACCTATGAACAGGTACAGTACATACACTGTAGATTAGCCAGTGTTTGTGAGTAAGAGTGAAAACTATTATCAAGTATTCTAGGTTTAGTATGTGTACCTTATCTGCTTTCACTAGCCTGGGGAGCAATCATGGCACTGCCAACGTTGCTTGAGATGTTGCCTGATGAGGTCTTTAAAGGAGGCTTTGGATGATATGTTTTGTATGCTAGTGGGGACAGAGTTCCATTTTTTAGCCACTGAACTACTATATAGTGCATCTCCAAAGGTATTGTAGCTGTTGGTGACTTCTAGTAGTAGTTTGCTTGATGATCTAAGAGGCCTTTTGACTGAGTGATGTTGTACTAGGTTTTTGAGGGCAGGACAATTATTGGGGAGGTAACAGATAGACTGACAGAGGCAGAGCTGATTGTAGGTTAAGAGGCTGGGCAGTTCAAGCCAGTGGACCTGTCTCAAAGCAGTACAGTGATGAGTTCTATATGAGCAATTTGCAGCAAAGCGGGCAATTCTGTTATAGCAGGCTTCCATTCTGCTTAGTACAGTTTTGTTGAGATTAGTCAGAATGGGAGATGCATAGAGTAGGGTGGATAGAAGTTGGGAGCGAGCAATGGCTGATCTTGTGTTGTTGGTAAGAAATGATTTGATATGGTAGAGTGATCCCAGTTTGGCATGTACTATTTTAATAGTTAAATTGAGATGACTATCAAATGTTAGGTGGGAGTCTATGGTTATTCCCAGTAGCTTAGCCTGTGTCACTGGAGTGATTGGAGTAGCATTTGTGGAGTAGATAGTAAATTGACTGCTATCAGTGTTTTTTTAGAACTGGTTATAATCATAAGCTGAGTTTTCTTTGGATTGAGGATAAGTTGGGCTTTGGTAAGGAAGTTTTCAATGTCAGAGAATGCTAGCTGAGTTGTTTGCAGGAGGGTGGTAATGTTTTGTGCAGCACAAATTAAAGTAGTATCATCTGCATACTGAATGATAGGTGCATGCTGTGTGGAGGTATGGAGGTCATTTGTGAAGATTGTGAATAGTAGTGGTCCAAAGATAGAGCCCTGTGGGACTCCTATAGTTATGGGAAGCTGAGGAGATAGAGAATTTTCCCATTTCACAGCTTGGTACCTGTCAGTTAAGTAGTTTTGGAACCAGGTAAGAGTGGAATTTGATAGGTAATATTGGTTTAGTTTGTATAGCAGGATTTGGTGCGAGACTGTGTCAAATGCTTTGGACATATCCAGAAAAAGAGTTGACACTTGTAGGCCTTCATTTTTGAGATGGTTTACTGTGTCTGTGAAGCAGAGGAGGGCTGTAGTGGTACTATGGGCAGGTCTGAAACCATGCTGAGTAGGTGACAGGATATTGCTGTCTAGGATATAGTTTTGCACCTGGGTATGGATGTATTTTTCTAGGATTTTGGCCAGGGGGGAGAGTAAAGCAATAGGTCTGTAGTTATTAAGTTCAGTGGAGGTCCCGCCTTTATGTATAGGTGTAACATATGATATTTTCCAGAGTTTGGGCACATAGTTTTCAACAGTTGATCTGTTTATGACAGTGGAGATTATGATAGCAATAGCATCTGCTGTGAGTTTTCTGAAATAGCTGGGGAGTAGGTCGGCTGCTGTTGATAAGGCTTTTAGTTTGTAGAGCATGCTTTTGATTGAAGTGGTGGAAACTGTTTTGAGGGTAATGCTTGTATTAGTGTTATTTGTGTTGGGGGGTAGGAACTGTCCTGTGATACTAAGGATATAACTGAGTTCACAAAGTGGGAGTTGAATTGTGTTTCGATGGGAACTTTAGTGTCAGGGGTGGTTGGTTTGGGGGTAGCCTTTTGGGTGGGTTTTAGTAGCCGGTTTACATTTTTCCAAACTTTTGGAGGGCTGTGTTGGTATTTAGTTTGTAATGTTGTGTAGCAGGATTTTTTGTCCAGCCTAATGCATTTTTTTGCACGGTTGCACAGTTCTTGGTACTTAGTTAGGCTTTGTGTTTCTTTGTTTTTTTTTGATAGTAAAGCGAGGCAGTGTCTCTGGACTTGAGGATTTGTTTGGTTTCTTTACTGAGCCAGGGGTTTGTAGAGGTTCTAACCTTGATTTTGTGCAATGGAGCAACAGTGTCTAGGTGTTGTAGAAATGTTTTGTTGAAATATGCTATGGTCAAGTGGGAGGGTTTTTAGGGGGCCCAGTCACAGTTACACAGTAAAGTATTGAGGACCACAGGAGAGAATTTTTTTGTGTTTCTAGTGGATTTATAGTTAGTGGTTTTGCATATGCTTGTTTTACTACGTATAAGGTATATTATGTTGTGGTCACTTAAGGTGTCTTGGAGACTGCCTGTGTGGGGGTACAATGTGGGGTTGTTAGTTAGGACCCAATCAAGGATGGATTCCCTATTAGATTTTTTATCACATCTAGTTGGAATTTGGACTAGCTTCTGGTAGCCATGGAGATTTATTAGTTTACTTGGTCGTTCTGATATAAAGGTGAACCAATCTAGGTTGAAATCCCCCAGAATAAGGGTTTCTTGTGAGTATGTGGAAGAACACCAGGATAAAAAGTCTTCAAGGCTAGCAGGTGTATTACTAAGTGGAATATAGATCACAATTGTGGTGATGACCTTTTTAGGGTGAAGTGGAAGTTGTGAGATAAGTATGTCCCAATTATTGGGGGAGCGGTAGGAGTTTGGTAATTGACATGCAGTTAAGTTGGACTTATACAGTAAGGCAGTTCCACCCCCTTTACGAATTGGTCTGTCTTGTCTAATGATATTGTAGCCGGTAGGGAGAACTTCTGAGTTAGCTATGTTTTTATTTAGCCAGGTTTCTGTTAAAGCAACTATGTCTGGGGAGTAGTGTACTATTGTATATTATATATATATATTGTATAAAAGAAAGGGTGGGCAATGAGAGGAATATGGGCATTTTGTAAAGAATTGTAAGTTACTGTGTATAAAGTGTAGATATGAGGGAGCAGAAAATATGTAGTGAGCAATCATATATACATATTGGATTAGACAGCATAAGTATGCAAACATTACACATTGTATGGAATAAACTGTATGAAACAACTGGATGCAACAGTAAACGCAAAGGAAATTCTTCAGAGAATGTCATTAAGTTATTACATGGGTTAAGGCTTAACCTATGTTCTGACTGAGCTCAGTTGGTACAGTGAGCCTTGAAAGGCACATGTTACTACAATAAAATTGATTGGAACCAAGCATTAAGATGAATTTGAAATCATTTTGCTTTCACAGTGTATGTTTTAATTGTAGTATGTTATTTCTGCTAGTAGCATTTGGTAGAACAATTGGATTGTTAAGCTTTTTAAATATTGCTAAGGTCTTGATAGTATCTTGGTGCTTAATCATTTAAACAAGTCTGCATCATCTACACCCCAAAGACTTTAGCACACCAGGTATTCCTGATAACCGCTCATTGAAATTCTTACAAATTCATTTTCACTACTTCAGTAATGCTGTCTTTTCATCTTATTATCTGCTGCTCCCTTTACTTGCCTTCCATCTCTTCACATAAAATTGTCTTCTCTAGTGAATCCTGTATTCACTTTCTGTAATGAAAGCATTTGAGTTTTAGATCGACCGTGAGCCTCTCTAGTGAACAGGTTGGGTTTATTTCCATAAATATTTACTGATTTGACCTTCTTGCATTCCATGGAATTCTTACGTTTTCTTCAACATCACAGTTTAAAAAAATATTTTTTTTCCCAGTGGACAAGCTTACTTATTGTCCATCACTCACAGAAACCACACATTTCGCTATATGCATCTTTACTGACAACTTTGCTCTTTCAAATGTTATCCAGATTTGCCACAGATTTCCTTCCTAGAAGCAAGCATCTTTTAGTTTCATGGCAGCAGTCTGCAGCCCATTGCAAGGAACTTTGAGCCCAGGAAAAACTTCTTTCAACAGACTTTTCAACAGTTCCTCACATTCAGCCATCAGAGTAGTTTGAAAATCTGAAGCTGTTAACATTTCTCCTAACAATTTTGATTTCAGCATCTGATTCATATAAGCAAGCATTTGACATTATATATTCAGAGTATTAAATAAGTCAGATGACGACATGCAGCCTTGTCACAATCATTTCTTGACCGTTAACTTGTTATTCAATGTTTGTTCTCACCATTGCATCTTGTTCTGCATACAGATTCCTCAGGAGGCAAATAAGGTGATCCAGTATCCCATTTTTTGATGTAGCCCCTATAGTTAAAGTCTTTTGAATATTAAATAAAGCAGAACAAAATATATTTCTGGACCTCTGGAACTCCCTGGCTTTCTCTTTTATCCAGAATATGTTGGTAAATTTTTCTTGTGTGCCTTTATCTCTCCTTAAAACATTATTTTATTATCTGATGGTTCTCACTCCATATATTGCTTGATTCTTTCTGGAAGGATCTTGAGCATTACCTTACTGTCATTTGGAAAAAGTGCAGCTGTTTGATAATTTGAGCACTCTTTAGCATTGCCCTGTTTTGGGACTTCACCTGTAAATTCCAAGCAACAATATAGCAATATCATTTTGCAGGAATTTAAACAAGTTAGCTGGAATTCCATCAGTTCCTGCAGCCTTGTTATCAGCACAGCTTTCTAGGGCCTGTCTATATTCACAGTCTGAGATATCTGATTGTTACTCAGAGAATAGTACTGTACCTATAAAATTAACCAGCCTGTATCTGCTTGTCCACCACTAAATGACATTCTACTCAACTATGTTCACAATAGGTCATTATGATCCAATAATGAGAAACTCCTGTCTGCAAACCTATCAAATCTGTTGGCCTTGGTCTGTATTTATAGCATGTTGCTAAGACCTGGAACTCCTTACCTGTATCCATCAGGTGAATATCCCCTCCAGTCAATTAAAACCATTCTGAAGGAATTTCAAGCCAAAATCTGCTTTTGTTCTTGCGAGGATAAACTGTATCCTTAAATATTAACAAGTGCTTTTTCATACCTTATATTCATATCTCTCAACCTCTGACAGCATGATATCTGGAAAAAGCTGTAAATAAAAGGAAGGCAAAGGCCCAAAAAAAAATAGGGACAATTTTTAAATATTTCTTTTACAAACTTAGAAAGTTGATAGAATAACAGGTTTTGCATTAGCATGATTTTTTTATGAAGGATATGAAGTTTGAAATTCAGATGTGAATCTTTAATGATTTGCTACTAATTTGTTAGAAAAATAAAATTTTATGAAAAACAGACCAAAACTTTGAGGCAAAATCTTGACCTTCTGTGAAAGTCTGTACAGCTGAGAGGTATGCACACACACTCTTTCATCAGCTTACTCCCCTTCTTCATTTACTTCCATACATCAATCAATTTCTCTCCCCTGACTATCGAAATATGTCATAACCCTGTTTTTTATTCCCACTTCATATTTCAATTCTCATTTCTATTATACTAGCTTACCTTTAATTTCTCCAAACTGGTTAAAATTTCTTTAAATGTTAACACATTGTCATATATTTTTTTTTATTTTATTTTTATTTTATTTTACATTTGTTGACCGGGCTAGTCCAACTGGATATATGTCCGTTTTCAGTAGAGGCCCGGGGAGAAAAGCTCCATCAGTTGTACACTTTTACAAAAAGGCTTAAATGGTTACATAAGAAAGATAGCAAGTAAAAACAATTAATATAATCAGATAAAAAATACATTGGCATAAAAGGTCACATGACATCATAGCAAGTTAACCAGATAATATAAAAATATAAAAAATATGTTTTTTTTTTTTTTTTTTTAAATTACCTTAATTACCATGGCCCATATAAAATGGATCTATTCTTAATCAGTGTATTCACCCTATGTGGAATTCAGTATTGACTATTTGAACTGTAGAAGTTTTAGTGTTATTTTTGAAGACTGCAAAATTATTATTCTTAAAATGTTTTTTGTAATACTTTGGAGCTTTTTCCCTTGGACTTCTGAAAATCTGTACCTACCCAGTCAAACTTTCCTGTTAATCAATAAAAATAAATAAATTAATAAATATATCAGTGATGTAAGGTTTCTTCTGATATAGTTCTGTATATTGTTCTCATTGCGTCTTAAAATCCTCTGCATTTGCTAGGTCTCTTCTACCTTTGTCTTCTATCCTGACCGCTTCTACCTGGGACTTTTCCTTAGTACTACCAATCTGCCTGAAAAGAACAAGAGAACTCTTTTACTTCCCCTTCTTTTATCTGCTTCCAGGTCGTTGCACTGCTTGTTTAGATATATATCCTTAACTGCTCTTGCTCTTTTTTAAGACTTTGCATTGTGCTTGACGTACTTACCCTAATTACCATGGCCCTTTCTACTCACTCTTCCCTCAGCACCTTCCAAGGCCTCCACATGCAGCCATTTTGCCTTCTTAACCTTTTGCATACACGTATTTATACTATTTAGTGGAATCCATATTCTGATATCATCAGCAGTTTGGGGACAGGCAATATCTGGGGAGTTTGTGGCTATAATTTTTCCAGTCTATGAAGAGTTTTTTTTTTTTTTTTTTAAACTTAGTTTAATTAAAATCTATTACAAATGATCTGCTTATGTAGTGTAATCTATTTACAAATGATCTGCTTATGTAGTGTAATCTATTTACAAATGATCTGCTTGTGTAGTGTAATCTATTTACAAATGATCTGCTTGTGTAGTGTAATCTATTTACAAATGATCTGCTTGTGTAGTGTAATCTATTTACAAATGATCTGCTTGTGTAGTGTAATCTATTTACAAATGATCTGCTTGTGTAGTGTAATGTATTTATAAATGATCTGCTTGTGTAGTGTAATCTATTTACAAATGATCTGCTTGTGTAGTGTAATGTATTTACAAATGATCTGCTTGTGTAGTGTAATCTATTTACAAATGATCTGCTTGTGTAGTGTAATCTATTTACAAATGATCTGCTTGTGTAGTGTAATCTATTTACAAATGATCTGCTTGTGTAGTGTAATGTATTTATAAATGATCTGCTTGTGTAGTGTAATCTATTTACAAATGATCTGCTTGTGTAGTGTAATCTATTTACAAATGATCTGCTTGTGTAGTGTAATCTATTTACAAATGATCTGCTTGTGTAGTGTAATCTATTTACAAATGATCTGCTTGTGTAGTGTAATGTATTTATAAATGATCTGCTTGTGTAGTGTAATCTATTTACAAATGATCTGCTTGTGTAGTGTAATCTATTTACAAATGATCTGCTTGTGTAGTGTAATCTATTTACAAATGATCTGCTTGTGTAGTGTAATGTATTTATAAATGATCTGCTTGTGTAGTGTAATGTATTTATAAATGACCTGCTTGTGTAGTGTGTTCTATACTACCTCCACCTTTACATTCACAGATTGTAGCATAAGTGAGAGTAACAATTACAATTAATACTGACCTGTATCGTGGCATCTCACAAAATATCCCAGCAGGTACTACTGCTGTGCCAGCTACTGTACATAGCTACTTCATGACCCTTAATTTGGTTTCATAATAGTCCTAAAGATGTTTAATATGATGGCAGTGTCAAATTACATGCTTAGTATATACCCCTTGGTGGAGGGAAACATCACATTCATCAATCCAAAAGAACCTAGGAGAGTAATTTTGTAAGTGACAGGTAAGAGTTCTGATAAATCATTAACCATTAGCCTACCAACATTTTAAATCAGATAACCTCACTGAACAAACCTACTTCTCTCTGTATTTCATGGCTGCCTACTGACTGCAGAAATTGAATATTAACTGCTTTTATGCCAAACGGGCTATCTTGTAACTTTGTAAGCTATGTACCTGCATGTAAATGAAATGACCATTTTACCTATGCTTTGTCAAATGTTTTTACTTTGTATATTGTCAAATGGTTTCGGTTTGTGGAGCTTTTCTGCCAGGGCCTATGCTAAAAATGGGTTCCTGACGCAGTTAGACTTTCTCGGTCAATAAATGTCAAATAAATAAATAAATAAACTATAGATATATAGAAGCTTGATAAAAATAAATATGTTTGTGACAGGCAAACTAAGGGGATTTCTAATTTTTTATTTTTTTCCCTTCTAAAATAGTTTGCTTATACTGTCAAATCATGACTATGTAATGAATAGTCAGACTGTTTCATGATTGACACAAAAACATTAACCAAAACAGATCAACCATTCATTATAATGGCAACACAACAGAACAGCATGTAGTACATGAAAAAAAGGAAAGGAAATTTCCTTTTCCAATGCACTACCCATAACCCTACCACACATTCAATTCAAATTTGTCTGAATAGTGATAGTGCTATGGAAAGGGCTTTTTGTAAGGTAAGCTGCACACTAGCATTAGCGTTAGGGTTAGGAGCAGGAGCAAGGTTAGGGTTAGCATCCTACCCACCTTATGCTCATGCTAACCCTGACCATACTCTCACCCCTAAACCTATCATGTAGATTACCTTAAAAAATCTCTTTTCATAACACTACCACTACACAAGATAGCTCAGACACTTACCACACACATGCCCACACTTACACACACACGCGTGTGTACACACACACACACACACACACACACACACTCACACTACATCTTATTACTAGCATGCATACACTAGCACACACATAATAAACAATTACCCTAACCCTAAAACACTCACATGCATTCACACAGTAAACACATCTCCATACTTAAACCTTACTCTAATCCTAAAACATACACAGTCACACACAAACTTCCCACCCAGACAGTTACCTTTCTCAACCAACTGGATCTTACCCAAATCAGCATTCACACACTCTTTCATAGTGACAGCTGACTAGCATTGCACTCATGTCCTTCACCCAAGATAAACCTTATAATATGTTTTTATTAGGGGAGGATAGTCTAAAAGGTCCAGTGTATCATAATGTAAGGCTGACAGCAGCTGTTATAATGTTCAGTATAGAAACGCATCTCAGTGGCATACTGTTTCACAAGGTAACAGCACTATCCTTTCCTAATAGAAAAATAAACCAAACTGCAGAGATTATAGCTAGAAATACAGCAACTGTGCAATCATTCTGTTTCAGAATGACACCCCCCATGACTCAGTAAAATCTGTGTAGGCTCCGTGTAGAGCCTACACTGAATGTACTTGTGTACACGGCCCTGGATCCCCCTCGGCAGCGTGCCATGCATATTAATCATGGCACGCTGCCAAGGGAGAGCATAGTAGCAGGGATATTGAATCTGCATAGGCAGAATCATAGAGGCTATCCCATGGTTGTGGATTACCCAGTGAATTCCTGGTCAGATGTTATGTACAGGGTGAGACTTTTTGTAATGTACCCTGCTACTGTTGAAATGTGCTGTGAATTAATATGTTGTGTTTTAATTTTCTTAAATGTTTTTTTTTTATTTTTTAATGTCCGTTTGCACGGTGCAGCATGGAGGGCAGCAGTATCAAGCTGCACTGAGATATATACAGCTGGCACCTGCTAGACATCAAAAAATAGAAACCAGATATAATTAATTAGTAAGTTTTTTATTTTAATTTTTAATGCCTGTTTGCGGAGAGCAGCACAGCTGAGCCATGCTTACAGATATACTATTGACACCTGCAAGACATTTAAAAATAGAAACCAGATGTAATTAATTATTCATGCCTGGTTCTGTTTCAGCCCATTTGTGAAGGTATACTAGTATACATACTATCCAAGTAGCTAAATGAGTAGAGTTATGGCCTAAAGCTTAGTAGGTCCTGGGTACAAGTCCCTATCACTTATACCATTTTTTAATGTAAATGAATTCTGTGTGTACTTTAAAACCAAAATTATTACATTTGGAAAAGCTGCATGGTGCTAAGCACTGCTTAAACATGGTCAACAGCTATTCCTGTTTGTGTATTGCTAAGCTTCGCTAAAACACGGTTGTAAGAGTTAATACACTGCTAAGCAGGTTTGTGTGATGCTAAGCAGCTCAGTGCTTTTTTGAATGTTGCAGTATGACCTGTAAGGGTGGGAAAACAGCTTATATTAAGGGCAATAGGTGGGAATTTTGCAGTATTCATTGGAATCTGCCTAACTGTTGGTATGGCAGGCAATGTTGGAGAGGGTGCATGATTTCTTGTGCAGAGATGGAGTGCACTGGAGTCCAGGGTTTTAGTTGGGCTGCTGGTACGCAATTATGAACCTAGGGTGTTGCAGGAGTTGCCAGGTCTCAGAATGTAAGGCTGAGGCCTAGGATCAATTGGCCATGGATTTTACCAGTACTATTGGTATCCCCCACACTGGTGAGCAATGTTGTCACCCCTATGATGACCTGAAGTGTAGAAAGAGAGGAACATTGGACATCTGGTCCAAGAGGCCAGGGATGGGCATTCCCCAGACATATGTAAGTATTTCTGCCAATACTTTACTAAAATTCAAGATGCATCTGTGCAAAACTGGTATGCATAATGCTGTGCTTCTCTTCCAAAAACTCTCAACATGCAATCCCATGCTGGGCACCTGGCCAGGATGTGCCATGAGTGTGGTAAGTACAGATATATTATAATAACTGTAGTGCAATAAAGGATAAGCAATAAAAACTGTAGTGCAATAAAGAATTAACAATAAAAACTGTATTGCAATAACCAATTAACAATACCAGTAACATATATGCAATAAGGTGTAAAGCAAGATTGTGGTGTCAAACAGAAGTTGCCTCACACAGTAAACTCAGCAAAATAAATCCACCGTTTTTAGGATAAAAAAATAGATTTAATGCGTATAACACTAGATTTTATGTTGAGCGCTTTCACTCGTCACAGCGAGTTTCATCAGAACACAAAATAAGAAATACTAGAATCAGTTTATATACATAAAATGGCGCCAAAAGAAGCTCATTCATTTTAAAATACTTCCATGTTAAAGATACAATATCCCCTATATAAATTACATAAAAACATACTATTCAAGTGACTCAACTTAAAATATGCAAGTGTGTAAGTGTAATTATTTGGAGAAAGCTAATTTTAAGCATTTAGCATTAGCAGTGACCTAATTGAAAGGGAGTCATTAATTCCAGGATCTGTGGTGGCATCTGTTAACACTTGCCAATATAGTTCCCTATATAGCAAGTAATTCTTCACATTTCCTCCTCTGGGGTTATTTTTTACTATTTCTAAAATAGCAAACTTAAATTTATGTTCCATTCCATTCTCTACAATATGCCTAGCAAGGGCATTCTTAGTATCTTTGCATCTAATGCAATATAAATGTGAGTATGTTCTCTGTCTTAGTTGTCTTTCGGTCTTCCCTATATAAAATGAGGGACAGACCGAACAAAGTGCAATATATACCAGCATGTTAGTCCTACAGTTGCCTTTAGGTAAAAAAATCTTAGTATTACTTCTATTTTGTAATATTACTAAATTCTTATCATATATGCTGGAACATTGATTGCAAGACCCACATTTTACTGTATGCGTGTCACCTCCATTCTTAGTTCTTATATTAATTTCTAACAATTTCTTGATGTTCCTGCCCATTTTGTTTATAAAAATAGGACCTGTTCTTACAATGTCTGCTACTGCCTGTTCGTCTGTCAGCAGGTGCCAATTCTTAATCATAATGTCTTTTATAATGTGACTAAATGGGCCATATTCAATGATACATGCTTTGTTGTAATTACTACTGTTCTTACTGCCTATAGGGACTGGTTCCTTAACGTTGTTAACTTGTGGGCTGTTAGATCCCAGTGTGCTAGAATCAAGCAATTCTGATTTGTTGTTACTTCCTAAGAGTGATGTATATCTACTGCCCCTTTGACTGATAACATATGTAGAAATATCATTCATAATGTCATTGTCATATCCCCTTGCTGAGAATAATGCAGTAATAAATTCTATTTCATTGATCATATCTGAGTAGTTGGAGGTCATTTGAATGGCTCTTATACATTGGCCTTTGAATATATTCCTTTTTACCCTTGTTGGATGAAAACTACTATAGTCCAAATAAGAATTGGTAAATGTGGCTTTTCTAAATATTCTGGATTTTAAACAACCATCTTCAACACTTACTAAGGTGTCTAAGTAAGGCACCCCTGTGTTATTAACTTCAGATGTGAATTTTAAAAATTCACTGCTAGTGTTGATGTAAGCTAGAAATTCAGAATATGTAAAGTTGTCTCCTTTCCAAAGTATATATATGTCGTCCAAAAATCGAGAGTAATATACTATAGATGAATAATATGGACTGTTAAATATGATGTTTTCCTCCCAGTCCAACATAACCAAGTTGGCAAATATGGGTGCGCATGCACACACCCCTGGTTTGTTTGAACGTTTCTCCCTCATAATATATAAAATTATTTTGCAATACTATACTCATTAGCTCAGCCAGTAGGGATATCCTATCCCAAGTCATATCAGTATATTTTCTCAAACATCTTGTGAAGGCTTCTATTCCTTCTTCTATTGGTATACAACTGAATAAGTCAATCACATCAATTGTGCCAAAAAGGGTGCTTCCATGATGTTCATAAGTGGGATAATTCCTAAGAAATTCCCACGAGTCCTTCACTAGGTGCTTCACCTCCTTATATATAGGTTTTAATAAAGTATCAATAACCACTCCAATAGGGAAGGTCTTAGATTTACTCCCAGAGATGATGGGACGAAATGGAGGATTCTGGATATCTTTATGTACCTTGGGGATCCCTACTATAGTTGACAAAATTGGAAATTCCACTATCATGAATTTATATAAGTCTTCTGAAATTCTTTGTTCAATATAGTATTCTTTGAGATACATATCTATTCTCCTATAGGCTATGTTTATCTCATTCAGAGATATAGTGTCATAGTTGCCTGAATTGTGCAATATGTCACAAATTACAGCACTATACATGGTGGTGTCGTAAAATACGACGCCTCCACCTTTATCAGGCTTCATGATCCTGATGTTATTGTTGTTCCGCAAATCATGTAGAACGTTGCATTCTTCTTTAGACAAGTTGTATTTTGTCTTACTATTTCTGATGCAAATATTAGCTTTATATATTTCTCTGGTGACACTATTATCATACATTTGAACTCTAGGGTTACTGAGTGGGATGAAACTACTCTTCCTTTTTAAAAAACCTGTATTGTTACTAGTCCCATTGTCATTGTTTCCAAAAGTTAAGGCCAAATTTAACTTCCTTGAAAATTTCTTGACCTCTAGTATGTTATCAACTACATTAAATTTAATTGTAAATGTTGAAGTTTTTGTAAGAGTTCACTACATTATTAGTTGTAATAGTATTTTCATCGGAAATATCACTTAATTTCCCATCTGTATCTACTAAATATGTTGTTAGTACTTCATTTTCCATTTTTCTCCTTTCCTCCAATTGCCATAATACATTCTCTTGTTGTTGTGAAAAAACTCATCATTATTTTCTCCTTTGTCAGCTTCATCTAATTCCTGTGTGTCTTTGTTAAATTTTAAACTATCCCATTTGTAGCTGACATGCCTTCTATAATGATCCCTGTCTCTATTCAACTTCCTTTGCTTACGTTCAAATGCTTTATTAGCCCTAATCTCAGCTGTACTAAATTGCTTGTAAAATAGGGTCTCCCATTGTGTAAAAAGCAGATCCTGCGTAATTAAGTTATTCAGTTTCTCTACTTCAATCAGCATTTTGCAAAGTTTAGCATCATTATGTTTGATGAGTAGTCTCATATATTCAAATCCAAACTTGTCGAAAAGTGCATTAAATTCCATTTGAACATCCGAATCTATATCTATACCTAAGGGAAATTTGTAGAATCTAAGACCCATAGGTACAATGTTTATAGATAAACAAAAATTAAGATAAGAATTATCTAATTTTAAACCATTAATAACATTCAATTTCTTACCAAAAGCATAAATCAATTCTTTTATAGTATTTTTGCCATACTGAAGTATTTCAGTTTTGTTCTTCACCACATTATTATCAAATTTACGTTCATAACCTAAAAAGTTCTGTAAAGCATTTGCTTTATGATCAACCTTCTGGTTGTTAACAGTACCTTTAGGACGAAAGTTCTTGCCAGAAACATGTGCATAAGTCCGAGTGGTTTGCGTGTGTTTTGGTCTGGTTCCAACACGCTTCATTTCTTCGGACAAATTTCCGAAGGAAAAATCGAAAGTAAAATCCGTTGCCACTGTCCTGTTGTTTTCATTATTTACAGCTGTGCCAGGCAAATCTATTCCACAGTTATACATTCGCTCCTGTACCTGACCGTTAGGTATACCAGGAGAAAAACTATTCGGTAGCCCATCACTACTGTTGTTAAAAATACCTTGATGGAGTCTGTCATTGTGGAACGGAACAGTGCTCGAACCGTTCCTTTCGTTTGTTGTACCAGGGGAACGAGAATCCTGCAATCCGGGGATCTTGCTGAAAAGCTCCAATATCTTAGTGACCTCACTACGTAAAGAAGAGATTTCTGCTCATAACTGTTCTACTTCAGTACGATTATGGATTCCTCACACAGTTTGACTCCGATTACCTCACCAGGTCATCGTACTGAAGTAGAACAGTTACGAGCAGAAATCTCTTCTTTACGTAGTGAGGTCACTAAGATATTGAAGCTTTTCAGCAAGATCCCCGGATTGCAGGATTCTCGTTCCCCTGGTACAACAAATGAAAGGAACGGTTCGAGCACTGTTCCGTTCCACAATGACAGACTCCATCAAGGTATTTTTAACAACAGTAGTGATGGGCTACAGAATAGTTCTTCTCCTGGTATACCTAACGGTCAGGTACAGGAGCGAATGTATAACTGTGGAATAGATTTGCCTGGCACAGCTGTAAATAATGAAAACAACAGGACAGTGGCAACGGATTTTACTTTCGATTTTTCCTTCGGAAATTTGTCCGAAGAAATGAAGCGTGTTGGAACCAGACCAAAACACACGCAAACCACTTGGACTTATGCACATGTTTCTGGCGAGAACTTTCGTCCTAAAGGTACTGTTAACAACCAGAAGGTTGATCATAAAGCAAATGCTTTACAGAACTTTTTAGGTTATGAACGTAAATTTGATAATAATGTGGTGAAGAACAAAACTGAAATACTTCAGTATGGCAAAAATACTATAAAAGAATTGATTTATGCTTTTGGTAAGAAATTGAATGTTATTAATGGTTTAAAATTAGATAATTCTTATCTTAATTTTTGTTTATCTATAAACATTGTACCTATGGGTCTTAGATTCTACAAATTTCCCTTAGGTATAGATATAGATTCGGATGTTCAAATGGAATTTAATGCACTTTTCGACAAGTTTGGATTTGAATATATGAGACTACTCATCAAACATAATGATGCTAAACTTTGCAAAATGCTGATTGAAGTAGAGAAACTGAATAACTTAATTACGCAGGATCTGCTTTTTACACAATGGGAGACCCTATTTTACAAGCAATTTAGTACAGCTGAGATTAGGGCTAATAAAGCATTTGAACGTAAGCAAAGGAAGTTGAATAGAGACAGGGATCTTTATAGAAGGCATGTCAGCTACAAATGGGATAGTTTAAAATTTAACAAAGACACACAGGAATTAGATGAAGCTGACAAAGGAGAAAATAATGATGAGTTTTTTCACAACAACAAGAGAATGTATTATGGCAATTGGAGGAATGGAGAAAAATGGAAAATGAAGTACTAACAACATATTTAGTAGATACAGATGGGAAATTAAGTGCTATTTCCGATGAAAATACTATTACAACTAATAATGTAGTGAACTCTTACAAAAACTTCAACATTTACAATTATAATAATATTAGGTTGGAGAAAGCACATTTTAGCTTATTTTCAAAGGGGATGAAATACATTCCGACTCCTAAATTTAATGTAGTTGATAACATACTAGAGGTCAAGAAATTTTCAAGGAAGTTAAATTTGGCCTTAACTTTTGGAAACAATGACAATGGGACTAGTAACAATACAGGTTTTTTAAAAAGGAAGAGTAGTTTCATCCCACTCAGTAACCCTAGAGTTCAAATGTATGACAATAGTGTCACCAGAGAAATATATAAAGCTAATATTTGCATCAGAAATAGTAAGACAAAATACAACTTGTCTAAAGAAGAACGCAACGTTCTACATGATTTGCGGAACAACAATAACATCAGGATCATGAAGCCTGATAAAGGTGGAGGCGTCGTATTTTACGACACCACCATGTATAGTGCTGTCATTTTTGACATATTGCACAATTCAGGCAACTATGACACTATATCTCTGAATGAGATAAACATAGCCTATAGGAGAATAGATATGTATCTCGAATAATACTATATTGAACAAAGAATTTCAGAAGACTTATATAAATTCATGATAGTGGAATTTCCAATTTTGTCAACTATAGTAGGGATCCCCAAGGTACATAAAGATATCCAGAATCCTCCATTTCATCCTATCATCTCTGGGAGTAAATCTAAGACCTTCCCTATTGGAGTGGTTATTGATACTTTATTAAAACCTATATATAAGGAGGTGAAGCACCTAGTGAAGGACTCGTGGGAATTTCTTAGGAATTATCCCACTTATGAACATCATGGAAGCACCCTTTTTGGCACAATTGATGTGATTGACTTATTCAGTTGTATACCAATAGAAGAAGGAATAGAAGCCTTCACAAGATGTTTGAGAAAATATACTGATATGACTTGGGATAGGATATCCCTACTGGCTGAGCTAATGAGTATAGTATTGCAAAATAATTTTATATATTATGAGGGAGAAACGTTCAAACAAACCAGGGGTGTGGCTATGGGTGCGGCATGCGCACCCATATTTGCCAACTTGGTTATGTTGGACTGGGAGGAAAACATCATATTTAACAGTCCATATTATTCATCTATAGTATATTACTCCCGATTTTTGGACGACATATATATACTTTGGAAAGGAGACAACTTTACATATTCTGAATTTCTAGCTTACATCAACACTAGCAGTGAATTTTTAAAATTCACATCTGAAGTTAATAACACAGGGGTGCCTTACTTAGACATCTTAGTAAGTGTTGAAGATGGTTGTTTAAAATCCAGAATATTTAGAAAAGCCACATTTACCAATTCTTATTTGGACTATAGTAGTTTTCATCCAACAAGGGTAAAAAGGAATATATTCAAAGGCCAATGTATAAGAGCCATTCGAATGACCTCCAACTACTCAGATATGATCAATGAAATAGAATTTATTACTGCATTATTCTCAGCAAGGGGATATGACAATGAAATTATGAATGATATTTCTACATATGTTATCAGTCAAAGGGGCAGTAGATATACATCACTCTTAGGAAGTAACAACAAATCAGAATTGCTTGATTCTAGCACACTGGGATCTAACAGCCCACAAGTTAACAACGTTAAGGAACCAGTCCCTATAGGCAGTAAGAACAGTAGTAATTACAACAAAGCATGTATCATTGAATATGGCCCATTTAGTCACATTATAAAAGACATTATGATTAAGAATTGGCACCTACTGACAGACGAACAGGCAGTAGCAGACATTGTAGGAACAGGTCCTATTTTTATAAACAAAATGGGCAGGAACATCAAGAAATTGTTAGAAATTAATATAAGAACTAAGAATGGAGGTGACACGCATACAGTAAAATGTGGGTCTTGCAATCAATGTTCCAGCATATATGATAAGAATTTAGTAATATTACAAAATAGAAGTAATACTAAGATTTTTTTACCTAAAGGCAACTGTAGAACTAACATGCTGGTATATATTGCACTTTGTTCGGTCTGTCCCTCATTTTATATAGGGAAGACCGAAAGACAACTAAGACAGAGAATATACTCACATTTATATTGCATTAGATGCAAAGATACTAAGAATGCCCTTGCTAGGCATATTGTAGAGAATGGAATGGAACATAAATTTAAGTTTGCTATTTTAGAAATAGTAAAAAATAACCCCAGAGGAGGAAATGTGAAGAATTACTTGCTATATAGGGAACTATATTGGCAAGTGTTAACAGATGCCACCACAGATCCTGGAATTAATGACTCCCTTTCAATTAGGTCACTGCTAATGCTAAATGCTTAAAATTAGCTTTCTCCAAATAATTACACTTACACACTTGCATATTTTAAGTTGAGTCACTTGAATAGTATGTTTTTATATAATTTATATAGGGGATATTGTATCTTTAACATGAAAGTATTTTAAAATGAATGAGCTTCTTTTGGCGCCATTTTATGTATATAAACTGATTCTAGTATTTCTTATTTTGTGTTCTGATGAAACTCGCTGTGACGAGTGAAAGCGCTCAACATAAAATCTAGTGTTATACGCATTAAATCTATTTTTTTATCCTAAAAACGGTGGATTTATTTTGCTGAGTTTACTGTGTGAGGCAACTTCTGTTTGGTTTTGTGGATGAGAGGAACTGTGTTGACCCAAACGGAACTTCGTTGATTAAGATTGTGGTGTCATAACATAATTTCAGTAGAGCTGTATGCATTGCACATTACACTTTATGGGCAGATATTGTGTGTATACGTTACAGATATTTAGCAGCAATATCTATAAAGTGTAAAGCAGGATTGTGGCTTCATAACAAATGTGTCTAAATACTTGCAGTAGGGCTGTATTCATTGTATGTCTGTTTTAATGTCACTGTAGTCAATTGGAAAACTGTAATAACTGTAGAATGCAGAAATAACTGCTTGAAAAATGTATTGCACAACCCACAGTACAGTTCAAGGCTGTCTCCAGGCCACTTTCAGTCACATAATGCCCTCTTTTCCTCCCACTCCAGGAACAGAAAGTATATGGGTGAGGTAGCCACATTATGGGCAGATATTGTGTGTATATTTCACAGATATTTAACAGCAATACCAATAAAGTGTAAAGCATGATTGTGGTTTCATAACAAATGCGTCTTAACACTTGCACTAGGGCTGTATTCATCACGTTTGTTCTAAGTTGCTGCAGTCAATTGTAACAATTTTTGCAGATGTCCCCTGCAGTCACAGCTTTTGGGTTCTACTCCCATGCCTGCCAATTAAGACATGATTGGCTGTCTAGTCTACTTAATGTGCACAAACATACCTCTCAACTGTCACGATTTTTTATAATGTAATTACAACCAACCAATCTGTATGTTCCATGATTAGCAGATAATTGATTACCTGGAATGCACTGTATTGTCAAATCCATTTACAAAAGGCATTGGAAGTCATGCACATTATGTGAAACAGTTTCATGTAGTTGTGTACCTGAATCTCTTAGTGCTTGGCCCACACTGTCCCATGTTAACAGTTTGAGAGGTATGTACATGCTACATCATCTATAGAGGAATTGTAGACACTGTACTCACAAATGACACTGCACACCTGTAGAAAAATGTATTAGAGGGGGTCTTTTTAGGGATCACATACTAGTGGTATGTTTTTCTCTCTCTCCCAACCCTTTATCTTCTTTAATTTATTAGTATTTATTATTATGATTTAATAATATATTTTGTTCAACTAACTATATTTTTTGAAACTTTAATTTATTATTGTTATTTATTATTATGATTTAATATTAATACATGTTGTTAAACTAACTGTTTTGTTGGCCCTATGGGTTATTTCAAACTGGCTTGCTGTTAACATACTTACTATTATGTTACTCAGTGTTGTGTTCCACATAACTTAATATGTATTTGGGTTAATCGATATTATGTTCCATTATGTTAATACTAACATTGGTTTGGTTATTGCTAACATTAACTTATTGTTATTATTAAATTACTAGAGTGCATCAAGGTAGGCCAGTTCCTGGTGATCCGCTTACCTTGCCTCCTCCTCCTGCCATGGCACCAGGACTTAGCACATCTGAGACCCAGACTGCTGGTGCCCCTTCTGCTGCCCCTGCAGTAGCTGTTGTGTCAGGTAGTTCTGCCCCATGGGACAAGGATAATTCCCCTTCTGAGAATGGTGGTGGAGGGGGAATTGTCACCCGGGATGAACTGTTGGTTTTGGTGTGCAGGATTGTGTACCATGAGTTTGGATGTGCCTTTGTTGGATGTAAAGCATGCTGGTCACCCTGGTGGGGCAGCCTCACCTCAGATCCCCACCTCCACCACTGCCAGCCCCACGGCAGTCAGAGAACAGTGCCGACAGTCCCATGGGTGGGGACATAAGTCATGTTGCTACCTTATGGAGACACATGGGACTGGGATTCCACAACACCCTCCTCATCCAAGGTGTTCACCCCCCCCATCTTGTGTCACACACCACCCCTGTCTGCTGTCTTGTCTGTCTGCAAAAGCTTCTTCACCTGTCCAACTTACCTCCCTCACATGTAACTATGTCCCTTTCCGAACATTCCACTCTCACCTTAAAAAAAAAATGGACATCTGTCCCAAAAAAAAAAAATCGTCCCATACATAGCTTTCCATTTCACATATGTACACTGGACACACGTAATTTAGTCCAACTGGCTTGACAATACAGTTATGTTGTCCTCACCCCTCTCTCTGGGGGTGATAGTCCAAATTCATCTACAAATTCTGTCAAAGTGCACACTTGTTGCTGTAGAAGAAATGAATAGCTATGGTCAATTCCTACACCATTCTTGCACACACCTACCTGCCTTTCACTATGTTTCCCATCTGCTTACACCCCATTTCTCCACTTTTCTATCTCCTCATTTTTCTTTTAATGATTTTTTATGTGACGCTGCATGATGCGCCACATCCCGCAGCTTTGCTAAACTCAGCTAAACAGATCTTTATTGATATATGTATTGTAAATAATAATAAACATGTACAAAAACACCTGTCCCCTATTTTGAACCAAAGAGATCATTGCACCTGCAGACCACTACATTAACGTGCCACACCACATAGATGTTAATTAAAACAGGTGGTTTAAGCAAAATAGAATAACTGCAAGTTACAGTCATTAAGCAAATTTCAGCAGAGCTGCACACTGCACCATGTTGGGCAAATTTGCTGCAAGAGTAATGGAAAAAATGGGAGTGTAACTTGGAGTTTGGTGCAAGAGTGCACCAGTAGAAAGCCAGACATGGAATAATGTATGTAAGTGAGGTCTCTAATAGCAGGTAAATGTGCACATTTATCAGCAACATTTACAAATTCACCTGCTAAAACATTAATGACAGCATGCATGTTTATCTGGGACTCTGGTGGACAAATAAATCCATATAAAGCCATTCACATAATGATGCATGTAAAAAAAAGTATGTCACAGCCTGTATGTGTGCGCTTATATCTTGACAAATGCACCTACTGTAACAGTGACTCGGTAGCTCAGTCTGTTTAATGCTGTGCAATTGGTAATGTTTGCCACACACAGCTATGGGTTCAAATCCAGGGGTGTGCAGCATTTAAATTACATTATTGTGAAGCTAGCAATTAATGACTGAGTCATGCACTCTTTAGCCACACAATGCATTCCAAGTCAAATGTCTGCAATTTGCTGATGGAAGTCACAGGCCTGCAAATAGGAACACACTTCACATAACCCTATAGCAACACTATAAGTACATAAAGTGTCAGGCCATACATTAATATACAGTCACAGAGGATTTAACCCCAAGTAATGCAAATGAGGCCCACTAATATCAGAGTACAGCATGCAATCCTTTCATAATTGTATTACAGATTAGCACAGCTGCACAACTGACATGCATATATTAAACCCCTGCTAGTAATAATGACTGCTAGCATACACATTCCAAATGAGTACCAGACTGTAGCATATGGCCTGACAGTTGCCCAAATGGTTGACTTAATGTTATATTTACCCCCTATGTTGCTCAAGGACACAACAAACATGTTGCCTAGTACTCTGTTAGTGATACCATTGCCTAACATACTTACCTTAAGCACATGCCTTAATTTGTGTCGAAAGGGTACGCTCACTCTGGGTCTGCTTCTACAACAAGGCTGACACAGCTCCCACAGTTACTCTTACAGCTTGTTGCCCCCCAAAGTCTTAATACTCTTTACCTATGCCTATTGCCTGCAGCAATAGCTGCAGCCTGTAGCACACACATCTGTAAGTAAAAGTAGCTGCTACAGACTTACCCTCTGTGATGACGTAGTCTCCTCACCCCTGTAATGTCCAGCACAACATATGAGAAAGGGCTTCTAATCTGCATGAAGGCCTTATATCCTGTTTAGTGGTTGAATGCCACTGGCTGATGATACTGCAAATCAGCTGTGTTGGCTGCAATTAGCATTTCAGATTGGTTAAGAGGCAGTCACCTGGTAATGAGAAGCGTGTTAAAAAGGCAAACAGCTGACTATGGGGAACCAGTCAGTATGAGACTTTCTTCATACAGTAAACTCATTGCCAAAAGCTTTATATATCTGCACATATCAACAGAAAGATTTGTACTTCATCAGGTATGTAACCATTTTGTTTACGACATGATGCATATGTGTGAATATACTTAGGGGGAATAGGGGTTACAGCATTAAGCCTTTCTTAGAACTGTGATAATGACATGTCAGTTATCTCCACATTTGTTACACATACAGAGGACATACAGTACATCAAGGTTGGAATGTTTTTTGTCAATGTGGCTCATTGGTCTCGTGGGACTGTCCCTTTATAGTGGTTGTAATAGCACACTGCTATTTGTTTGTCACTGTTGTGCTGACATATTTTTGGGGGGGTTGCTCCTAGGGCACACTACAATGGACTCCACTGTTGGGTGTATGATCATACAGCAGTATCTATCATAGCACAGACCGGAATAACTGACTATCACTAGTATCTTATTTGTATCCACATGCTTAGTATGTTTGCACACTGTGGAATATGACATGTGTGATCAAGCATTGGATACAGCCAGTCATTATGTTCATGTTGTATCTTTACATTGTGTACTTCCACATATGTGATGCTGACATGTTTTCCCATGTTGTTGTCTTTCAGGAAACATGTATCCCAGATACCATGCATCTTTCATGGATGCTGAGAATGATATAATACTGGAAGGCCTCCATCAACACCATGAACTCCTACTGTCCAGGGGGGAGGCAAAACAGGGAACAGCAGGCAACACTGTGGGCTGACCTTGTTCATGACATGAATACCATAAGTCATCAGAGCAGGACTTAGGAGCAGGTTCAACACCATGCAACAGATATGAGTAATGCTGCATGTAAAAGAGCAGCAGGTGTAGCCAGAGATCGTGGTGTCACTGGTGGAGGGCTTGCAGCAGAACAACCACTCTCAGCTACTGAGGAATTCCTGGTCAACCTAGGAACACATGACAGCTCACAGGCATCCACCACACTGTACATCCTAGATGTGGGTGCCACAGTTGACAGAGCAGAGGAGCATCCAGGTAAGCTTAGTTTGATCAGTATTGGTATAAGTAGCATTCAGTGTGTCAGGGTGTACATACTGTTTTGTGGGTGTCAGGTCTTTGTTCTTTGGGGGAAGTGGTTTACCTGCAGCTTGAATCTCATGCTTGGATTTTGATCAAAATACCAATTAACACAGTAGCTATTGTAAATGTGAGATATATGGATGTATTACCTTGCTATAGTTTAACATGCAGTGGTACTTACATTACCTCCCCTCAACATTTTACAGGTGTGTCAGGTATTGGACAAGGCTATGGTCCTGCTCCTGGTAAGCACAACATTGTTTTCTTACATATGTAGATGTACAGCAATGTATTCCCTAAAGTGTCATCCCTGGCCTGCTGCCTAGATTGCTGTACTGTCGGCATGATTGCCAACTGCACAGATATTTTCTGACTGTACATACCTATGCCTTGTAGGTGTGACGATGCTGATAGATGTGACATTATTGTCAGGACAGTACAGATTGTGTTATGTGTCAACTGTGCAGCGTCTTCACAAATGTCAACAGTGCACCTCATTGTTGGTGATGAGATTGCTGTGTAAAGAGCTTTCATGTACAAGTAACTACCACTGTGTGTGGGAAAAGTAGTGTCTTAGGTCTGCATTAGTGACAACAGTGTATAGAGTTTTACATGTATTGCAACGTACTACTGCAGTGCAGGTATTAATGTACTGCTTTTCCCTTTCTTATCACAGGTGACTGGGGGGGTTGGTCTCTGTCCCTTATACAACCTGATGTAAGTGTCCCTTCCAGCTCTGATGATGATGGTGTCCAGAGGGAGGCACAGGTGGGGGTATCAAAGGCTGAAGTTGTCCGAGAGATTGACATCACTGCTCTGCCCTCATTGTCACCACACACAGTCAGTATGCCCACACTCCAGAGGTCACAGATATTGAACAGTCAGAGGGTAGGGACATTGAGCAGGAAAGTGTGGCAACTATGGCTCCAGTGAGTATAGACAGTGACCATAGCCTGTAGCTGGCTAGGCTCCACACAGGCAGATTGATAGGGGTGCTGGTAGGAGATCTGTTGTCCTTCCACCACCTGTTGCAGGTGTCACATCATGGGTCACTTGGTGTATGTTTCAGGCCATCATAGAGGCACAGGCACATTCTGAAAGGAACTCCAGATGTCTGCTCAGGGTTATGGATTCAGCACAGCCTAACATTCTGACTGCCTCCACCACATTGGTGACACCCTGGATTGGTTCACTGATGCAGTGTAAAGAATGTGGTATGAGACAGATTGCAGAATATATGTCTTGGAATGCACATTATCTGTGCTGGAATGTCTGGTTGGAGTTGAGTGTCAGACTCATGGCCATAGGTCAGCAACCCCATTTGATGAGAGTCCTCGTGGCCATGCACAATCACACTCTCATAGTGGAAGTACATCCAGCACTACAGAGGGGAGTGTGCAGTCCACACCAAGATGTACAGGTCATGGGATTGTGGTCCTGGCCATTCCTTTGTAGGACATGGTCCCAGCAAACAGCAGTCACCTTTAGGTACTAGCACTGCTTCTGACTTTGGGCATGGAGGTGCCAGTACAACTTCTGGCAGAGCCAGTTCCAGTGTTGGGGGGGTGGAGATGGGGAACTGTCAGCTGTATCATGCATGGTTCATAGCTGTCCAACATACACACTTGTAGGGCTAGCATTGAACTTGACTGTGTTCACTCATACACTAACACACCACTGTCAAATTCAGGTCACCTACAGATACACACAGCACATTTCCATGTTCCATCTTGCCTGCTTCCCTTCCTCACTCACACACATGCTTTCAACCTAGTGGGTCAGCCTAGGCCTCCTTCACCCCCACACAACGCCCTGTGGAAGTGATGATACCTGTACCACATCCCTGTCATCCTCGTCATTGATGCAGGGAAACAAAACTGTGCATCTGATGCACAGGGTAACTATATAAATTAACATGTACTTGTGTAATGCAGTGTTGCTTTGCCATGCCACTTGGACTGGTCACTGACAGAGACTGCATGATAACATTTATAATGAGTAAGCCACATAAATTTGTGTACCTTATGTTGTATGATGTTGTAATAGCTGTAGACTTACACAATGAAAGGTGTGTTGTGGGTCTGTCTATGTTTCAGTTTCAGGAGTCTGCAGGTGACATCTATGGATGCACAGCAGCAATAAACCCATAGATGTCACAGCATAGGATGGAATTCCATCACAGAATAAATATGTCATCAGCAAGGTATAAAACTATAGGTGCATGACTCCATAGGTTCATATGTGTATAACAGGTTAACAAGGACACTGGCATCATCCACCCTGCTCATGCATGCCTAATCTATAAACAGGTCTGATCCCCTTGAAAAGTGTCACAAGAGTTTCAGGAGCTAACACACCAACAAGCTGTGGTGATGGAGATTACCCATCTACAAATTTCATGTGTTCATTACAGACATTTGTCCTATACCATTTATGAATGTCTTGTTCTGCATCCCATTGTGTAGCTTGCACATGATGTGCATTACAGCAGATGTGTGCTTCCCATGCATGGGAGCCTGTTACATATAGGGTGTAGTGCCTGTGTTACATACCTGTCACTCCACCATGTACTATTTATACCACAGTGACGGTGTAGGTGTGTAGAACAGGTAAGACATGTGTCAGTCCTGTCTTGGATATGTGGGAGGTACACAGTGGGATCCGGCAACCCTGTGTATGGCAGCCATACACATCCTTACCAAGGCATGTAGGAGACAGACTATACATGTATGATCTTGACATGGTCTGCATATGACATGTTATCTACATTATGTATTGGTTTACCATGGAACCTGTGTGGCTGCTACAGTTGTAAGATATACCTGTGTAGCGACATAGCAAAGGTGCCATTGCACACAGTCAGTGATAGATGTGATGAGTGCCAAATACAGTATAACAATGACAGTCTGGGATTTACATGTCATACCTTTTCCTGGATAACTGTTGGTTCTGTTTGGGATTCAGTGACAGCTCCTAAAATGCAATGACATGCTAATGTAGTCAGTCAGAGGTCACTGACAGTGGCCATAGCTGCAGAGAAGGGAATGGCTAGAAGGGGTACTCCATTAATGATATCTGGTAAAATCCACTGTTGACTGGCATCACTGTAGTGTAGGTCTTCCACTGCTATCCTCCCAGAATATGACTATCAGACACTTGCCTATCCACCAGCTGACATACCACTCTGTAAATAACCTACACAGTTTCCAGCAAGACCTGCTGGCCTAATATTATCAAACACCTTGTAAGACTATGGTAGGTGGGTTGCGTCATATTCCCCTTAGCTATTGCATAGTTTGACACTCAAAGAGGTCCACTGGTTAGGGTAGGTGGGCGTGATGTGGCCTTGAGCAAAACAAACAGTTTGTGGTCCAGTGTCAGTAGGTATACAACATTGTTACCGCTTGCATCCGTGCTACCTCCTGTCAAGGCATTTCATATCACATGACTCAGAGATCTGGGGAAACTGCTTGGCACTGCATGCTAGTTGTCCTTTGTGCAAGTAGGCATTGCAGTTATTTCCATCATGCTCCAAGAAGCGAGTCATCCAAGGTGTCTGTGCATAGCACAGACAAACATGTTTGGGAAGCGTAGTATATGTATACCCTGTGAAGGTAATGTGGGGGGTTTGCACAGGTATTCTGCAGTTGGACACTACCCAAGTGGTGTATACTGGAAGGACACAATTACCTTATAAAGACTGTGTAAAGCAGGGAAGTCCACAGAATTGCCAGTGACTGGTACCTACTAATGTTGGTCTCACCAAAAAGACTCTCACATAGGATGCCATGCTCTGATACACTTTCTGTCATCACACACAAAATGTTACTATGACACTCATGATGAGAAATAGGGCACATGCTGTGTGTTCATCCACATAGCTGCCCCACATCATAAAAGGCTCTGTAGGCTGCACATACCCTTCTCCAGGTAGATGTCTTGATTAGTAACCTGGGAATACGGTTGGCTTTTGCATGTATTATGCCTTCTATTCCATGACAAGAGGGGGATTAGGAGCAGTGCTTCAGCATCACAATATAATGTACAATGTCCAGTGACAAAGATATGAAGGCTTGCTGAAACAAGCAACACAGTGGTGGTGATCCATCCCAGGTGACAATTTCACAGCAAGTCATGCATCCTGCCCTTCAACAAATTAATGGTGGGTATCTGCATGACATGACTGTAAGGCCTATTGCAGCGGACTGTCCACCTTTGGACAATGTGTGCCCACCTACCACATGTCCTAGGCATGTCATTATGTATCCAAAACACGTCTGTGTTGCCACGTCATGTGACACAACAACCAGTATGCTGTCTGGTTGCTTGACAGCCACCGTATGCTTGCAAGGCCAACGTAATGTCAACAGAGTTGAACAAATCCTCTCTGCATACATGGGCATCCGCATCCTCACTGCAAGGAGTGCCTACAAACACTGTATAGCAGACTGTGAACCTCAAGGGTGTGGCAACATGACCCCACTCCTATGACACACAAATACAATGTGTGACAGATGTGACTGCATTTCAAAGCTTGCTGCCATGGTGTCTTGAACAGCAGTTATTACATATGTCAATGAGCATTTTTCCAACATGCACACCTCACATCATGCGCCACATACACCCACAACACACACACCTGCATGTGTGCAGCTCCTTACCAGACACATTCCCAAACAGCTGACACCTCAGAAAATCCTGCCTCTGGAGAGCACAGTACACATAATACTGCATGCACCACTCTCTCACAAGTCAAACACCTGAGGCAAAACACAAAATTACACCTTTTAGTCATAGGTGATTACATTGAGACACATTGATGTCTGTGTCAACAGGCTACATATGGGAAAGATCACAGTTAGCTGTGTGTGGGTTGCCATCATATGCCATACCACTCATTAGTACACATCAAGGAATATAACTTAACATTATGTTGACATCATAGTTCCTGTAGGTGTGTACAACTAGGGATATATGTCACAGGACTGTATGCAGACACAGGAATGAGCTTAGTCACTCTGTGTCCCTCGTGGGTATGTGCATACCTTTCAGCTGCTGTTGACCCTCACCTAGAATGATGGCTGCATATTAACATAAATTGATGGAAGTCAATAATTGCCTTAGTGTGTGGTGTCATTGTGAGGGGGATCTACTACATGTGTACCTGGGATGCCTTGTTCAACAGACATCAGTGTTTCACCAGTGATGAGTTTCATCTCTCCCCCATGACAATGCATCTTATATGCACTGTCTGAAGGGAAAACTTTGCAACGAGAACACCATATCTTTATACAACATCATGGTTATGCTGCTACACTCTGGGAATGGCAACACTGAACCACACTCTGTGGAAGGGGTCCACACCTTGGAATATGCAGACATGTGTGCTGTCAAGGACATCTGGTTCAAGGCTGCGGACAGCACCACAGCCATACCAGACTACACGTCCTTCCACATGTTCAAACCTCAAAATGACAGTGCACAAGATAATGCAGATGGTGTATACATATTCATTAAGGATAGATACACATCCAGATTTTGTGAAACACTGAGATTTCCCAGAGACACGGCAGGTGTCATTCACCACTGGAAGGGCACATAATCAAGCAATAGCCAGCTACAGAAGCAACTGCATGACTCCAGGTACCCATTGTGTGTATTTGTATGTACATGTGTCTATCAAGATATATCATTACACCATGATTTGGGGTGGCATTAAGTGACCACCAACTGTGTTGCTTAGTTGTGCTGCAGCTCACTTACCCAAAGGTTAGTTCACATCCTTAACTACAATGCCATGAAGCAGTGCTGTGACATCCCCATAATGGAAACCAATGTAATGCATCATGTTTTTACCAATATGGGTGACCACTGCAGCCCCCCAGTGTGAGGTCCTCCTTGGTGGTATCTGACCACAGATCAGTATCATGAAAACTATCAGAACTAACTCCTCTTTGCAGACAATGCAGACATATATTTCCACAAAGCAATTTATTACTTCATCTGGGATGATTTACATAGGTTGACTGCACCACCCCCTCAGATGGGACAGGAAAGTATGCAGAGCACTACACCCATGCATTATGCAAGCAGCATTATAACTGCATGGACTTGGCTGTACCTGACAGGAGGAATACAGGCTCCTCATGGCATAGCACTCCTACTTTATGGACAACTGCCATTATCGGGCTGTACAATAAGAGGTGGACATTGTTGTGTGACAGTTGGGGTGAGGGTACTCCCCTAAAATGGAGGCACAACATCCTCAGCTAAAACAAGCACAGTGTTGTTGTGATGTCATGTAGACAAGTTATATGACAAAATTAACCACCCACACAAAGCAGGACCACAATGTAGAGTGTAGTTACATGTGTAACCACAAAGGACAGGCCCAGATTTTTGGTGAACTCATACATAATGATGCCACATATAATGGGTCTATCCTCATCGGTAACCTGTAGCTCCACAGGTTCTGCGTCAGCTTCACTCCCTGTCCCTACCACATGTGACACATGACATTCCTACAACTTGTCCTATACCTACCATATCTACAGAGGAAGTCGTAAATTACCTCTCTTTGAGGGATACATAGCATCTATTGGACATGCTAACATTTATTTATTCGTTTATTTTACATTCGTTGACCAGGATAGTCTGACTTTATACATGTCCATTTTCAAAGGGGGCCCAAGGAGAAAACCTCCAAGGTAGAACATACAGTAAAAATCACAAAATGATTACAAGTTACACACAGTTTACAGGCTCCAGTTGAGCAAGCATATAATATAATCATACATTTTTAAAACAGTATTGACACATTGACTAGGCCATATAACATGATTACAAACTCTATAGAGGAGGATCTAGTCGGGTTTGGAAGAAGGACATAGTCAGTGACTTTTAAAGTATAGCTTGAGGCTTTTTTTGAACTGAGTAAGAGAGGGCTCAAGAGTAAGATCAGCAGGAAGAGAATTCAAAGTTTTTCCAACAGAGTTAGCAAACAGAGAGTCCCCCGCAGAGTTGTTGGTTTTGGATGTTTGAACCGGTAGTTTATTAGAAGAGTGAAGTGACCTCAGGTTGCTATGAGGGTTGATGATTTTGGATGTTTGAACCAGTAGTTTATTAGAAGAGTGAAGTGACCTCAGGTTGCTATGAGGGTTGATGATTTTGGATGTTTGAACCAGTAGTTTATTAGAAGAGTGAAGTGACCTCAGGTTGCCATGAGGGTTGATGATTTTGGATGTTTGAACCAGTAGTTTATTAGAAGAGCGACGTGACCTCAGGTTGCCATGAGGGTTGATGATTTTGGATGTTTGAACCAGTAGTTTATTAGAAGAGTGAAGTGACCTCAGGTTGCTATGAGGGTTGATGATTTTGGATGTTGAACCAGTAGTTCATTAGAAGAGCGAAGTGACCTCAGGTTGCTATGAGGGTTGATGATTTTGGATGTTGAACCAGTAGTTTATTAGAAGAGCGAAGTGACCTCAGGTTGCTATGAGGGTTGATGATTTTGGATGTTTGAACCAGTAGTTCATTAGAAGAGTGAAGTGACCTCAGGTTGCCATGAGGGTTGATGATATTTTTAAGTGCAGGCATATTATCAGGGTGGTTGAGAGCTTTATGGGCAATTATAAGCTGGTTGTACTGAAGTAGGCTAGGCCATTCTAGCCACCCCAGAAGATTTAGGTTGTGACAGTGGTGGGTCTTGCCTGTTGAAAATCTAGCAATATGGTTATAACAGCTGGAGAATTTGCTAAGAGCGGATTTGTTCAAATTAGTGAGTAGAGGGGAGGCATAAAGAAGAGTAGAGAGTAGATGGGAATGAGCAGTAACAGTCCTAGCAAATGGAGTAAGGAACGGTTTGATCTTATAAAGGGAGCCAAGTATTTTGTTAATGGTTTTGATAGTTTGATTGACATGGCTATCAAATTTGAGGGTGTTGTCTATTGTGACACCTAACAGTTTGGTTTGTGCATCTGGGGAGATAATGGCACCGTTATTAGATTTTATGGTAAAGAGTAGTGAGGAAGAATTACAAGTGGGGGAGAAAAAAGCAACTTTGTTTTGTTAGGGTTTAATATCAGCTAATGGTTAGAGAGACAGTTTTCAACTATATTGAAAGTATTCTGGGTTAATGTCATTAGCTCTGTCAGGGAGGTAGCTGAACAAATCAAGGTGGAGTCTTCCACATATTGGATACAGGTAACATTTGGGATGACAGTAGGAAAGTCATTAATAAAGAGAGAGAAAAGAAAGGGGTCCTATTATGGAGCCCTGGGGGCACCTAGGGTGATGGGTAGATGGGTTGATAGTTTGTCCTGCCATAGGACGGCTTGTTGTCTATCACACAGGTAAGATTGGAACCATTGAAGTGCACAGCTATTTAGTGAGAATCCCTTAAGGGTGTGCATGAGTATTTGGTGGTTGACCATATTGAAGGCCTTGGAGAGATCTAAAAGAGGGCTGAGGAAAGCTTTATATTATTTCTGTTATGGTTTATGGTGTTAGAGAAGGATAGGAGGGCTGAGGTGGTACTATGGTGTGGCCTAAAACCATGCTGAGAGTTAGACAACAGCTTATTCTGTGTATAGAATGCATAAGTTGTTTATGGACACACTTCTCCATAATTTTAGCCAATAGTGACAGAATAGCTATGGGTCTAAAGTTTTACAGTTCAAAGGAGCTGCCTCCTTTATGGAGTGGTATTACATGAGATATTTTCCAAATGGAGGGGTTGGTGGCTTCAGATAAGGCTCTGTTGATTATGATAGAGATGGGGTATTCTATGGCATCTGCTGTTTTTTGCAGATACTTTGATGGGAGGTGATCAGCTGCTAGAGTAGTTGGTTTTAATTTCTTAATTAGAGATCTGATAAGTGATGTAGAAACAGGCTGAAAGCTAAAGGAGAGTGGGGTATTAGCTAAAGGAGAGTGGGGTATTAGCTAAAGGAGAGTGGGGTATTAGCTGAAGGAGAGTGGGGTATTAGCTAAAGGAGAGTGGGGTATTGGCTGTGGCAGAATTTGGGTTGGAGCAGCTGGGTGCCATTTGGATGGCTAGGGATTGGATAGTCTTTGTGAAGAAACTATTAAAGGTATTTACAATATCCTCTGGGGATTTATGGTTGGAAGCTGATAGGGTAGGAGTGGAGAACTGTCCTGGGTGAAGAAGTTTGTTTATTCCTGACCAAACATTTGAGGTTTGTTGTGATGTTTTTGTTGAAGATGGTAGTAGAATTTTTTTTTGTCTAGTATAATAGATTTTTTTGTGTGATTCCTTAGCTGTCGGTATCGGAGTTGATCTACTGGGTTGTTTGTGGCATGCCATTTGTCCCATGCTTTATTTCTACCTATGATTTTAAATTTGGTCTCTTTTGAGAGCCACGGGGCAGTTTTTGTTTTGGTTCTAATGGAGCGAGCAGGAGTGTGAGAATCAAGAATAGTAAGGAATTCAGAATTAAAGTATGCTACTGTATCGTCCTGTGAAAGGTGCTTTAGGATTGACCAATTGCAAGCTTTAAGTTCATTTTTAAAATTGGTGGAGTTGAAGTTCTTATTATTTCTGATGGTTTTAAAGGTGGTCTGTTGGGGGTTGTCCACCTTGCGATTGATAATGTACGTAAGTAAGTGGTCACTTAGGTTATCTGGGAAGGTCCGTGACTTGTACATATAGGGGTGGCTGTTCATAAGTATCCAATCTAGGATACTGTCTTTGTTATTGGGTTTGCCTATCCTGGTGGGGGAGGATATGAGCTGTGTAAAACTGTATAGGTTGACATCGGTTGTAGGAGATTCCGAGGAACAGGTGTTCAAATCAATGTTAAAATCTCCAAGCACCATAGTTTCTTGGGGGTAGGTACTGGATAACCAGTGGAGGATGTCCTCCAGGGTGTTTGTATTATTACCCTGGGGGAATGTAATCACAGACAATGTTTATGCATTTGTTATTGTTAGTCTGTAGTTTGGTAATAAGAATTTCTGCATTATTAAACTGGGGTGGTTGTAGGGAGAGCATAGTGACATCTAGTGTATTTTTATAGAGTACAGCTACCCCACCACCCTTCCTAGTAGTATGATCTAATCTAAGTATGTTGTACCCTGGTGGTATTACCTCATTGTTACAGTACAGCTACCCCCACCACCCTTCCTAGTAGTACAATCTAATCTAAGTATGTCATAGCCTGGTGGTATTATCTCATTGTTACAATACAGCTACCCCACCACCCTTCCTAGTAGTATGATCTAATCTAAGTATGTCGTACCCTGGTGGTATTACCTCATTGTTACAGTACAGCTACCCCACCACCCTTCCTAGTAGTACCTTCCTAGTAGTATGATCTAATCTAAGTATGTCATACTCTGGTGGTATTACCTCTTTGTGTTTAGTTACCGGTTTTATCCAGGTCTCCGTAAGACATAATACATTGGGGGAGTAAACTGCTAAGAGTGCATGCAGATTATAGACCTTATTGTTTATGCTTCTGATATTTAGTTGGCAGGTCAGGAGATAATTAGGGGGCCTATTAGCTAGTGTTATGTTAGGAGGAATATTAGTTTGGGAACTGGAATCAGCAGGTGGGGATGAGCTAGGGTTTGGGTGGATGTCTCCATCCCAGGCTGCATCCTACATGGGATCTGATGAGGATTACTAACACCATTGGGAAACTTTGTAATCATACTGAAACCACTGGCTGCACCTCAGCAGACTGGACAACAGCAACTGTTATACCATTCCACATAGGTGGCGCATCCACTGACCACAGAACTATAGACGTCTTTGCCTGAGTGTCCATATAAGTATGCTTGTAGGTCCAATCATCATGGAGATGATTAGCACACATATATGTGATCTGCACACAGTTGACCGTGCACAAATTGGATGTCTGACAGGGAGATAATGACTGTTAAATGTAGTGTACATTTCTGAGGCAGTCACCAAGGACCTGGGTGAGGGGACATCAGGGCATACAACCCCCTGGATTTAGCCAGGCCATCTGACTATATCCCCCACACAGGCATAATTTACAAAAGCACCCACTTAGGCATCCATGATAATATTATTTTAGTGGTCACTAAGTGCTCCATTGATGGCAAACATACTCAACATGGGGGCACCCACCTCCAATAGCTGATCTGTGAACAGCAGTGTTCAACAGGGCAGAGTCCTGGGTCCTCTACTGCTTGGAATCCATTTAACTATGTTGCAAGCAAATACTGAATGCCTGTGGTAACAATGTTGGCTGATACCTGCAAACTGTGACCACTCATAGAGTCTGTGAGTTATGTCTATATTCTACAAAAGGGTATTGATGAACAAATGCCTGTTGACATACTAATGGCCATAAACTCCATGCAAATGTACATGTAGTATCATTTGCATCAGTAACACCCATGTACCTGGTAAGAAGGATATCAGTCGCAACATGTGATGTACATACTCAGGGGTGATGCAGCTGGGTACACAGGCCTGGCTGCACATATTTATACTTAATGTTCATGAGATCACCATGTCTCCCCAGTGGTATGACAGAAATCATATGTCATAACTGAGGGCACAGTCATCCGTAATTGACATACTCATAACCTCCATGTAGTCTTCCCTCAGCATGCCAATATCTGAGTGCAATGGCCATTTGGTAATGTACCTTCCCAAGCACTACTGGGAATTGCACACAACAGTATGATCCCTCATGAAGGAACTTCATGTCTTCAGTATCTGTTCAAAGGGGATCATCTGAAATCAGTGTAATTGTAGCCTTTGGCATATAGACTACTCATATGTGATCTCTGCCTTGCATACAGTGCAATGTGTGACCATGCTTGATTGTAAATACTACATGTCTGTAGGTGGCATGGTACATGGATTAGTTACTCTAAGGACATTAACCTAGTATTTGACATTAATAATACATGCTGATGGGAGAGATCTGTCTAGCAGACTTTAACACACCTTTGAAACAGAACCCTGCCTAATGGCAAACAGAGCACCTCAGTGCACCTCATGGCATGCCACCTGTATAATTGGCTGGGAGACCATCATTTCACCACAGAACTTCTGCCTGAGTTCTTCTTGGACTGGGGCAGTATGTGCTGATCATATACATAAGGGTATAAAGTTGTTTAGGATTGTGAGGACTGTATGGCCATTATGCTAGGGAAGTTCAAATGTCCTATGGTTCCATAAGCTGATGTAAAATGCTGTAACAGCCACACACACAAACCTGGCTACTTTGAGGATAGCACCACTTCCAACTACTGCTTAGAGGACATGACGCACACATAGTGCAAGTCGGCTATATGTAGATTAGAACCCTTGCCTATCTAATGGTGCATACTACAGAGCACAGTATGTGATGCATGTAACACACCTCATGTCTGCTATTACTATCTCTTTAGGACATATTATGCTTGATGACATCAGCAGGCCTAGTTATGATCAAGCATTTGGAGGCCCACATCACGTGCTGCAAATAAAACACTGCAAAACTCGATGTCTTCCTAAAGTACTGGGGTGATCATATGTACACAATACACCCACATCACATGCTACAAATAAAACACTCCAACACTCTATGTCTTCCTAAAGTACTGGGGTGCCCATATTTACACAATACAAGCATATACACAGCAAGTGTCTTGGAGTGAGATTAGAACCACTACTGAATTAGTTTTACACACTATAGATCACAGTAGCTATTACACATGCCGTGACTTAATTCTGGCATTAGGATGGCAGCTGGTAGTTTTAACTCAGATGACATGATCAGATCTTGTAGAAGAGGGCAGATTAGTGGCCAGCAGCAACAAAGAGGGCCAAAATGTGCATAACATTGCAGTTTGATAGCCAATGAATTATTCTCAGCTGTTTTACAGGGGGATACCCATGCACACACAGCAAATTTTCTGGAGAACCCATATCTATCTAGACTTACACACTATAGATCACAGTAGGTATCCCACATGCCACAGCTTAAGTCTGATATTACAGGAGCAGCTGGTAGTCTTAAGGTAGATGACATCATCAGTCCTTGTAGAAGAGTGCAGATTGGTAGCCAGCAGTAACATACAGGGCCAAAAGGTGCATACCATTGCAGTTTGATAGCCAATAAGTGATTCTCAGTTGTTTTGCAGGGGGATACTCACGAACACACAGCAAGTGCCCTGGAGTGAGAGTAAAACCCTTATCTCTCTAGTCTTACACACTATAGCTCACAGTAGTTATCACATGCGTCATGGCTTAAGTCTGAAATTATAATGGCAGCTGGTAGTCTTAAGGTAGATGACATCATTAGGCCTTGTAGAAGAGGGCAGACTGGTAGCCAGCAGCAACATACCTTTAGAGCAGAATACATATCACATGTGCCATGGCTGATGTCTGTTTTATATATAATTACCAATAAACTGTTTGTGGATTACACAAGCTATGTTTGTGCTGAACAGCATCTTTGGCCTGCAGAGTGATATTGCTTTGTAATGTTGTCTGCATCTAGTATTCTAGCAGTCAGATAACTGTTATTTATCCTAGCTATGTATATACAGTTTCCAGTGTGGCCATATGTGGCTGTCTACACTTGGATGGACAACCCTGTGGACAGGAACAATGTGCACTGTCCATGCATGCATAGCCAACATTATACATTACACCACCTGCTCAGCAGTTGCTGTATGTGTGGTGACATCCAGCAGGCACAGGGGTCTGTAGGTTAGTGCATTATGTACTACTGAACCCTTATTTTTGATCCTTTGAGCAGCATTATAGATGTGTGATAGTGCAGCTTTAATCACCATTATTAAGGAATGTAGGACAATATAGACATCCACACCCATATTTATGCATATAACAGGGATGTATATATAAATGTAGGTGTGTGTACATACAATATGTGTATGTGTTATGCAGATATATGGGGAGAGACTGAGATGCATGTTTTGCATATAATATATATATATATATATATATATATATATACACACACACACATATATATATATGTGTGTGTGTGTGTGTGTGTGTGTATATACAGGTATATATGTATTTGTAAATACATAGAGATAGATATACCATCTATGTGAGAAACAGATAGTGACAGGCAGATATGTATACATATACAGTGGATATAAAAAGTTTACACACCCATGTAAAAATGCCAAGTTTTTGTGATATAAAAAAATGAAACCTCAATAAATCATTTCAAAACTTTTCCCAGCTTTAATATGACCTATAACCTGTACAATTCAACTGAAAAACAAACAAATATGTTAGGGGAAAAATATAAAAAATAAAAAACGTACAATACGCTGGTTGCATAAGTGAGCACACCCTTAAACTAATACTTTGCTGTGTGTGCACACCCATAAACTAATACTTTGTTGAAACACCTTTTGAATTAATTACAGCATTCAGTCTTTGTGACAGACGAGTACCAGTAAGAGTGAAAGGGAAGGTCTACAAGAAGGTAGTGAGACCAGCTATGTTATATAGGTTGGAGACAGTGGCATTGACAAAAAGGCAGGAGTTAGAGCTGGATGTGGCAGAGTTAAAGATGTTAAGGTTTGCACTGGGTGTGACGAGGGTGGACAGGATTAGGAATAAGTATATTAGAGGGTCAGCCCAGGTTGGAAGGTTTGGAGACAAAGCCAGAGAGGCAAGATTACATTGGTTTGGACATGTGCTGAGGAGGGATGCTGAGTATATTGGGAAAAATATGCTAAGAATGAAGATACCAGGTAACAGGAAAAGAGGAAGGCCTAAGATAAGGTTTATGGATGTGGTGATAGAGGACATGCAGGTGGTTGGTGTGACAGAGCAAGATGCAGAGGACAGGAAGAAATGGAAGCAGATGATCCACTGTGGTGACCCCTAATGGAAACAGCTGAAAGATGATGGTGATTCAGTCTTCTTGGGTACATCTTGACTTGGTAACATTTTCCCACTCTTCCTTGCAAAAGCACTCCAAATCTGCCAGATTGCAAGGGCATGTCTTGTGCACAGCCCTTTTCAGGTCACGCCACAAATTTTCTATTGGATTTAGGCCAGGGCTCTGGCTGGGCCATTTCAAAACTTTAATTTTCTTCTGGCGAAGCCATTCTTTTGTTGATTTGGATGTATGTTTGGGGTCATTGTCATGTTGAAAGGTGAAATTCCTCTTCATCTTCAGCTTTCTAACAGATGCCTGAAGGTTTTGGGCCAAAAGTGACTGGTATTTGGAACTGTTCATAATTCCCTCCACCTTGACTAAAGCCACAGTTCCAGCTAAAGAAAAGCAACCCCAAAGCATGATACTGCCACCACCATGCTTCACCCTGAGGATGGTGTTCTTTTGGTGACGCAAAGTGTTGTTTTTGCACCAAACGTACCTTTTGGATTTGTGGCCAAAAAGTTTAACCTTGGTCTCATCAGACCATAACACATTTTCCCACATGCTTTTGGTAGATTTGATGTATTGTTTTGCAAATTTTAGCTGGACCTGGATGTTTTTCTGTGTAAGAAAAGGCATCTGTCTTGCAACCCTATCCCATAGTCCAGGAGAATACAGGAGATTGTTTTCACATGTAGTACACAGCCATACTTGCCAGAAATTCATGGAGTTCCTTCAGTGTTGCTGTAGGTCTCTTGGCAGCCTCCCTGACCAGTTTTTGTCTTGTCTTTTCATCAATTTTGGAGGGACATCCACTTCTTTGCAACATGAATGTTGTCCCATATTTTCTCTACTTTTTGATGACCATCTTCATTGCCTTCCATGGTATATCCAATGCTGCAGAAATTTTTTTGTACCCTTCTCCTGACTGATACCTTTCAATGATGAGATCCCTTTAATACTTTGTAAGCTCTCTGCAAACCATGTCTTTTGCTGTAGCAGGCAACTGAGTAAATGTCAGGAAAATCCTACTAGGGCAGCTGAACCTTATTATTTAGGAGTTAATCAGAGTCTCTTTAATTGATGGAAGGTGTGTATCCAAGAAGACTAAATACTGTAATTAAATCAAAAGGTGCTTCAACAAAGTATTAGTTTAAGGGTGTGGACAGACAACAAAGTATTAGTTTAAGGGTGTGCACATTTATGCAACCAGCATATTGACATTTTTTATTTTTTATATTTTTTCCCCTAACAGATTTGTTTGTTTTTCAATTGAATTGTACAGGTTATAGGTCACATTAAAGGTGGGAAAAGTTTTGAAATGATTTATTAGGGTCTCATTTTTTTTATTTAAAAAAAACTGGCATTTTAACAGGGGTGTGTAAACTTTTTATACCCACTGTATGTATGCATGTATACACATATCTATACATGACAGGTCATTTTGATCATTTCACCACAGAGCTTCTGCCTGTGTTCCTCTTGGACTGGGGCAATATGTGCTAATCATATACATGAGGGTATAAAGTTGTCTAGGATTGTGAGAACTGTACAGCAATTATGCTAGGGAATTTCAAACATCCTATGCTTCCATAAGCTGATGCTGTAACAGCCACACACACAAACCTGGCTACATCGAGGATAGCACCACTTCCAACTTCTGCTTACAGGACATGGCACACACATAGTGCAAGTTGGCTGTATGTAGATTAGAGCACTTCCCTATCTAATGGTGCACACTACAGATCACAGTACGTGATGCATGTAACACACCTCATAGGTTCGTAGATTGGGTTCATAGATTAGTACTAAGCTAACTGCCCTTGAGAGCCATTTTAAGCCTAGCCAAGTATCCCTTGTGAGACTCAAATCCCGTACCTTCTGTTTGTAAGGCAAACACCTAAACCATTAGAACACCCTCCCAACCCCTGTAATCATGTCTGCTATTACTATCTCTTTAGGACATACTATATTTGATGACATCAGCAAGCCTAGTTGTGGTCACGCATTTGGAGGCCCACATCAACTGCTACAAATAAAATGTTGCAAAACTCTATGGGCCGGATTCACGAACAGCCAAATTTCATGTAGGAACAGTGTAGCAGCTCCTGCACCCAATATGGTCACCGTGCGATCCAGGATATGGCCACCTTCACGTGTACAAATTACCCTATACTGTTCCTGCATGGAATTCCATTCAGTATGCAAATCACCTCATTTGCTGGTGAAAACCATGCAGATGAGGTAATTTTGCGATCCAGCAACCTGAACAGATTCCTTATGGGACATTTTTGCCTCTAACAAAACAGAGGCATGACAGCTCGTGAAAAGCATGTATTATGTAGAACAGAGAAGCCAATGGCCAAATATAAGGCCACTGGCATTAAAAGGCACATACATTTTATAAAAATCAGACTTTTGTTTTTGGCCAATCTTGGCAGTTTACGCTAAGGGGAGCAGCGCTCAAACATGGGGTTGCTGAAAATAAAAAAATTAAAAAAAAGGAAAAAAACTGCCTTTTAACAGAAATTTGCATTTTGCCATTATAGTCAATGGCAGGCAGAATGTAAACAAGACAAGGGAGCACTGGTTGCCAAGGGGAAAGGGTGTGCTTGGGAATTGTAACTATGGAACTGCACACTGGTGTATGCAAATGAAGGGGACCTATACTGAATCACAGATTTCTACCTAATGGAAGCCTGCACCTAACTGTGCAGGTGCAGGAATAGGGAACCATGTAGGCAGGACAAGAGGATGACTTCAGTGGTGGGTGTTTCATGCTTGGTGTAAACTTATTGGAGCCCTGTGGCCCATGTTTGCTCTTAGCTAAGCAGTGCCAAGGAAGGGGGTGTGTCTCACATTGTTGAGCACTGTTTTCCCTGCTTAAATGGGTGTGCGCGCCATGCACCGGGTTTAAAAAAAAAAAAAAACATGAAATATCAGCTCACTTCACATCTGAGCACTAGGTATGTGTGGCGTGCCTCAGGGCTTAAATAAGAAGGCAATGGGAAGGGAAAACAGCAGTAGGAAGGCAGTCAAGGAGAACTAGCATAGCTATCAGGTGAAATGTATCAGAATCAACCAATTATGCAGGCAGCAGCCCAGCCCTGCACAGTACTATAAACTATGCAAACCCCTTTCACTCTATTTTTTCACACAAACTCTACACCACCAGTGTACACAGACGGGGAAATTTTACCTGAGAAAACTAATAAAATGATAGGGGCTGCTGTTGCTCTCATACATCAATATGTGCAGGAGGCTGAGGATGGTGAAGATGTGAATGCTGATGACCATCCCGCAGTGAGGAGGAGAAGAGTGTATAGACCCAGGGTAACCTAACAGGGCCTACATGAGCTGGAGATAGTGGACTGCTATAGGGTGGACAGGGACATTCTACAGCAAATTGTTGAGCTGTGCTGGCCCTGCCTCACACACAGAACCAACAGAGGGGAATCCATCCCAGTGGATACAAAAGTTTGTGTAGGCTTACGAATATTAGCCACAGGTACCTTCCAAAGAGCAACTGGGGATATCATGGGGATCTCACAGGCATCAGCATCCGGGGTACTCCACCAGTTCCTGGATGCCATGTCAGCACATGCCGGTGAGCACATAGATTTCCCCATCACCCATGAGGCGTTGACCAGCAGTATGCATCTCTTCCACCAATTAGCAAAATACCCTGAGGTAGTGGGTGCTATAGATTGCACACACATACACATACACATACACATTAAAATACCACCCAGTGAGCGGGGTAGGGTCTACATAAACCTCAAGGGCTTCCCCTCCATCAACTGCCAGGTCACATGTGATGCTCAGGGCATTATCTTAAATGTGTGTGCTGGCAGCCCTGGAAGCTATCACAACTCCCACATCTGGTATATGACACAGCTGTACCAGTCATTTGCCAGTGGGGACATCCCATATGGCACCCTAGTGGGGGATGCTGGCTACTCAATGGAGCCGTGGCTGATGACACCCCTCAGAAATGCACACACGCACAAGAACAAGAACTCCATAATGAGGCACACGCACAAACCAGAATCATAATAGAGTGTGTGTTGGGGATGCTCAAGTCATGGTTCCGCTGCCTGGACATATCCGGTGGAGCCTTGCAGTTCTCTCCAGCTACATGTACACAAATGTTCATAGTATGGGCCATGCTACACAATATGATCCTGCAGAAACAGCTGCAGCAGAAACAGCACAGGGGAAGGCCACAAAGCCCCCCACCATTGCCAAGGCCAGCACAGGCACATAGGGACTTGGAGGAGGAACCACCTGAGCCTTCCCATGTAGACAAAAGGAGGTGTGCCCAGTATGTCCAGGCCTTTGCCAAGAGGCAACGCATAGCACATACACTGACACTGTAGGGACCCAGGGAATGACACCTCTCTCTGACTCACACATACAGTAAAAGGGATGCCAAATATGATGCTACCTGTGCTTTACCATGTATAGGGAGTGTACTATGTGTACCCAACATAGTCATCCCTCCAGCACTGTTGTCAGTACTGGCCCAGCCACAAGGTAAGTCACTCTTCCTATCCAAGCCGGCCCAATCTACAGTTACTGAATGGAGTAGTATGTTCTGATAGTTGTATCTATGGTATGGACATGAGCATGCAAGGGAATCGGGTGGCTGAATGAGATGGCAGCAGATAGTGGACACCTATATGGGCAGCATGCAATCCATAACAAATACTGGTGTCAACACACTAGGCAATACTAGACAAGGTGACAAATCCCACTGCAGTACATGTGGTGACCAAAATGTGTGTGCATAGGACACACACATGCATGTCAGTGAGGCTCACATACTCACCACCAGCCTCTGCCAGCAGGACATGTGTAGATGACCATAAAGAGAGGCTAGGCTAAGGCCTCCAATTAATGGCAATGGTGAACATCCCCACCTCCAGACCTACACAGACAGAATGCAACAGGTATGGCAGTTGTATGTTAGTTCTGAAGTGTAAAAAGTCTGAAACTGAAATGTAGGTCACTAAATCCTAAGATCTGTATTCGATGATATGCCTCCAGTCTGCATGATAGGTCAGAATACAATATGATGTGGAAGCCAACAGAGTACCTGACATACCAGTACAGTCATAGCACAGTTTAAAGTTGTCAGGTATGCCCCCCTCCCACAATCCTATGTAGAAATGCAGTAACATGCAAGTGTGAGGAGTAGTATCAGTGGAGCACAGATTACCCAAGCTGGCCCAATCTACAGGATAGTGTGCCCCTCCCCCACAATCCTATGTAGAAATGCAGTAACATGTAAGAGTGAGGAGTAGTATCTGTAGAGCACAGATTACCCGAGCTGGCCCAATCTACAGGATAGTGTGCCCCTCCCCCACAATCCTATGTAGAAATGTAGTAACATGTAAGTGTGAGGAGTAGTATCAGTGTAGCACAGATTACCTGAGCTGGCCCAGTCTACAAGATAGTGTGCCCCTCCCCCACAATCCTATGTAGAAATGCAGTAACATGTAAGGGTGAGGAGTAGTATCAGTGGAGCACAGATTACCCGAGCTGGCCCAATCTACAGGATAGTGTGCCCTCCCACAATCCTATGTAGAAATGCAGTAACATGTAAGGGTGAGGAGTAGTATCTGTAGAGCACAGATTACCCGAGCCGGCCCAATCTACAGGATAGAGTGCCCCTCCCCCACAATCCTATGTAGAATTGCAGTAACATGTAAGTGTAAGGAGTAGTATCAGGGGAGCACTGATTACCCAAGCTGGCCCAATCTGCAGGATAGATTGTTGCATGTGTACAATATGCAGAGGTCTGTGTGCTAGGTTGTTGTGTGTTCAATATTGTCTGGAAGTGGCCAGCATGTAGGCATTGAGGGTTGTGTCTCGGTGGCCTGTGGGCAGTACTGTGGTTGACAGGGCCATGTTCTGAAAACAGCAGTGATAAACACAATGCTTCTCAACAATACCCATGTCATCAGTCATCCATAATCACTGTCCAGATGTCAGTATCTGTCACTGTCTGAAAGATGGACATGCCATAAATGTGGGCCCATACATACACACAGTACACAGGTGAAGGTACCCTAGACAGAGTACATAAAATGTAACTGTCGTCTGCACACAACTTTGGAATTGTGCATACAGGTTAGCAGCACTTTAGTTGTCTGTGTAGTATGGAATACTGATGTAGTCTGGACAATCACTGGCAGACCACAAAAGGCACAGTTAAGAAGTAATGAGAACCTGCCTATGTCCCCACACAAGACAGCATAAGGGGAATGTCCCAGGTATATCAGTGAATCAGCTGCAAGAAGCTTCAGTATCACACATGCACTCAGCTTACCCCACCATCAGCCACAGGTTTATCACAGGTCATATCCTTGCTGTTGGGAATGAGTACAGTATGGCCCCACTTCTGTATGGGAATACCCACAGAATGCAGCATGATGAAGAGCTGTCCTATGCGGGTGTGTCCTTAGATGTAAGCAGCACCCTGCCTGCATCCAGACCAATGGATTAATATGGACAGGAACTATTGCCATTAACACCTCGCACACTTACCCTGTCACCTCTGGGGAATCCACTGGCTTACATCCTGGGAATGTAGGAGTGACAGAATGCAGTGGCCTGCTACAGAAGGCCTGCATCACTACCAAATGGCCTACAGTCCTCTGTCAAAGGCTTGTACCCCACCCGTAGTGCCAAAGTATGGTATCTCATGAGATCACAACTAACAACCTAACAGTCAACAGAACACAAATGCAAGGCCATGTTGACAAATCCCAGTAGCATGCCCCCAATGTCCCACTGCATGAACTGTGGACCAATCCATAAATACCGCTGGGATGAAGGGTCAACTATAGGCATACTTTTCAGATATCACTTACATAATGTTAGGAAGAGGATATAATAATAGAGTGGGGAGGTGTAGACACATGGACGTCATGGAGTGTGTGAAGTCTGAAACTCTGGTGTGTGCCTATACTACCCCTGCCTGCAAACCCAGTAAAAGGTGGCTACAAACCTGCTCGTAAACCACAATGTGAAGGTGAAATTTCCAGATATATGAACCCTGCCTCTGGATATCTTGGGTGAATCTGCACAGCTGAGAGGTATGGCCACAGCAAGATATGGCCATTCTGTTATGTCGATATATGTACAAGAAGAGGATCCTCAGACACCATAGTACCAAGGTGCTGGACCATTTACACAGACCCATCAGCAAGTATCTGTAGCTACCCCTCTAGAATGGCAGGAGTGTGCAAGAAAGTGTAGGCTGTGGACCACAATACTGGACTCACCTTCATTCATCTTGTATTTCCCAGTAATTAACTGAGAGCAAATAATTATATCTGTCAGTGGTTGATGACATAATACATCACAGTGTAAAACAGTACATATGTCTGAATATCTCTGCTAACACCAACCATGTAACACAAGCAGCACAGACAGCAATAGTTGCAGTATCCCCCTATCTGTCACCCATTGTGACTCCATATTGTCAACCTATCTACAGATATCCTGCAGAAACAGGTTGCTAGCTGTATGCACGCAACACCAAACCCTGGACTGGAGTACAACCCTACCTGGAATGGATTCACACACTCAATACAGAAGGTCATACTGGGCATACTCCTACACTTAGAGAAATGAAGCCCATGTCTGACAACACAGTGGACTATACATATCTGTTATTCACAGATGTCTGTGCACACACACCAAATTGTACACCTTTCATGCTTCACACACACATTGGATAGGAATACTCACACATATCCATGGTCAACACACTATAATATGTCAAAAATACACATACAGCAATGTGGGGAAGAGAGAGAGACAGACAGTGACAGAAAGAATTCCATTATGAGGCATGTCCCACCCACTACACATCCAATTGGCTGATATCACATGATGTGCTGATGTCAATCACTGTAGACATTCCTTTTGGTAGCCCTAAGCCCTATAGTGTCTGTGGTGCTTGTGATAACTGTGTAACACAATAGTACAAATAAGTATTCATGTAGCATATGTATACTCAGTCCTGTCAAATGTAAAGTTGTGTGTGACTGAGTATGTTTCTAGAGGAATGATTTATGGCCCATTCACACACACTGCACTTCCCATTGCCCAAGTTAGCACTCCTGCTGATGTCAGTCACCTTGAAATAAACCATCAACCAAATACCAGCTTTATAAGCTTTGTGGTGCTTGTGATAACTGCATAATACTGTAGCATAGAAAACTAGTTAGGTAGGAGTTCTAATCCAAGTCCTGGCAAGTGTGTTTGTGTGGGTGTGGAGATGAAAACTTTTGAGGCCATTCACACAACTACACCTGCCATTGGCCTACTTTAGCATGCCTGCTGATGTCAGTCACCTTGAAATAACCCTTTGGCCAAGTCTCCACCCTATAAGCTCTGTGAAGCTCATGATAACTGCGGAATACTGTAGTGTAGCAAACTAGTTAGGTAGGAGTTCTAATCCTGGTTGTAGCAACTGTGTTTGTGTGTGAGAGTGTGCATCTTTGCTGATACCTGATTTTGTGGTCATTCACACTTCCTACACTTCCCTCTCCCCTCCTTTAACACTGCAGCAGATGTCACTCATCTTCAAAGATACCTTTGGACAGTTTTTGAATATATAAGCTCCACTGCACTTGCGATAACTGCATAATACCATAGTGTAGCAAACTAGTTAGATAGGAGATCTAATCCTGGTCCTGGTAACTGTGAAAGTGTGTATGTGTCTTTGTTGATACCTGATTTTGTGGTCATTCACACTTCCTACACTCCCTCTCTCCTCCTTTAGCACTTCAGCTGATGTCACTCACCTTCAAAGATATCTTTGGACAGCTCTTCAGCATAAATGCTCCATGGTGCTTGTGATAACTGCATAATATTGTAATGTAGCAAACTAGTTAGGTAGGAGTGCTAATCCTGGTCCTGGCAACTGTCATAATGTGTGTGTGCAGAGAGGAATAATTTTGAGGCCATTCACACCACTTGACCTGCCATTGGCCTACTTTAGCACGCCTGCTAATGTCAGTCATCTTGAAATAACCCTTTGGCCAAATCTCAGCCTTATAAGCTCTGTGGCACTTGTGATAACTGCATACTACTATAGTGTAGCAAACTAGTTAGGTAGGAGTTCTAATCCAGGTCCTGGCAACTGTGAGAGTGTGTGTGTCTTTGTTGACACCTGATGTTGTGGTCATTCACACTTCCCTCACCCCTCCTTTAGCACTGCAGTTGATGTCACTCACCTTCAAAGATACCTTTGGACAGCTTTTCAACATATAAGCTCCATGGTGCTTGCGATAACTGTGCACTACTGTAGTGAAGCAAACTGGTTAGGTAAGAGTTCTAATCCTGGTCATGGCAACTGTGATAATTTGCGTCTGTGTGCAGAGATGCATGATTTTGAGACCATTCACACCAGTACATCTGCCATTGGCTTACTTTAGCATGCCTGCTGTCACTCACCTTGAAAAAACCCTTTGGCCAAGTCTCAGCCCTATAAGCTCTGTGGCGCTCATGTGCAGAGATGAATGATTTTGAGGCCATTCCCCTCACTACATCTGCCATTGGCCTACTTTAGCATGCCTGCTGATGTCAGTCACCTTGAAAAAACCCTTTGGCCAAGTCTCAGCCCTATAAGCTGTGTGACGCTTGTGTGCAGAGATGAATGATTTTGAGGCCATTCACACCACTACACCTGCCATTGGCCAACTTCAGCATGCCTTCTGATGTCAGTCACCTTGAAAAAAACCTTTGGCCAAATCTCAGCCCTATAAGCTCTGTAGCGCTTGTGATAACTGCGTAATTCTATAGTGTAGCAAGCTAGTTAGGTAGGAATTCTAATCTATACATATTCTGGCACCTGTGATAATGTGGGTGTTTGTGTGTGAGAGTGTGTCTTTGTTGATACCTGATTTTGTGGTCATTCACACTTCCTACACTTCCCTCCCCCCTCCTTTAGCACTGCAGCTGATGTCACTCACCTTCAAAGATACATTTGGACAGCTGCTTAATATATAAGCTCCGTAGCACTTGTGATAACTGCATCATACTGTAATATAGAAAACTAGTTAGGTAGGAGATCTAATCCTGGTCCTGGCAACTGTGAGAGAGTGTGTGTGTCTTTGTTAACGGCTGATTTTGTGGTCATTCACACTTCCTACACTTCCCTATCTCTTTCTTTAGCACTGCAGCTGATGTCACTCACTTTCAAAGATACCTTTGGACAGCTCACCAACATATAAGCTCCGTGGCGCTTGCAATAACTGTGTAACATTATAATACCAAGACATAGCTGGGTAGGGTTTTAAAACACAGTACTGGCAAGTGAGTGTGTGTGTGTGTGTCAGCAGTGTCTTGTGTGGGTGGGTGCATGTCTGTGCCAGCAGTATCCTGTGTGTGTGTGTGTGTGTATGTGTGTGTGTGTGTGTGTGTGTGTGTGTGTGTGTGTGTGTGTGTGTGTGTGTGTGTGTGTGTGTGTGTGTGTGTGTGTGTGTGTGTGTGTGTGTGTCAGCAGTATCCTGTGTAGGTGTTGGTATGATTGTGTAAAGGATCCATTGCAGGGTGGGTTTTGCTACATTTTCATATTGAGGACCCATATGTCCCAAAGTCACATTACAAGGCCACCAGTTGTCAAACACCGCAGAGGTTGTTGTAGACAATCCACAGCCATAAATGTATATATAGGCAACCATTATAATACCCAGAGATCTCTCTCCACCCAAAGATCATACACAAACATGCTTGGCTCTTTCTCTCATCCTTTCTTTCTTTCCCTCTGCCTCTGTCTCTCTCTCTTTCTCTCTCCCCCTTTCTGGTAGATGTTTAAAAATGTGTCTGTTTTGCATAGGCATGAGCTTCACATTGGTAGGTAATGCTCATGATCAGCTGATGGCCTGTGCATGAACTGGAGTCCTCCAATTGCTAATTGCATGTGGAAGAGCTGTGGTATCATTCCTATAGCCAATTGCATGGAAACACACTCCTATAAGTAAGCAGTGCAAGTGGGTGTTGGCCCTTCTCCTTCACTGTGAGCAGGACTTCATGTGGGTGTGTGACAAACTGCATCACAGACGGTAGTTGGAAATACCTCTTACAACATACACTGTGGAGACACAGGCCAACAAACTTGAGGGGGATGTTCCATACAGGGGGACAGAATGTAAGTATTGCTGTTCTACATTTGAAGTAATGTTGGTTTAACAGGGTTTGTGTGGATATGGCTGTTTTGCATGATTTATAGTCTGGCATGACAGTATTATGTGGTGAGAAAACTCTCACCTGTATGGCTTTCTGCAGACTGGCCAGAGTTTGGTGTCTTACATTCCGTGTGTCACTCACACATTTTCTGTCTTTATAAATGCAGTAGCATACTCTGATGATTGTAGTCAGTAAATGGTAACAACTATGTTTGCTACTGACTTCATATCCCTCAGAAGATATATGTCACAACAAACCCTGTTACACCAGCAATGTTCTCAGTTTATAACTGCAATATGTCAATATTGGCTCTGTGTTTCTGCCTCTGCCCCCCCCCCCAAGTCTGTCACACTTTGTTCATATGTCATGCAGTAAGAAGTGGATATGTACAGTATACCATTATTTACTGACATAATTCCTGATATCAAGCCAGTGATATATCAGACTACCAGACATGTAATGTATTGGAGGCCTAATATCTGAGGACAAAACCTGGACATTCTGTTGCAGTCTGTACAGTAGTGAGATCTTTGTACTTATGGTGATTGTTGACAGAGTGTCTGTATTATGTAGCCGTGTATTGTGATTATGCTACTTGGACTGTGTACAGACTGGGGTAGATGTCAGTGTTCTCGGTCCTATTCTATTCAATGCTGCATGCTGCTCCAGCTTCTGATACCCTATCAGCCTATATGTTTGTAGGGCCAGACTGAGACATGTCCCATACCACAGTCAGGTATCAGACTACACTGTGAATTGGGCTAGTATATGTACAGTTAGTGTGTGAGTGGCAAACATGATGATGACTGTTGTGAGGTCCCCACCCATGGGCAGCCACTACTGCATCTTCAAGGGTGCGAAGGTGGCTGTGCTGGGGGCTGAACAGGAGGGGCAGGCTGACCCTCTAATTGCACCATGCAACCCTCAAGCTGACATAGCAAATCTCCAAACTCCTTTTGGAGCTCGCTACTCACCAAACCCAGGACCTGGCTTCAGGTGACAGGATCCTGCCAGCATCCACTCCCAGGGGGGAATAGCCCCATCCCCTGAGGCAGTTCCACCCAAAGGCTGTGCAGGACCAGTGGACAAGAAGGTCCCGGGGTGGGTCCCAGATGTGCTGGGGCCCAGTGCCATGTCCAGATGAGGTGGGACAGATGGGTCTGCTGGGACCGGCCTTCCCAAATGTGCTATGGTGTTACAGTTTTAGAACATATGTGGGTTAGTAATAGTCAACACAATCAGGATTAGTTATAACAGCATGCATAGATATTCCCATTAACCCAAAACAATAGATTTGGAACAGTTGCATAGCAAACAGAACACATGCATATATGGAACCACAGTGGCCATTAAACAGCATGCAGGTTACATTGACAGCAACAGGCCACCAATGATAGTATTTCAACATGGAATATTAATAGAAACACATTTCAATATTTGTTGAACAATAGGACATATGTCCCAACATACCCATTGATTTGTGTGTTTAGATTATTGTTGCAGATATGGTGGGGGGAGAGAGAGAGAGATGTCATTTAACAACTTGTATATCCTTGCAGTACTCACAACTTTAATGATCGTTGCTCTAATCATTACTCTACGGGTATTATTGCAATACCCTATGGCCTTGGCTTGGGCAGTGGTATGTTTGTACACAGTGTATACTTCAACTGTCTTATATCTAAATTCTACTTCTCTTACCTGGTAGACCTGTGGAAGGAATGTTTGTTAACACTACCTGACTGTTTCTATACATATTCTCAGATTCCTAGTTAAAATTGTGTGCATACCTCTCAGTCTCTTAATGCACAGCATTTGGACAAAGCTTGACAACACGGGGGTAAAAACAGGACATATTTTGAATATTGCTCTTATAAACTTTTAGACAGTTGCTAGAGTAACAGGATTTGTTTTAATATACATTTTCTGAGGGATTTGAAGTCTGATACTCAAATGTATGCCATTATTTGGTGACTACAATCCTGAGTTCATCCCAGTGATTTGCCAGGAAAAAAAGGAACACAACAAAAATATGAGCCAAATATCTGGACATTCTGGGAAATCTGTACAGTTGAGAGGTATGATTATGCATACAGCTTACTGCCACTCCCAGGATTCGCACCATGGCTGTGTGTGCTAAAAATACAATATCTGTTTCATCAGACTGAGCTATTTAAAAACCACTGTCTGTTCATTCAGTGTTTTCTGTCAAGTCTCTCTTGGTTGTACAATCTGACCTTTTAATTACAACAGTCTTATACAGACATTTCTAGACATATTTTTATGTATCACAGTGTGAGAAACAGTGTTGACACAACAGTACTATTCTGATATCAGATCTTGGTGAATACTACATGTCAGGCCATACAATACCAGAGTAAATACAACCAGTCCAGGATAAAACTTTATTGTCAGGCAGTTACAGTTTTCTCATCTGATAGACCTGTGGAGGGAATGTTTGTTAACACTACATGACTGTTTCTACACACATTCCCAGATTTCTAGTTAAAATTATGCATACAGCTTACTAACATTCCCAGGATTTGAACCATGGCTGTGTGTGCTAAAAATACAACAATTTATGTTTCATCAGAATGAGCTATTTAGAAACCGCTGTCTGTTCCTTCAGTGTTTTCTAAGTCTCTCTTAGTTGTACAGTCTGACCTTCTACTTACAACAGTCTTATGTAGACATTCCTAGACATATGTTGTATGTAGCACAGTGAGGGTAACAGTGGTTAACACATTACTATTCAGAGAATGCAACACTAAATGCCATACAATACCAGAGCAAACACAACCAGTCCAGGATTTAGAACTTTATTGCCAGGCAGTTACAGTTTTAACTATAACCTATATGGAACTATTACTGTCATATTGTCTGGTTTATTCAGTATAACCCATACACAGTTTTTATACTACCAGGTGACTTTCTACTACTTTATATTTATTTGGTATGACTACTACAAGCAGGATTGTTACTCACCAGCCTAACGATGCAGCCTTTGCAGTCTACTGGCATGGGCTTCCTGATTCACAGCCTGCTCAGCTGCAGCTGTAAAGGGAATAGAGAAATATTTATGCATACCTCTACATCGCATACACAGGCTGGACTTTGGTAAACAGTTATTGATTTGAATTCTTACACACTGGTGGGACATCACCTCTCTGCCTTTCTTCTTGGACCCACTCAATCAAGAGCTCCCTTTTCCTGCACTTCAAGTCGGCATAGTGGTGCCGGACCTGCTCAACAGTCTGAGGGATACCAGTGGCACTTGTGAGATCACGGGAGAGATGGTCCCAGGCTTTCACTTTATATTGGGAGCCCTGGTACTGGCCCTGCAGCAATCTCTCATCATGTTTTTTTACCAGGAGTCCTACCATGACTTTGGACTCCTGTATGCCCCAGCACTCTGCCTGGAAGTGCATGCTCTCACCAACACCTGCCATACTGCCTACAATGGGAAATTGCAACCAGTTATGAGCTGTATTTCCACCTGCAGGGTTTAAATATGACCGCTTTCCTGCCCTTTGTCATGATTGACAGTTTTGAATATGCTGAGCTAAGCTACGGGCAAACCCTCTTAGCTAAGGTTGGCAGTGCTTAAAGGGGCAGGTTCAGCACTGCTTACCAATGGGCAAATCCACTTAGCTGGGATACTCATTGCTTAGCAGTCATATTTACACAATGCTTACACCTGGTAAGCAGAGCTGTGCAATGCTTAGCATTGCTTATTTTTTATTTTATACACTATCTGCTGTATGGGATTGATTCATCATTCATTACATATTATACATTTGTTTACTGTCCCTAACATCCCCCAATGTGCTTTCATTACATTCATTCATGTGTGACTATACTGTATGGGGCACTTGTGTTTTTATGGAGGTTTCACAATTTTATTAAACTGACACCTCACAGCTGGACCTAGTACAGTACTCTGGTAACAAATATATGTTATTTAGTAGCTATTTATAAAAAATATGTTTATGTACTGTTTTCACATGTAAAATGCAAAGTGGTTACAGTTGGGATCAAACCCGGAACGTTTGTTTGCAAAGCGCACTCTCTAACCACTACACTATTGCAATACTGTTTATGTTGGATGTCCCTTGCTATTTAACTTCTTGTGCTGTTTAAGCTGGACTAAGCATAGCTAAGCAACTGGCACACCCACGCAGCTACACTTAACTTTATCTCATGTATAAAAATAAAATTATTTGTTGTGTTTTATTATTTGTATCCTTCAGAATATCCATGTCAATGCTGAACTTGTTATTCTATCAACTTTCTGCTTTGTGGGACGATTGTCCCTTATGACTTTGTCCACATTCCTTACTCTGACGGGTTGGGAGGTGTGCACTATGTGCTTATGCTACATCTCTTATTCTTTCAACTTTTGCCTTGGTAGGGATGGTTGTCCCTTATGGCTTTGACAACATTTCTTACCCTGATGGGATGGGGGTATTATGAGCATTCTCACTCATTTTATATTGCCAGACATCAATTCTGGTGTGCAGGGGGCATGCGTATTGTGAGGGTTCTGCTCTCAGACACACCCCTTGCACTCATACACAGATCTGTGTCCGTTTAACAGCACGGCAGCGCCCCTTCATGAATATGCATGGCGTGCTGCTGTGCTGTATGGGAACGGTCCCTTCCATGCAGGAATAAGCTATTCCTGCATGGAAGTTTGTTGAATACCAGGGAATGTCTTCCTAAAACACTGAGGTAATCATATTCATACCATACAGACATATACACAGCAATTATCCTAGAGTGAGATTAGAACCCCTACACATTTAGTTTTGCACACTATAGCTCACAGTAGCTATTACACACACCACAGCTTAAGTCTGACATTAGGATGGCAGTTGGTAGTCTTAAGGTAGATGATAACATGAGGCCTTGTAGCAGAGGGCAGATTAGTAACTAGCAGCAACATTCAGGGCCAAAATGTGCATACCATTGCAGTTTGATAGTCAATGACAGTCAGTAGTTTTGCTGGGGGATACCCATGCCCACACAGCAAGTGCGATTAGAGCCCCTACCTATCGAGTCCTACAGACTATAGATCCCAGTACTTATCACACGTGCTATGGCTTAAGTCTAATATTAGAATGGCAGCTGGTAGTCTTAAGGTTGATGACATCATCAGGCCTTGTAGAAGAGGGCAGATTGGTAGCCAGCAGCAACATATCTTTAGATCACAGTACTTATCACATGTCATGGCTGATGTCTGTTTTACATATGATTGCCAGCAAACTATTTGTAGATTACACAAACTAAGCTTGTGTTGAACAGCATCATTGGCCTGCAGAGTGATATTGCTTTGCACTGTTATCTGCAACTAGCATCCTAGCAGTCAGATAATGGTTATTTATCCTAGCTATGTATCTACAGTTAACAGTATGACCATATGTGGCTGTCTGCACTTGGATGGGCAAATCTGTGGGCAGGAACAATGTGCCTTGTCCATGCGTGTGTAGCCAACATTATATATTACGCCACCTGCTCACCTGCTGCTGTATGTGTGGTGACATCCAGCAGGCATAGGGGTCTGTAGGTAAGTGCATTATGTACGGTTGATCCTTTGCTTTGGATCCTTTGAGCAGCATTATAGATGTGTGATAGTGCAGCTTTTCTTACAATTATTAGGGTATATAGGACAATACAGACATCCACACATATATTTATGTATATAACACACACACACACACATATATATATATATATATATATATATATATATATATATATATATATATATAAAATTATAGGTGTGTGTTGTGTGTATATGATATGTATATGTGTTATGCAGATACTGAGATGCATGTTTATATATATATATATATATATATATATATATATATATATATATAAGCATTATATATATATATATATATATATATATATATATACATATATAAGTATGTATATATATATATATATATATATATATATATATATATATATATACATATATATATATATATATATATATATATATATATACATACATATATATATACATATATATATATATATATATATATATATATATATATATATATATATATATACATATATATATATATATATATATATATATATATATATATATATATATATATATATATATATATATATATATATATATATATATATATATATATATATATATATACATATATACATATATATATATATATATACATATATATATACATATATATATATATATATATACATATATAACCATATATATATATATATATATATATATATATATATGTGTGTGTGTGTGTGTGTGTGTGTGTGTGTGTGTGTGTGTGTGTATAGGTATATATGTATTTGTAAATACATAGAGAGAGATATACCATCTTTGTGAGAGACAGATAGTGACAGATGGATATGTCTACATATATGTATGTATGTATACACATATCTATACATGATAGGTCATTCTGTTCAAGGGGCAACAGAAATGCATTCAATTTGACTAAGTGTATGAGCATGCCCAGTGTGATTGTCGGTTCTTATAAAGTGACTCCAGCCCACACCTACCTGTACTCCATCCTGGATTTTTTGTGTTGCAGACAATGACATCTGTCCCTGTTTTTGCAGTACTGTACTTCACTCAAAATGTCTGTGGCATTCTCCATCCATCTGATGTAATTTATACGTGGCAGAGGGTAATGATGTTACACCACACACAGACTGACAGTTTATAACAAACAAACATAATAATACTTCACAACCAAAAGATGTAGATATTTCCAGATTAGAACCATCACCCCTGCTAACTCCCCAGTCCACTGAGCCACACAAGTTACCAGGTAGAGAGGACTCATTCATGACACAATCAATAGCATACATATGTATGTTGTTATTCCTCCATTAAGTGAGACATAGAAATGTATGATGAATTGCTATGTTATTGCCCTGTGATTGCCTGGCCTGCTGATATGCCTTTGAGGAGTTACTGTTAAAGTAGGTTTATTGGAACACTGCTGTGTTGGGGGTGGCAGAACAACATCACATGTTCTACTGAGATACACAGAAGTCCAGATATCTTGCCACCCCACTGTTTAACATCTCCCTTGACTAATGTAGTTAATATTCCAACCATGAGGCCTAATGAATATTAAGGAACACATACTAGTGTACAGGGTATCTATAGTCCCATGTGGATGTTACTTTTGTCCAAATAGCCCACTATGTCTACTTGCATTAATGCAGCAAATCCATACATACAATATCATTTTATAGTAATCCTTTCAAATACTGTGTAGGTTAAATTGGAGGAAATTCCTTGTCAGCCTCAGCAAGAAGCTGAGATCCCTCATAAATTCCTCCAAAGCCAATTTTTAAAATAAAATTGCCACTGATTCCAAAGACAGCCACAAAGCATTCTATAGCTATGTCAAGAATATCAATGGCAACACTCAGATCTGCTCTGAGCTACAGCACAAAGGCACTAGATATACAAAACCAACTGATATTGCCAACATCCTGGCAGACAAGTTCAGTGCAAACTTTACCCCCATCTCACCCTCCAAAGGACCCATCTTAATACCAGAAGAATGCAAATCCCCTGTAATCATGGATGAACAAGTAAATGCCACACTTTCCAAAGCCAAGAACATAGCATCCATGGGACCAGACAACATCACAGGCTGAGTACTGCATGAACTACAGAACGAACTGGCACCCATGTTCAATCATAGCCTCACCTCAGGCTATGTGCCTACTGAATGGCACACAGCAATGGTTATCCCACTCCACAAAGGGGGTCCCACCACAGAACCTGTAAACTACCACCCCATTAGCCTGACGAGCCTGGTCTGCAAGGCCATGGAATGTATCATCTTGGAGCTTATAAACAAAGACATAGGTAGCCTCCAAACCATGGACCCCATTCAATTTTGGTTTGTAAAAGGTATATTATGTCTACTAAACCTGATTGACTTCTTTGAAGCAATCACTAGAGCCATAGATGAGGGCAAGGTAGTACACACAGCCTATCTTGACTCCACCAAGGGTTTTGATACCATCCCCCACTCTGGAATTATATATAAACTCACTAAACTGGGCATAAGGCCCTATGTCACAAGATGGATGGCCAACTGGCTCACTAACTGAACCCACACAGTAAAAGTAGCTTACTACAAGTCCGACTTCAGACCAGTGATGAGTAGAGTACCACAGGGTTTGGTCCTGGGTCCTCTCCTGTTCGACATCTACTTCTCTGAAGTGCAGGCCAACACAGAAGGTCTTTGGCTAACAAAGTTCGCAGATGACCGCAACTGGGAGCCATAACAGAATCACCTAATGAAGTAGACATTCTACAAAACGGCCTCACAGATACAGATGCTTGGTGGCAAAGTCATGGCCTCAAGCTCAATGCCAAGAAGTGCATTATCATCCCCTGTGGGAAAAACTCGGTACCCATGAACTACCACATAGGCGGTAGCTCACTAAACGCTGAAAGTGTGATAAGAGACCTCAGGACACAGGTGGACAGTAGTCTCTTCTTTGATAACCACATCACCACAGTAGTTAGGAAGCCCTCCTACATGGCACACCTCATCACAAAAGGGTTCTCCTCTAGAAAAAAGAAGTTCATTGTTTCTCTCTACTCATCCCTCATCAGACCCATTATAGAGTACAATGCCTCGTTTAGCATATATCTCAAAAAGAAACCTACAACAATTCGAAAGGCCACAGAAATACCTCACTAAGAGGATTACTAGTCTCAAACAGGTGCCATATGCAGACCGTCTAAAAAAACTCCAGCTCTACTCTGTCGCATATCGCCTACTCAAAGGTGACCTCTGCCTAACATACAAAGCTATGTCAAACCCAGAGCAGTTGGACATGCTACACTTAAAGAAATCCCATCTCTTTGAACAACATGGTCCATGGACCTAAATCTTGTCATCAAAATAAACAGAACATGGTGGAGGGATAGATTCCTGTCCCAGAGACTTCCCATACCCTGGAACAAACTACCCATTCATGTCAAGCAAAGCTCCTCATTGGCCCTCTTTAAAAAAAATCTTGACAACTGTATGGGAAATAGAAAATTCACACCTGGGGTCACTTCTGTGGCACTGCTTGACAGGGGCACAGGAAAATAATTTTTTTGAGTGGTGAAAGCCAGAGACCCTTTTTGGCTAGGCTTATATAGGCCCCAGGTCTGATAGCCTAGTACCTACCTATGAACCTTGCAAATGCAGAAGTTGACAGAACTGTATGTCAGGGGTGACTCTGCCTGATGCAAGCAGTACACAGCCGATACATGGATAGGTACAAGTTGTGTGGGTTGTCTGGCATCAGTTTTAATATATGTATGTGAATAGGAGTAGGGTGTCAGCCCCTAAGTTCCTAGGTTCTCAGTGAATGTGCTATGCATTGTCTCATAGCCAAAGCTATGGCATACTGAGCTTGCATACATCTGCCTACAGGGATATCAGCAGGGGGTTCCTCCTCCGAGTCCTCCTGTGACTGTGGCTGTGGTGACCTAGGCACTGGTGTGGGGCTATGTATCCCTTCCATATGCTGATGCTGCTGCAGTTGTTTCCACATGATCATATTGTGTAGCATTGCACATACTGTGAACATATGTGCTCATGTGGCTGGAGAGTACTGCAGGGCTCCAACAGATATATTGAGGCACTGGAATCGTGACTTCAGAAACCCAAGCACGCATTGTATGATATTCCTAGTTTGTGCGTGTGCCTAATTATGGTGTTCTTCTGTGGGTGTTTGTGCATTTCTGATGAGTACCAGCATCCATGATTCCAGGGCATAGCCAGCATCCCCCACTAAATGCCCATGTGGGATGTCCCCCCTAGCAAACATCTGGTGCAGCTGTGATGCATGCCAGATATGGGAGCTGTGATAACTGCTAGGGCTGCCAGCACACACATTCATGATAATCTCCTGGGCATTGCACATGATCTGGCAGTTGATGGAGTGGTACACCTTGTGGTTGATGTAGATTCTACTGTGTGGTGCCTTGATGTGTACATGAGTGCAATCTATGGGACCCAGTACTTCAGGTTAGTGTGCTATATGGTAGAAGTGCTGCATACTGCTGGCACTCACCTCAGCGGTGAGAAGAAAAAAAATGTGCTCACTGGCATGTGGCAGCATGGCATCCAAGAACTGGTGGAGTGCCCTGGATGCAGATGTTTGTGAGACCTCTATCATGTCCCCAGTTGGTCTTTGATAAGTACCTGTAGCTAGTATTCTAAGGGCTACACATACTTTTGCTTCCACTGGGATGGGTTCCCCTCTTTTGGCTCTGGGTCTGAGTTCAGATTGTCTCTGTCTACCCTGTAGCGCTTTACAATCTGCAGCTCATATAGGTCCTGGAAGGTTATCCTGGGCCTGAGCATTCATCTCCTACTCTGTCTAGGCCTATTATCATCACCAGCAGCATTGACTTCAGCATCTAGCACATACAGATGTAACAGACCTGCAGTAGCCCCTAGCATTATCTCAGTTAAAATTCCCAAGTCCTTACTCCAGAGGTCCATGCAGCATAGCTTAAACAAGTCAAAACTTCTAATTGCATACATCCAGTTTTGAGACATGCTCAGCAAGGTAGCACGCCATGGAAATATGCTCACCGAAGCTTAAAAGAGCTTAGAAGTCAGTGGACACCCCCCCCCCCGATGTCAGCTTCATCTTGTGTAAACATCAATATGCCTGTCTGTTTGTTGGATTGCTCTACCTGCCTCATTTACATGAGATTCACCTGTTTCTGAGGGCAATTGCATGCTGCAGAAGTTTCCGTGTTTGTACATGCATGCACGGTGCTCAGCAGCACTTACTGAATCTCAAGTTGTTCACATCTGTGTAAGCAGCAGGCACAGAAAAAAAATGTGTAGGCATTATTAAATTTTCCCGACTGTCAGTGTCATTTAGATGAAATACTTTTTTTACACCATAACCTTGAATGTGACCTATACTACACACACACACACACACACACACACACACACACACACACACACACACACACACACACACACACACACACACACACATATATATATATATATTTCTATATATGGGTCTACTTTAAAACACCGACACGCAAAACACAGACGAAGAGAACACCGAGACTGGAAGATCGACAACTGAGATGACCGAAAGTTTAAAAG
>NC_056750.1:828217515-828320015 GCF_019279795.1 Protopterus annectens | reverse complement strand
AGAGAGAAAGAGATGTTAGGATCCATGAGTATTTTATTTCCTGCCACAAAAAAAAAATCCTCATCTGATACACCCATGCAGAAAAAATGTACCATAATATTTCTATTTTTTTTTTTTACTCCATAACAGCAGGCTCCTTCTTTTTAGTGTCAAAGTTTCAGATTTAAAATCACAGGAGTATTTTTTTTTGGTAGACATTTCAAATCTACCAACACCTTGTTTGGATGTACTAAACAAAGCTGAGCAAAAATTAATGGAGGTATACTGTTCTGAAAAGCTGTTTCCCATAGTAATGAAAGCTTCCTCAGGCCACACTACTTTTTTTAGTAACCCAGAAATCAAGATATTTTTGTTTGCTGACATTTATTTACAAGTTTCAGTATAATCAGATAGTAATCATGTCTATATGTAAAGGTAGCCTATCATGATGATGCCATAATCAGTTTCTGTGCTGTTGTTTTAGACTACTAAATATTACAACCAAATGGAGCTCCATCATAAGTAGACCATCTATGCACATGGCTATGAAAAGGAGTTTAGAGTAACAAAATAAAACATAATTAGTATATTATTGCAATAATTAATACTGTGAGAAGAGCTGTGCACTATTGCGTCATGTTGGAAGTTTTATATTTTAGAACAACTAATCACAGATGGATGAGTCAGCTGGGAAGGGCATACTACTTGGCCCCTAGCCAAGATTCATACAACTTCAACTGGCTTGTGTCATGAAGCGAAAGCTGTTTGATGATGAAATATTATATTGATCCTTTTCTCAACAAGTGGGATAACAACATGGAAAACACAATGCTTCCCTATCGTTGGCAAAGTATAACCTGGACAAGGTTTACACACATCTGACAGACTTTCCTTATCTGAAACTGCCTTATTGCTGCTCTCATAAGGAATTATTGTTGGAATGGCTTTTATTTGTTTGCTTGCAATGATTCAAACTATTTTAGACTTATCGTTTCTTTCTCCATCGAGTTACTATATTTAAGTAAGTGGGTTTTGGGGTAAAGTGCTCATCTAGTCGTAGCTTTGACCTGTGCTGACGTAATGAGGTATAGCATATATATTAAGTGTAATAGAAAAGCTGTTATACTAATCCTATAAAGTTGTACAGGTGCTGCACAATCTCACTACCTCTGTAAAATGATGTCACCCAGTAACACAATGCATAAATAAATCTAAATGATGTAGACAGAAGACAGCTAGTTAGACCACAGTTTACACAACACTGCACAGACCAGACTTTTGTGCTATATTGTAGACAGCAGGTATTCAGAAAGCTAATTTCAGCTTGTAGAACAGTATTCCAGAAAAGCTCCGAAAAAAAAAACTCACATAGAATCTCAAGTCATTGAGATGCTGATTTAACTAAAGGTATCTTATAAAATATATCAACTAGTCCCAGAAGAAGCAAGAAGGGCTATTGCAATAAATGTAATAATCCCCCCCACACACACACACACACACACACACACACACACACAAACTACTGAAAAATATTTTGGTTAATTCACCTTGCTAACAAGAGGGAACATTACTGCATCAGCTTGGAAAAAAGTAAATGACAACCAGTTTCAGAAATAAATTGCTTAATAACAATTATTGTGAACTTCTGAAAACAAACAGATGGTGAGAAGTCAACACTTCTCAATAAGTGATGGTGTACAGCTAGTTAGATGACCTCACTACACTGTACAGAAAAGGCATTCAGAAAACTAGCTTTACCTTGTAGAAAAGTATTCTAGAAAAGATCATAACAACTGATAATCTGAAAAACTTTAAATACATTTCAAAAGCCCAACTATTTGAAGAAAAAATGCAGCTGCTTCAGAAATTCAGCTTAATTGCCTGTGATAACACAGATAAAATATGAGGGTGGAATTGCTTTAGATCACTTCATACTTTGCATAAATGAGCATAGTTTTTGACATTTGCACTTCGTTGTATCACCTTACTCATGTGTGCTAATCCTAACCCTGGCCATGTCCCAGCCCCTAACCCAGCCTGACACATTACTTTATCCAAAGCCCTTTCCATATGAGTAGCACTAAACAAAACATGTAAAGACACATACATACACACACACACACAAAATACATAATACCCCCTACTCACATAGAATACATGATACACACACACACGCACACACACACACACACACACACACACACACACACACACACACACACACAAAATACATAATACCCCCTACTCACATAGAATACATGATACACACACACACACACACACACACACACACACACACACACACACAATACATAATACACACACACGCACAGAACTAAACCTATCCCCTATCTAACCTTTACTCTTAACCTACCCCATTAAACCCTACTTACGCACAAACATGTATGCCAGACTTGATGATCCAATGTTAAATGTTGACATTGAAAACATTCGACCTAAATTGCATTCATTACACTTTGTCAATGAAGTAAACATTCGATAAAGGGCATAGAAACCATATTTATGTCTACATGTAGTCTCATATTTCTTTTATATTTTATATTTAAGTATGCATATATGTACATACCCAGAAATATCCACACAGAGACAGATGAGACCTTGCACACACAGATACATACACACACATATGTATATTTGTGTGTGGTATACATATGCACATCTATGTATATATCAGAAATTAGTTTTAATGCATTATTCAAGACAATAAAAAATGCATTGTTTCCTGGCTATTGCAAAAAAGTTTTCTTGCTTCCATATTAGAGTCATACCTGAAATATTTTGTTATGAAAATTTTATTTCATAAATTTAAATGGTGCAGTTTAGTCCTGCAGTTTTATTCTAATGAAGGTAGTTATTGTTCTGTATTATTAGCTTCAGAAATATTATTACTTATTTATAAGTGAAATTCTAGTTGTTCTGTGAAAGTTATGATATGTTACAATACCATGTATACATATTGGTGATGTTTCTGATGATTTCCAGAACTTTCCTCATCTACAGCAATGGCTGACTAGACCAAAGCACTACACCTTGGGGCAAAGCAAAGTTGATTGCACTGCATAATAATGAGAAAGGTTCCTTTACTATAATTTTTAATTCTTTAGGCCACTCTATATACCATGCAGAATTAAATAATATGAATTACAATACCAGGATCATAGATAAATAACTGAACATTGAAGTGAATATTTCATTGCATCTTAGACTGGTCACTTGAAATTGTTTGCAAAGGTGTCAACCCTTGCAGAAATGTGGACTTCCTGAAATTGGCTATCTGTAGAAGTTACCATGGTAGCATGTTTATGAAGCAGGTCATTATTACATCAATAGCCAAACTCCCACCTCTCTACAGACACTGGGGTGAATTTAACAGTATCAACGCAGGAATGTTCTGTACGTGCTGTAGCAATGTATTAGTTACACACCATCGTCTTCGTGAAGCAAAGGTAGGCACCTTAATAGCTTTTCCAGGATAACTTTGTTATAGTTTTGCAAGAAATACTTCGCCAAGGCCCAGTGACACATTTACACAGTAACATTCTACATTTCCTCAGGAAAAGACAGTGCACTGCTTATGAACATGAAGCATGTAAGGTGTGGAAAGGTTTAACATCATTTAAAAAGTTATTAAAAAATCGAATAGAAGTTGTATGTAATGTACTGCTTTCAGCCATGATGCCCAAGCAAATGAAACAAGTAAATCTCTTATTCTCCTTGTTTTCATATTTCCACAGTTGATGAAGAAATGCTATATAACAGACAACAGCACCAGCAGAAAGTGGCAAGGCCAGTGATGAACATTCATAAGTATGAAATATATGAAATGTCACAGAAAAATGTATGTCCTTAAAAAATCATTCATTAATTCATACTCAAGTAGTGAAATGAAAGAAACTGCATCATATTAATACGGCTAACACTGCTAGTGAAACCAATAACTGTTATTGAAGCAGTAAAATTGTCACACCTTAATGCAGAAGTAATCCATAAACTCATAAAGCAGTTATTATTTCATATGACATACCACGCATTAATAAAAAGTACCGTCAAGAAGTACTTCTCAGAATTCAGTCCTTTAAGTACTAAGTGAGAATGTGTAACATTGAATGAATGAATGAATAAACGTTTAATTTCATTATATTAAATAAATTGCAATGTTTTCAAAACACTTATTAGTCCATTTCTTGTCTGTATTTTTCTCTATCTTTCTCGCTCTCATTTTGTTTCTCTCCCTTTTATGTTACTTTTTATTCTACTGGTCCACCTGGCAACATCATTACATGGTGTGGATTATGGCTTCACTGCTGTGGATCCCCCATGTATGGCAGTCTTGTAAGACACAAACTTCATGAGGTTCAGGTCTTGGTTGATGCAGCGGTTAAGAGGTTAGTGGAAAGGCACCTGCAACTGCTGAAATCTCTCCCCTACTGAGTACAAGACTCGCTGCCCTGGTTGGCCTGACCACTGAGCCACAGGATGCCTCCTCACCCACACTCTCAGCGTCCCCTGTTCACCTTTATCAGTGAAAGAGGAGATGATTAAGGTCCTCCAAACCACAGTGATAGCTAGTTGCCACATCTCCTCCATTGCCTTTTGTGTCTGTCACCAGTTATATATCAGCCCATCGTAATGTTTCTGTAGTTGTCTGTTATATTTGTGCTCCTTAACTCTTCTATAGCCGCTACCCTTGCTTCTTACCCAACTTAAGTATTTTGTTTGCTTGTTTATTTGTTTATTTATTTACCTAGTTATCTATTACCATTTGTTTACTGGGATAGTCCATCTGGGCATAATTTGCCCCTTTTCATTGGAGGCCCAGGGAGAAACGCTCCAGGTATAAATATATTCCAAAGACCTGCACCTCTAGGGTTTCTCCCTGGGCCTCCTCTGAAAATGGGCTGTGTCCCAGTCGGACTTTCCCAGTCAACAAATGTTAAATAAATAAGTGTACCAAAGATACAAAAAGCAGGGAAGAAAATTGCAATGACTTTAAGCAATTTAACAAAATTAATGCAAATAGAACACGCAGTAAATTTAAACAGAGTTTAACAAAAGACAGCAAAATATGTTAATAGTTAAAAAAGTCTTGTAAGTCATGAATAAAATGTAATATATGAGTGCAGGAATGGTAGAAAACAAAGGAAGGAGAAGGAAATTAAAGAGAAAGTCATTTGTGAGAGCAAGTTATTAAAAAGTGAGGTTTGAGGAAAAAAGTATTTAGGCTACTTAATGGTCTCCTGGACTGCAGGGCTATTAACTACCTTTGAACCTATACATGCTTTGGTGGAATGGGCTCAAAAGCCATGAGGCACCATCTTACAGAGTCACAAAGAAAGAAGCCAGTACCCCAACTTCGAATAGTAGCTTGGGTGCCTAATGGATCTGACAAGGGTGGATAGGAATATTACACATCCTGGTAGGAAGGATGCGGGTTTGGGTGAATACTTGGGTGACACCTAGTGGGAGGACTGAGTGCTGCACCCATGGAGTATTAGCCTGTGAGCACATGTTGCCACAGTGTATCTGCATGCAGCTGAGAGAATGTACATAAGCATATTGTCTATAGAATGTCAGCAGTAGAAGACATCAAAGACCACAGCAAAAGAGAAGACGACTCCACAGGGGAGGGTACATAGCTCCACAGGACCATTGAGCTGGCCTGTTACCTTCCACCCGACTGTTGACGTGGGGAAACAAATGTAATGACTGGACTACCTGGGCAGGTATGAATGGTCCATAGGGCTCTCACCACCTGCAGAAAGAGTGGGGTAACTGTGTGCAGATACACAGCCACTGGGCCTGTCCTGTTGAGTTATAAAATGTCACATACCAAGAAGTGAAGGTTTGGCACCAGCTATAACCCTATATTAAGTTTGTCATTGGAAGGCACCCACTCCTCCATGGGGGGGGGGGGTACTCCTTTGAACTGTTAAGCTGGTGTCAACCCATGGGAGTATTAAAAACAGCAATGGAAACTGGGGAAAATGGACAGATGTTTAACTGAAGCACAGCAAAGCATGGAGCTTAAATGCTGATGTTTCAGGGTGTAGAGTCTTAAGTTGTTCTTCTTTTGGCTTTTCCTGGTTAGGGGTTGCCACAGTGGAACTCCGGTCTGCTAACGATTGGCAGTAGATTTTTATGGTGCCGAGGTGCCAGCCCGACGCCCAACCTTCAATGAAGGCACACCCATTCACGCATGTCTTTCGAACGCCACTCAACTGTGGGGAGGACATGCAGACTCCACACAGAAGGTGCTCCAGCTGAGAATCAAATGGGAGAACCTCTTGCGGTAAGGCAACAATGCTACCACTGCACCACTGCGGCTTCTGTAGAGTCTTAAGTAAAGGAGCAAAAGACCACATACAAAAAAGGCGAGAAAAGGTCACTGTGAAGACCAGATGATCATTTCCTTATTGATAAGAGAAATCATGTTCCATGGCACCAGGTGTTCCATCCATCAACAAAAAATACCTGGAATATTTTAAAGCACTGGTGAGCTAGGGGAAAGTGTGGCAGCCAGATGTAATGATGCAGATTGACATACCTACCTCTGAATTAGAGCTAAAGATAGGTGAAACTGCTGTCTAATTATCTAAAAGAGAGACTATGTTAATAAAAACAAAGATGTGCTTTCCTCCTTGACAAAATAAGCTAAACAAATGAATAGTAACAGCATGGCAGAGCCAGAATGAAAGAGAGAAAGGGCAGTTTTACAGAATTCCTGCAACACAATGTGAAAATGCTGCCTTGGTTTTGAAAAGTGGCAGAAATTAGGGGTGATTAAAACAGTCCCATGGAAAATGAAGTAACACATTTTTTTCTGATGCCCATGCCAGGCTGATTCATTCAGTTCTGGAATGACTAACAGGCAGGAGAACATCATCTACAAGATTAATATCTAATTTTTTTAAATGGGTAGACTAACTTCCTGACATACCTAGCCCTGCCAGGTACTGTCACCCTAGAACTAACAGATGGGTCCTGGCAGTTGAATTTTACAGAAGGAACAACAGTCAGAATAAACTTCTTCCACAGTGGATGGCCTTTTACAGTGTACCATCCTATTAAGTTTTTATATTTTTTTAATATAGCTAGATATTCCATATCTAGATCAGATACTCAGCCATAGCCAGGGCTGGGAATTTTATCTGCCCTTGGTTTGGGCAGTAATCAGCATTTCTACTGACAGTGGCCAAGGATTACTCTAGCCAAGTGGTGTAAAAGGCTAATAGCAACTCTGGTACTTAATTGACAACATTTTTGTTAAGCACCCAGTAGCAAAGTTTCAGTTGTAGACCATCTTATGTTTTGGCACTCATTACTGCTAGCTTATAGTGTCTCTCTATCTCTATATGGCATTCGGGGTGTCTGCTGGTATGTCTGACTAGGACCCATTGCCTTAATCCTGTGAATTAGATTTAGAAGACAGGGAGGATATTTGTTTTGCTTTGTAGAAAGGGCCCCTTAGTAAACAAGTAAAATGCCAAACCAAACAGAACAAGTCCAAAACCACAAAGGAGGCAGCGAATTGAAGAAATCCAAACCAAACCAAATGAAAGAAATCCAAACCAAGGCAAATAGCGTACTAAAAATTTATTGTCCGCTTTCGTCCAGTAGACTTCATCAGAATAACAGCATACTAAAAATTCAAGCTTTAAATACACTTCTAACAAATAATTAGCACATCATTGACAATTAAAAACTGGTAAATTACCTCTCATTAAACCTACAGTGTCAAGTTTCAAGTGAAAAAGAAAATAGTATCACTGCTCTTATTAATGTAAAGTTTACGATATTTCAAAAAACATTTAACATTAATAGTTTCATTTAAACCAGGAGGCATATCTGATTTTAACTTAATTTGCCAGATAGTCTCCCTTTGTTCTAAATAATTTTTAAAATCACCACACCTTAAATCAGTACAGCAAACTTCTAAAACTGAAAATAAAAACTTCTGGAAGGTGGAACAATTCACAGAATGTTTGTACAAGGCATTGGTATTATCCTTGTTCTTAATACTATAAAGGTGTTCCCTGATCCTGGTTTTTAAACACCTGGTTGTCATCCCCACATAAAAGGCAGGATAGGCAGCACAAAAACTGATGTAAACAACCCCCTGGGTGTTGCAATTGACAAAACCAGGCACTGTCAATGTTCTGTCTAAAGTCTCTACCTTAATGTAGGGACCCTCAGAGATATACCTACACATATTGCACTGATGGCATCGGTGCATGCCCTTTTTATCAGTCCTAGTAACAACATGCTCGGTGTGGTGGTATTCCAAAGCTTTCTTTAAACTAAAATTATTCCTAAAAACAAAACAAGGTTTGTCCCCCAGCACTTGATAAATGTCTAAATTACCTTTAATAACTCTCCAATTTTTTTCTATTAAAGCTTTAATACGTTGACTATCAACGCTCATGTCCAGGGAACAAATTGAATTAACATTAAAATCATCACGTTTTAACTGAACATTAGTGCCAACGTTCACCATAGATGTCACATTTAACAAAGCTGGATAGTGTGTAGAACGCTTAGAAAAAATGTCATTACGTGTCTGTTCAAGTGACTGTTTACTATACCCCCTTTCAAAAAACATAGAAATGATAAAATCAAGTTCCTGTATTAAATCATTCTCACTAGATGTCATACGACAGGCCCTAATAAACTGTCCTCTAGGGATATTGTTTAAAGTGTGCCTTGGATGATTACTGAGAAAATGTAAATACCCATTCGTAAAAGTTGCTTTACGGTGAATACAACTTTGGAATCTACCATCAACGATGTCCCAGCACAAAGAAACATCAAGAAAGCTCACTTTTAACCCAACTTGGCCTTTGGTAAATTTAATGTAACTAGAAAGAGAATTGATCTCAGACATGAAGGCATCAACAGTTTCAAATCCGCCTTCAATAATGAAAAATAAATCATCCACAAAACGACAAAAAAAAGAAATGTGAAATAACTCTGCAAGGTGCGGAATGAATTCATGCTCCCACCAAGCCATAACAAGATTCGCATAAGCGGGTGCTGCAGGAGAGCCCATCGCAACACCCTTCTTTTGCATATAATATGTCTTCCCAAAAAGAAAAAAATTATTATACAATATGATATCCAAAAACCTACAAAATGTAGAAATAGCACTGTTACTCAAATTAGTATTATTCTTAAAAAGATAACTTCGTATGGCTTCAACACCTTCTTCATGTGGAATGCACGTATACAGTGAAACAACATCAATGGTAAAAATGATGTGTTTCTGAGGATCGAAAATTTGCCTCTGTGCATATAAACTTACTTTGTTTAAGAAATGCCAAGAGTCTCTAATATACGATGTTTCGTTGCCCAATAGGGGTCCCAAAACAGCATCAATAACCAAAGACACACCTTCAGTAATAGAATGTGGAGAGGAAACAATGGGCCTAAATGGGGGATCTAATAAACACTTGTGAGATTTAGGAATACCAAAAATAACACCAATCCTAGCTTCATGTACTACACAGAACTCATAAACTTCAAAACTGATGTCTCCTGACATTAAGGCTTCATATAAATGGTAGTGAATCACAATACACTTGACACTGTAGGTTTAATGAGAGGTAATTTACCAGTTTTTTAATTGTCAATTATGTGCTAATTATTTGTTAGAAGTGTATTTAAAGCTTGAATTTTTAGTATGCTGTTATTCTGATGAAGTCTACTGGACGAAAGCGGACAATAAATTTTTAGTACGCTATTTGCCTTGGTTTGGATTTCTTTCATTTGGTTTGGTTTGGATTTCTTCAATTCGCTGCCTCCTTTGTGGTTTTGGACTTGTTCCAAAGGGCCCCTTAGTGCCCACCCATTCCACACTTGAGCCCACCCATTCCACACTTGAGCCCATCCATTCCTCACTATACCTAATTCCAAACAGGAATTTGTTATCCAAACAAATGCACAGAATACTGGTATTGGAAATATACCATCACCGACAGCAGGAGATAAAGAACTGACAGTGATGTACAAGTCAGATGTTACCTGATACTGACAAGTGGTAAGGAATGCTTGACCCCAGATGGTAATTTGGTGCACTCCCTTACCTACTCCATGCCTACACTTCCCAGCACACTACTGACCATGCTCCTGTGCAATGGCTCAGCCAGTGTAGGAACAGTAGTCCATGGATTACCTGCTGTTTTGGGGTTTTGTAGCCTTTTAGTTATATGGTTCCCATTCAGGCTGGAGTAGCCCATAAAAACACTAACACCATCTCTTGTTTCTCTGCCATGTCATCTGCTGTCACTTATTTCCTGGGATTCTGCATCTGCTGTCACTTATTTCCTGGGATTCTGCATCTGCTGTCACTTATTTTCTGGGGTTCTGAATTAGGGAGCATGTATGTTATGTCAGAAGGGGGTTAAAACACTGAAGTGATGGATCTAAGACCAGCTCATAACAGGTCAGTGGAAAACATCTGTTATGCTAAGAACTGACTAGCAGCATTTGATCATGTTTACTAAACCCCAAAATATTAAGAAGTGTCTGTATAAAAGACTACCTAAGTGGTACACATGGCAAAAGCTTGAAAGTGAGGAGTTAAGAGTTAGAACTTGTAATGGTTGCTGATAGTCTGGAGTTGTTCATTGTATTGTCTGGTACACAGATAGTGGAACTTCTGCTATTGTGTCTGCAAAAGAACAACACTGTTAAAGAGGCATTGTGTTTCCTGTCCTAAGTGACAGAATCTCCTGCACTGCATTAGATGAAGCAATTTTGATACTAAAGACTGTGCCATGACAGAGACATTCCAGTTATCTGAAAGACTGTCTCAGTACACTATGTTCAGGTCATTAAAGGGCTGATGTGTGAACCAAGCTACTATGTAAGCAGAATGTGTCAAACTTGCCTCAGTGTGCAGAAAAACGTCAGAACTGAACGTAGACAGGAAAGATTAGAAGTAATTCTAAATTAACCTTTTCTTTGAACATGGCAGTCTTAGGATTGAAGTAAAGGGAAGAAAAACACTCTGTCAAGATAAAACTTGATACATTGGTGAGGTTTTTGGAAGACTGGAATGCAGCCATACAGTGTTACATCATCTATAAAGCAAACAGCATTTGTAGCAATAGTAACAACACAAAGGTGACAAAAAAGAAAGAAAAGCCAGTATGGAATCTTGAGGAACCATGAAGTTACCAGACATGGTGAAAAGTGGCAACTAGTTTGTGCACATTTCAAACTCAGGCTAGACAATGAAAGTACCAATTCATTGTCATGACAGTGATTCCTAAAGCTGAAACACCCGGTCAGGAGTGGATATTCTACAGAATGAATGGTTTGACAAGACAGATGGGGAATATCAGGTATATGCTGTAAGATGCTTATTACACTGTATAAAGCTTCATGCTTTGAACCTATACTGTACCCTCATCTGAGAGACTTTATTTTGATAAATGCAGAAATGTATGAGACGTGTGTAAAGGCAAGCAAGTCTTACCTAAACAGAGGCAGAGGATATGACACTATTGTTCAGGAGCTGTGTAGAGGACAAAAATCAGGTAATAAATTAAGAGACAGAGCTGTGTAAAAACATACCTAGATAATAAGTCCAGATGAAATGAGTGGGACTGGTGAGATGGTAACTGAGAAGGCTCTTTAGTGCATCTGTTCTGTTAATGTCATGAGGCTAGGGGGGAGCTGACAGCACTGCTTTGTTAGAGGGTCATGAACTTCCACCTGAAAAAGTCCTCTGTCAATGGCTGCAGGGCACTGGCTTTAAGCGAGTGTCAGCAGGTAGTGTACATGAGTGGGTCTTACTAAAGCAGGTTATCAAGTACCTCATTCAGTAGTGCAATCAATAAGTTGGATATCAGTTTGCTCTTTTTCATTTGTTCTGAACAAAATAACATTGCAAAGAGAAGTTATCTCCGCACTCTTGGTTTATGTTCTTAAATTTTATCAATAGATTTCCATAATTCCATCCACACCAACTTTTTTGCATGTGGGGTTAAGGTGTCACTTCAACAGTGACAATCATTTAGAGCCAAGGTGTATACCATTGGGGAGGGGCTAGCCCTGCCACAGTAGTTCTTCCACACCACACACTCACACCTATGCCCAGTTCAGAGTGTCCGATCCACTTACTATATGTCTTTCGAATGTGGAAGGAAACTGTAGCAGCAGGAGAAAACTCACATAAACACAGAAAGGACATGCAGACTTCACAAAGAAGGTACCCCAACCAAGAAACGAACCAGGGAACCTCTTACTACAAGGCAACAACTCTATCCACTGTGCCACTGTAATTCATCCTTTTTTATTACCCTTCTTTCATGGTGCACATGAAAGAACTGTTACCACTTTTTTACAGTATTCTGAAATTTTGTAAAACTAGCCTTGCCACTGAGTTTTTATGATGCAGTATATATTCTGGCTTTACCTCATGGCATTTCAGAATGTCTCTCATATGTCCTTTCTTACATCTGACACTACTTGTTACTAAGTTCACTGTAGTTTATTTTCTTTCACTTTTTTCCCTGTAAGTAGAAAACCAAGGCCAACAGGCATTTGTCAATGGCAAAGGATTTATCTGGAAATGGACTCTAGCAGAATGGATAATGCATTAGTTTATTACAAAGTGAGAAACTATTAACGCACTGATGAAGTTCCAGGTAACTATTTATTTATTTGCTTCCTTTTTAGATTTGTTTACTGGGGTAAATCAGTAGTCAAATCCGATCAATTTTAGTCTCGGCCCAGGACTAATATGAAAATAATCAAACTTTGCATTTCATATACAGAATATAGACTTACAACTGGGGTGTTTTCCAGATATTTTTCACAGAGATGTTCAACATACCTATCTTATAACCACTTCAGGGATAAGAAAGTACAGAATATAAAATCAAATTGTTAATCACAGTGATAGTGACAATAAAGATACAGACAGACCTTGTATCAAAATGTCTTTAATTGAACTGATAAAAGTGTTTGCTCCGCAATAATACACCATTATTTCTTCACAACAAACATATGAAGAACAATATTATTTTGCGGACAATGTATGTTTATAATTTTGTTCATACTGGTTTAATGAATGGCTGTTGTAGTGCCAACAAGATATAGATACGGGTGCATTTTCGTTAGGCTCATTAGAGCTTGGTTAAACAATACTCCTTCAAAACCCATGATTTATTATTGTAGGAAATTGATAGGTGCAAAACAGGCTCTTTAAGTGATGCCACACCGATAAGCATTCTTGCTGGTATGCTGTTAGATTACTACAGTTACATGGTCAGTATGCTGTTAGTGTACTGCAGTTACACGGTAGGTCATGCTGTTAGTTTACTGCAGTTACACGGTAGGTAAGCTGTTAGTTTACTACAGTTACACAGCAAGAATGCTGTTAGTTTACTGCAGTTACAGGGTAGGAATGCTGTTAGTTTACTGCAGTTACACGGTAGGTATGCTGTTAGTTTTCTGCAGTTACATGGTAGGTATTCTGTTACTTTACTGCAGTTACACAGTAGGTCATGCTGCTAGTTTACTGCAGTTACACAGTAGGTATGCTGTTAGTTTACTGCAGTTACAAGGTAGGTATGCTGTTAGTTTACTGCAGTTACATGGTAGGTATGCTGTTACTTTACTGCAATTACACGGTAGGTCATGCTGCTAGTTTATTGCAGTTACATGGTAGGTATGCAGTTAGTTTACTACAGTTACATGGTAGGTATGCTGTAATTTTACTACAGTAACACTGAGGGGCATGCTGTTAGTTTACTGCAGTTACACAGTAGGTATGCTGTTAGTTTACTGCAGTTACACGGTAGGTATGCTGTTACTTTATTGCAGTTACATGGTAGGTATGCTGTTAGTTTACTGCAGTTACATGGTAGGTATGCTGTTAGTTTACTGAAGTTACAAGGACAGTATGCTGTTAGTTTACTACAGTTACGTGGTAGGCATGCTGTTAGTTTACTGAAGTTACACAGTAGGTATGCTGTTAGTTTACTGCAGTTACACGCAAGGTCATGCTGCTAGTTTACTGCAGTTACGTGGTAGGTATGCTGCTAGTTTACTGCAGTTACATGAAAGGTATGCTGTTAGTTTACTGCAGTTATATGGTAGATATGCTGTTAGTTTACTGCAGTTACACAGTAAGTATGCTGTTAGTTTACTGCAGCTACGGAGAATGTATGCTGTTAGTTTACTGCAGTTACATGGTAGGTATGCTGTTAGTTTACTGCAGTTACACTGTAGGTATGCTGTTAGTTTACTACAGTTACAAGGTAGGTATGCTGTTAGTTTACTGCAGTTACATGGTAGGTATGCTGTTACTTTACTGCAGTTACATGAAAGGTATGCTGTTAGTTTACTGCAGTTACACGCTAGGTCATGCTGCTAGTTTACTGCAGTTACATGGTAGGTATGCTGCTAGTTTACTGCAGTTACATGAAAGGTATGCTGTTAGTTTACTGCAGTTACACGGTAGGTATGCTGTTAGTGTACTGCAGTTACACAGTAGGTCATGCTGTTAGTTTACAGCAGTTACAAGAAAGGTATGCTGTTAGTTTACTGCAATTACATGGTAGATATGCTGTTAGTTTACTGCAGTTACACAGTAGGTATGCTGTTAGTTTACTGCAGTTACATGGTAGGTATGCTGTTAGTTTACTGCAGTTACAAGGACAGCATGCTGTTAGTTTACTGCAGTTACGTAGGCATGCTGTTAGTTTACTGAAGTTACATGGTAGGTATGCTGTTAGTTTACTGCAGTTACACAGTAGGTATGCTGTTAGTTTACTGCAGTTACACTGTAGGTATGTTGTTAGTTTACTGCAGTTACATGGTAGGTATGCTGTTAGTTTACTGCAGTTACAAGGACAGCATGCTGTTAGTTTACTGCAGTTACGTGGTAGGCATGCTGTTAGTTTACTGAAGTTACATGGTAGGTATGCTGTTTGTTTCCTGCAGTTACATGGTAGGTACGCTGTTAGTGTACTGCAGTTACACACTAGGTCATGCTGCTGGATTACTGCAGTTACATGGTAGGTATGCTGCTAGTTTACTGCAGTTAGGTGATAGGTATGCTGTTAGTTTACTGCAGTTACACGGTAGATATGCTTTTAGTGTACGGCAGTTATACACTAGGTCGGGTCACCTTCAGATGCCCGACAACGCGTTTCGCCGACACGGAATCCGACGGGACGAAAATACCGACAATGCAGATGACCGACAAGGTGAGAACCCGATGGACTCGGTAAGTGTGCGATAGAGTGAGGGATTTAGTGTTAGGGAGTGGACAGGTAAGTGTGCGATAGTGAGGGACTGTGGGTTTAGGGGTGGGTTAAGTGAGTTAGGGTTAGGGTGCAGGTAGGGTGTGTGTGCGATAGTGAGGGACTGTGGGTTTAGGGGTGGGTTAAGTGAGTTAGGGTTAGGGTGCAGGTAGGGTGAGTGTGCGGTAGTGTCGGACCTTGGGGTTAGGGGTGGGTAAGTGAGTTAGGGTTAGGGTGCAGGTAGGGTGAGTGTGCGGTAGTGTCGGACCTTGGGGTTAGGGGTGGGTAAGTGAGTTAGGGTTAGGGTACAGGTAGGGTAAGTGTGCGGTAGTGTCGGACCTTAGGGTTAGGGTTTGGGTTAGGGATAGTGGATATGTTATGTAGTGTACTGTGTTGTTTACGTGTAGTGTGTTGGTGTAATGGTTTTCGGTGTTTTGCGTTGTCGGTATTTTTTGTTGTCGGTCTTTTGGTGTCGGTGATTTGTGTGTCGGCGAAACGCGATGTCGGGCATCTGAAGGTGATCCACTAGGTCATGCTGCTAGATTACTGCCGTTACATTGTAGATATGCTGCTAGTATACTGCAGTTACGTGATAGGTATGCTGTTAGTTTACTGCAGTTACACGGTAGGTATGCTGTTAGTGTACTGCAGTTACACGGTAGGTCATGCTGTTTGTTTACTGCAGTTACATGGCAGGTAAGCTGTTAGTTTACTGCAGTTACTCAGCAGGTATGCTGTTAGTTTACTGCAGTTACAGGGAAGGTAAGCTGTTAGTTTACTGCAGTTAAATGGTAGGTATGCTGTTAGTTTACTGCAGTTACAGGGTAGGTATGCTGTTAGTTTACTACAGTTACATGGTAGGTATGCTGTAAGTTTACTACAGTAACACTGAGGGGCATGCTGTTAGTTTACTGCAGTTACACAGTAGGTATTCTGTTAGTTTACTGCAGTTACACGGTAGGTATGCTGTTACTTTATTGCAGTTACATGGTAGGTATGCTGTTAGTTTACTGCAGTTACATGGTAGGTATGCTGTTAGTTTACTGAAGTTACAAGGACAGTATGCTGTTAGTTTACTACAGTTACGTGGTAGGCATGCTGTTAGTTTACTGAAGTTACACAGTAGGTATGCTGTTAGTTTACTGCAGTTACACGCAAGGTCATGCTGCTAGTTTACTGCAGTTACATGGTAGGTATGCTGCTAGTTTACTGCAGTTACATGAAAGGTATGCTGTTAGTTTACTGCAGTTATATGGTAGATATGCTGTTAGTTTACTGCAGTTACACAGTAAGTATGCTGTTAGTTTACTGCAGCTACGGAGAATGTATGCTGTTAGTTTACTGCAGTTACATGGTAGGTATGCTGTTAGTTTACTGCAGTTACACTGTAGGTATGCTGTTAGTTTACTGCAGTTACAAGGTAGGTATGCTGTTAGTTTACTGCAGTTACATGGTAGGTATGCTGTTACTTTACTGCAGTTACATGAAAGGTATGCTGTTAGTTTACTGCAGTTACACGCTAGGTCATGCTGCTAGTTTACTGCAGTTACATGGTAGGTATGCTGCTAGTTTACTGCAGTTACATGAAAGGTATGCTGTTAGTTTACTGCAGTTACACGGTAGGTATGCTGTTAGTGTACTGCAGTTACACAGTAGGTCATGCTGTTAGTTTACAGCAGTTACAAGAAAGGTATGCTGTTAGTTTACTGCAATTACATGGTAGATATGCTGTTAGTTTACTGCAGTTACACAGTAAGTATGCTGTTAGTTTACTGCAGCTACGGAGAATGTATGCTGTTAGTTTACTGCAGTTAAATGGTAGGTATGCTGTTAGTTTACTGCAGTTACACAGTAGGTATGCTGTTAGTTTACTGCAGTTACACTGTAGGTATGCTGTTAGTTTACTGCAGTTACACGGTAGGTATGCTGTTATTTTACTGCAGTTACAAGGACAGCATGCTGTTAGTTTACTGCAGTTACGTGGTAGGCATGCTGTTAGTTTACTGAAGTTACATGGTAGGTATGCTGTTTGTTTCCTGCAGTTACATGGTAGGTATGCTGTTAGTGTACTGCAGTTACACACTAGGTCATGCTGCTGGATTACTGCAGTTACATGGTAGGTATGCTGCTAGTTTACTGCAGTTAGGTGATAGGTATGCTGTTAGTTTACTGCAGTTACACGGTAGATATGCTGTTAGTGTACGGCAGTTATACACTAGGTCGGGTCACCTTCAGATGCCCGACAATGCGTTTCGTCGACACGGAATCCGACGGGACGAAAATACCGACAATGCAGATGACCGACAAGGTGAGAACCCGACAGACTCGGTAAGTGTGCGATAGAGTGAGGGATTTAGTGTTAGGGAGCGGACAGGTAAGTGTGCGATAGTGAGGGACTGTGGGATTAGGGGTGGGTTAAGTGAGTTAGGGTTAGGGTGCAGGTAGGGTGTGTGTGCGATAGTGAGGGACTGTGGGTTTAGGGGTGGGTTAAGTGAGTTAGGGTTAGGGTGCAGGTAGGGTGAGTGTGTGGTAGTGTCGGACCTTGGGGTTAGGGGTGGGTAAGTGAGTTAGGGTTAGGGTGCAGGTAGGGTGAGTGTGCGGTAGTGTCGGACCTTGGGGTTAGGGGTGGGTAAGTGAGTTAGGGTTAGGGTACAGGTAAGGTAAGTGTGCGGTAGTGTCGGACCTTAGGGTTAGGGTTTGGGTTAGGGATAGTGGATATTTTATGTAGTGTACTGTGTTGTTTACGTGTAGTGTGTTGGTGTAATGGTTTTTGGTGTTTTGCGTTGTCGCTATTTTTTGTTGTCGGTCTTTTGGTGTCGGTGATTAGTGTGTCGGCGAAACGCGATTTTGGGCATCTGAAGGTGATCCACTAGGTCATGCTGCTAGATTACTGCCGTTACATTGTAGATATGCTGCTAGTATACTGCAGTTACGTGATAGGTATGCTGTTAGTTTACTGCAGTTACACGGTAGGTATGCTGTTAGTGTACTGCAGTTACACGGTAGGTCATGCTGTTTGTTTACTGCAGTTACATGGCAGGTAAGCTGTTAGTTTACTGCAGTTACTCAGCAGGTATGCTGTTAGTTTACTGCAGTTACAGGGAAGGTAAGCTGTTAGTTTACTGCAGTTAAATGGTAGGTATGCTGTTAGTTTACTGCAGTTACAGGGTAGGTATGCTGTTAGTTTACTGCAGTTACACTTTAGGTATGCTGATAGTTTACTGCGGTTACAGGGTAGGTCATGCTGTTAGTTTACTGCAGTTACACGCTAGGTATGCTGTTAGTGTTCTGCAGTTACACACTAGGTCATGCTGCTTGTTTACTGCAGTTACATGGTAGGTATGATGCTAGTTTACTGCAGTTACATGATAGGCATGCTGGTAGCTTACTGTAGTTACAGGGAAGGTAAGCTGTTAGTTTACTGCAGTTAAATGGTAGGTATGCTGTTAGTTTATTGCAGTTACACGGTATGTATGCTGTTAGTTTACTGCAGATACACTTTAGGTATGCTGTTAGTTTACTGCAGTTACAGGGTAGGTCATGCTGTTAGTTTACTGCAGTTACACGGTAGGTATGCTGTTAGATTACTGCGGTTACAGGGTAGGTCATGATGTTAGTTTACTGCAGTAACACTTTAGGTGTGCTGTTAGTTTACTGCAGTTACACGGTAGGTATGCTGTTAGTTTACTGCAGTTACACAGTAGGTCATGCTGTTAGTTTACTGCAGTTACACTGTAGATATGCTGTTAGCTTACTGCAGTTACACGGTAGGTATGTTGTTAGTTTACTGCAGTCACAGGGTAGGTATGCTGTTAGTTTACTGCAATTACACAGCAAGAATGCTGTTAGTTTACTGCAGTTACAGGGAAGCTAAGCTGTTAGTTTACTGCAGTTACATGGTAGGTATGCTGTTAGTTTACTGCAGTTACAGGGTAGGAATGTTGTTAGTTTACTGCAGTTACATGGTAGATATCCTGTTAGTTTACTGCAACTACAGGGTAGGTATGCTGTTAGTTTACTGCAGTTACACAGTAGGTATGCTGTTAGTTTACTGCAGTTACAAGGACAGCATGCTGTTAGTTTACTGAAGTTACACGGTAGGTATGCTGTTTGTTTCCTGCAGTTACACGGTAGGTATGCTGTTAGTGTACTGCAGTTACACACTAGGTCATGCTGTTGGATTACTGCAGTTACATGGTAGGTATTCTGCTAGTTTACTGCAGTTAGGTGATAGGTATGCTGTTAGTTTACTGCAGTTACACGGTAGGTATGCTGTTAGTGTACTGCAGTTATACACTAGGTCATGCTGCTAGATTACTGCCGTTACATTGTAGATATGCTGCTAGTTTACTGCAGTTATGTGATAGGTATGCTGTTAGTTTACTGCAGTTACACGGTAGGTATGCTGTTAGTGTACTGCAGCTACACGGTAGGTCATGCTCTTTGTTTACTGCAGTTACATGGCAGGTAAGCTGTTAGTTTACTGCAATTACACAGCAGGTATGCTGTTAGTTTACTGCAGTTACAGGAAAGGTAAGCTGTTAGTTTACTGCAGTTAAATGGTAGGTATGCTGTTAGTTTACTGCAGTTACAGGGTAGGTATGCTGTTAGTTTACTGCAGTTACACTTTAGGTATGCTGTTAGTTTACTGCAGTTACAGGGTAGGTCATGCTGTTAGTTTACTGCAGTTACACGGTAGGCATGCTGTTAGATTACTGCAGTTACAGGGTAGGTCATGATGTTAGTTTACTGCAGTAACACTTTAGGTATGCTGTTAGTTTACTGCAGTTACACGGTAGGTATGGTGTTAGTTTACTGCAGTTACACAGTAGGTCATGCTGTTAGTTTACTGCAGTTACACGGTAGATATGCTGTTAGCTTACTGCAGTTACACGGTAGGTATGTTGTTAGTTTGCTGCAGTCACAGGGTAGGTATGCTGTTAGTTTACTGCAATTACACAGCAAGAATGCTGTTAGTTTACTGCAGTTACAGGGAAGCTAAGCTGTTAGTTTACTGCAGTTACATGGTAGGTATGCTGTTAGTTTACTGCAGTTACAGGGTAGGAATGCTGTTAGTTTACTGCAGTTACATGGTAGATATCCTGTTAGTTTACTGCAATTACAGGGTAGGTATGCTGTTAGTTTACTGCAGTTACATGGTAGGTATGCTGTTACTTTACTGCAGTTACATGGTAGGTCATGCTGCTAGTTTACTGCAGTTACACGGTAGGTATGCAGTTAGTTTACTACAGTTACACTGTAGGTATGCTGTATGTTTACTACAGTTACACGGAGGGGCAGGCTGTTAGTTTACTGCAGTTACACAGTAGGTATGCTGTTAGTTTACTGCAGTTACGCAGTAGGTATGCTGTTAGTTTTTTGCAGTTACATGGTAGGTATGCTGTTAGTTTACTGCAGTTACATGGTAGGTATGCTGTTAATTTACTGGTTACAAGGACAGTATGCTGTTAGTTTATTGCAGTTACGTGGTAGGTATGCTGTTAGTTTACTGAAGTTACACAGTAGGTATGCTGTTAGTTTAATGCAGTTACACGCTAGGTCATGCTGCTAGTTTACTGCAGTTACATGGTAGGTATGCTGCTAGTTTACTGCAGTTACATGAAAGGTATACTGTTAGTGTACTGCAGTTACACGGTAGGTCATGCTGTTAGTTTACTGCAGTTACAAGAAAGGTATGTTGTAGTTTACTGCAGTTACATGGTAGGTATGCTGTTAGTTTACTGCAGTTACACAGTAAGTATGCTGTTAGTTTACTGCAGCTACAGAGAATGTATGCTGTTAGTTTACTGCAGTTAAATGGTAGGTATGCTGTTAGTTTACTACAGTTACATGGTGGGTATGCTGTTAGTTTACTGCAGTTACATGGTAGGTATGCTGTTAGTTTACTGCAGTTACACAGTAGGTATGCTCTTAGTTTACTGCAGTTACAAGGACAGCATTATGTTAGTTTAATGCAGTTACGTGGTAGGTATGCTGTTAGTTTACTGAAGTCACACGGTAGGTATGCTGTTTGTCTACTGCAGTTACACGGTATTTCATGCTGTTAGTTTACTGCAGTTACACAATGGGTATGCTGTTAGTGTACTGCAGTTACACACTAGGTCATGCTGCTACATTACTGCAGTAACATGGTAGGTATGCTGCTAGTTTACTGCAGTTAGGTGATAGGTATGCTATTAGTTTACTGCAGTTACACGGTAGGTATGCTGTTAGTGTACTGCAGTTACACACTAGGTCATGCTGCTAGATTACTGCCGTTACATGGTTGGTATGCTGCTAGATTACTGCAGTTACATGATAAGTATGCTGTTAGTTTACTGCAGTTACACGGTAGGTATGCTGTTAGTGTACTGCAGTTACACACTAGGTCATGCTGCTAGATTACTGCCGTTACATGGTAGGTATGCTGCTAGATTACTGCAGTTACATGATAAGTATGCTGTTAGTTTACTGCAGTTAAATGGTAGGTATGCTGTTAGTTTACTGCAGTTACAGGGTAGGTATGCTGTTACTTTACTGCAGTTACACTTTAGGTATGCTGTTAGTTTACTGCAGTTACAGGGTAGGTCATGTTGTTAGTTTACTGCAGTTACACGGTAGGTATGCTGTTAGTGTTCTGAAGTTACACACTAGGTCATGCTGCTAGTTTACTGCAGTTACATGGTAGGTATGCTGCTAGTTTACTGCAGTTGCATGATAGGTATGCTGTTAGCTTACTGCAGTTACAGGGAAGGTAAGCTGTTAGTTTACTGCAGTTAAATGGTAGGTATGCTGTTAGTTTACTGCAGTTACACGGTAGGTATCCTGTTAGTTTACTGCAGATACACTTTAGGTATGCTGTTAGTTTACTGCAGTTACAGGGTAGGTCATGCTGTTAGTTTACTGCAGTTACACGGTAGGTATGCTGTTAGATTACTGCAGTTACAGGGTAGGTCATGATTTTAGTTTACTGCAGTAACACTTTAGGTATGCTGTTGGTTTACTGCAGTTACACGGTAGGTATGCTGTTAGTTTACTGCAGTTACACAGTAGGTCATGCTGTTAGTTTACTGCAGTTACACGGAAGATATGCTGTTAGCTTACAGCAGTTACACGGTAGGTATGTTAGTTTACTGCAGTCACAGGGTAGGTATGCTGTTAGTTTACTGCAATTACACAGCAAGAATGCTGTTAGTTTACTGCAGTTACAGGGAAGCTAAGCTGTTAGTTTACTGCAGTTACATGGTAGGTATGCTGTTAGCTTACTGCAGATACAGGGTAGGAATGCTGTTAGTTTCATGCAGTTACAAGGTAGGTATCCTTTTAGTTTACTGCAATTACAGGGTAGGTATGCTGTTAGTTTACTGCAGTTACACGGTAGGTATGCTGTTAGTTTACTGCAATTACATGGTAGGTATGCTGTTACTTTACTGCAGTTATACGGTAGGTCATGCTGCTAGTTTACTGCAGTTACATGGCAGGCATGCAGTTAGTTTACTACAGTTACACGGTAGGTATGCTGTAAGTTTACTACAGTTACACGGAGGGGCATGCTGTTAGTTTATTGCAGTTACACAGTAGGTATGCTGTTAGTTTACTGTAGTTACACGGTAGGTATGCTGTTAGTTTATTGCAGTTACATGGTAGGTATGCTGTTAGTTTACTGCAGTTACATGGTAGGTATGCTGTTAGTTTACTGAAGTTACAAGGACAGTATGCTGTTAGTTTACTGCAGTTACGTGGTAGGTATGCTGTTAGTTTACTGAAGTTACACAGTAGGTATGTTGTTAGTTTACTGCAGTTACACACAAGGTCATGTTGCTAGTTTACTGCAGTTACATGGTAGGTATGCTGCTAGTTTACTGCAGTTACATGAAAGGTATGCTGTTAGTTTACTGCAGTTACACGGTAGGTATGCTGTTAGTGTACTGCAGTTACACGGCAGGTCATGCTGTTAGTTTACTGCAGTTACAAGAAAGGTATGCTGTTAGTTTAGAGCAGTTACATGGTAGGTATGCTGTTAGTTTACTGCAGTTACACAGTAAGTATGCTGTTAGTTTACTGCAGCTACGGAGAATGTATGCTGTTAGTTTACTGCAGTTAAATGGTAGGTATGCTGTTAGCTTACTACAGTTAAATGGTGGGTATGCTGTTAGTTTACTACAGTTACGTGGTAGGTATGCTGTTAGTTTACTGCAGTTACACTGTAGGTATGCTGTTAGTTTACTGCAGTTACACGGTAGGTATGCTGTTAGTTTACTGCAGTTACATGGTAGGTATTATGTTACTTTACTGCAGTTACACAGTAGGTCATGCTGCTAGTTTACTGCAGTTACACAGTAGGTATGCTGTTAGTTTACTGCAGTTACAAGGTAGGTATGCTGTTACTTTACTGCAGTTACACGGTAGGTCATGCTGCTAGTTTATTGCAGTTACACGGTAGGTATGCAGTTAGTTTACTACAGTTACATGGTAGGTATGCTGTAAGTTTACTACAGTAACACGGAGAGGCATGCTGTTAGTTTACTGCAGTTACACAGTAGGTATGCTGTTAGTTTACTGCAGTTACACGGTAGGTATGCTGTTAGTTTATTGCAGTTACATGGTAGGTATGCTGTTAGTTTACTGCAGTTACATGGTAGGTATGATGTTAGTTTACTGAAGTTACAAGGACAGTATGCTGTTAGTTTACTGCAGTTACGTGGTAGGTATGCTGTTAGTTTACTGAAGGTACACAGTAGGTATGCTGTTAGTTTACTGCAGTTACACGCTAGGTCATGCTGCTAGTTTATTGCAGTTACATGGTAGGTATGCTGCTAGTTTACTGCAGTTACATGAAAGGTATGCTGTTAGTTTACTGCAGTTACACGGTAGGTATGCTGTTAGTGTACTGCAGTTACACGGTAGGTCATGCTGTTAGTTTACTGCAGTTACAAGAAAGGTATGCTGTTAGTTTACTGCAGTTACATGGTAGATATACTGTTAGTTTACTGCATTTACACAGTAAGTATGCTGTTAGTTTACTGCAGCTACAGAGAATGTATGCTGTTAGTTTACTGCAGTTACACGGTAGGTATGCTGTTAGTTTACTCCAGTTACATGGTAGGTATGCTTCTAGTTTACTGCAGTTAAATGGTAGGTATGCTGTTAGATTACTGCAGTTACAGGGTAGGTCATGATGTTAGTTTACTGCAGTAACACTTTAGGTATGCTGTTAGTTTACTGCAGTTACACGGTAGGTATGCTGTTAGTTTACTGCAGTTAGACAGCAGGTCATGCTGTTAGTTTACTGCAGTTACACGGTAGGTATGCTGTTACTTTACTGCAGTTACACAGTAGGTCATACTGCCAGTTTACTGCAGTTACACGGTAGGTATGCTGTTAGTTTACTGCAGTTACATGGTAGGTATGCTGTTACTTTACTGCAGTTACACGGTAGGTCATGCTGCTAGTTTACTGCAGTTACAAGAAAGGTATGCTGTTAGTTTACTGCAGTTACATGGTAGATATGCTGTTAGTTTACTGCAGTTACACAGTAAGTATGCTGTTAGTTTACTGCAGCTACGGAGAATGTATGCTGTTAGTTTACTGCAGTTACATGGTCGGTATGCTGTTAGTTTACTGCAGTTACACTGTAGGTATGCTGTTAGTTTACTGCAGTTACACGGTAGGTATGCTGTTAGTTTACTGCAGTTACAAGGACAGCATGCTGTTAGTTTACTGCAGTTACGTGGTAGGCATGCTGTTAGTTTACTGAAGTTACACGGTAGGTATGCTGTTTGTTTCCTGCAGTTACACGGTAGGTATGCTGTTAGTGTACTGCAGTTACACACTAGGTCATGCTGCTGGATTACTGCAGTTACATGGTAGGTATGCTGCTAGTTTACTACAGTTAGGTGATAGGTATGCTGTTAGTTTACTGCAGTTACACGGTAGGTATGCTGTTAGTGTACTACAGTTATACAATAGGTCATGCTGCTAGATTACTGCCATTACATTGTAGATATGCTGCTAGTTTACTGCAGTTACGTGATAGGTATGCTGTTAGTTTACTGCAGTTACATGGTAGGTATGCTATTAGTGTACTGCAGTTACACGGTAGGTCATGCTGTTTGTTTACTGCAGTTACATGGCAGGTAAGCTGTTAGTTTACTGCAGTTAAATGGTAGGTATGCTGTTAGTTTACTGCAGTTACAGGGTAGGTATGTTGTTAGTTTACTGCAGTTACACTTTAGGTATGCTGTTAGTTTACTGCAGTTACAGGGTAGGTCATGCTGTTAGTTTACTGCAGTTACACGGTAGGTATGCTGTTAGTGTTCTGTAGTTACACACTGGGTCATGCTGCTTGTTTACTGCAGTTACATGGTAGGTATGCTGCTAGTTTACTGCAGTTACATGATAGGTATGCTGTTAGCTTACTGTAGTTACAGGGAACGTAAGCTGTTAGTTTACTGCAGTTAAATGGTAGGTATGCTGTTAGTTTACTGCAGTTACACTGTAGGTATGCTGTTAGTTTACTGCAGATACACTTTAGGTATGCTGTTAGTTTACTGCAGTTACAGGGTAGGTCATGCTGTTAGTTTACTGCAGTTACATGGTAGGTATGCTGTTAGATTACTGCAGTTACAGGGTAGGTTATGATGTTAGTTTACTGCAGTAACACTTTAGGTATGCTGTTTGTTTACTGCAGTTACACGGTAGGTATGCTGTTAGTTTACTGCAATTACACAGTAGGTCATGCTGTTAGTTTACTGCAGTTACATAGTAGATATGCTGTTAGCTTACTGCAGTTACACGGTAGGTATGTTGTTAGTTTACTGCAGTCACAGGGTAGGTATGCTGTTAGTTTACTGCAATTACACAGCAAGAATGCTGTTAGCTTACTGCAGTTACAGGGAAGCTAAGCTGTTAGTTTACTGCAGTTACATGGTAGGTATGCTGTTAGTTTACTGCAGTTACAGGGTAGGAATGCTGTTAGTTTACTGCAGTTACATGGTAGATATCCTGTTAGTTTACTGCAATTACAGGGTAGGTATGCTGTTAGTTTACTGCAGTTACACAGTAGGTATGCTGTTACTTTACTGCAGTTACACAGTAGGTCATGCTGCTAGTTTACTGCATTTACACGGTAGGTATGCTGTTAGTTTACTGCAGTTACACGGTAGGTATGCTGTTACTTTACTGCAGTTACACGGTAGGTCATGCTGCTAGGTTACTGCAGTTACACAGTAGGTATGCAGTTAGTTTACTACAGTTACACAGTAGGTATGCTGTAAGTTTATTGCAGTTACACAGTAGGTATGCTGTTAGTTTATTGCAGTTACATGGTAGGTATGCTGTTAGTTTACTGCAGTTACATGGTAGGTATGCTGGCACAGTGGTGCAGTGGTTAACATTGTCACCTCACAGTAAGAGGTTCTCCAGTTCGATTCTCGGCTGGGGTGCCTTCTGTGTGGAATTTGCATGTTCTCCCTGTGTTCGCTTGGGTTTCCTCCGGGTACTCCGGTTTCCTCCCACATTCCAAAGACATGCATCTGGAGCATTTCTCCCCGGGCCTCCGCTGAAAACAGGCTCTGTGGAACCGAGTCGGACTTTCCCGGTCAACAAAATGATAAATAAAAAAATAAAAAATGCTGTTAGTTTACTGAACTTACAAGGACATTATGCTGTTAGTTTACTGCAGTTACGTGGTAGGTATGCTGTTAGTTTACTGAAGTTACACAGTAAGTATGCTGTTAGTTTACTGCAGTTACACGCTAGGTCATGCTGCTAGTTTACTGCAGTTACATGGTAGGTATGCTGCTAGTTTACTGCGGTTATATGAAAGGTATGCTGTTAGTGTACTGCAGTTACACGGTAGGTCATGCTGTTAGTTTACTGCAGTTACAGGAAAGGTATGCTGTAGTTTACTGCAGTTACATGGTAGGTATGCTGTTAGTTTACTGCAGTTACACAGTAAGTATGCTGTTAGTTTACTGCAGCTACGGAGAATGTATGCTGTTAGTTTACTGCAGTTAAATGGTAGGTATGCTGTTAGTTTACTACAGTTACATGGTGGGTATGCTGTTAGTTTACTGCAGTTACATGGTAGGTATGCTGTTAGTTTACTGCAGTTACACAGTAGGTATGCTCTTAGTTTACTGCAGTTACAAGGACAGCATTCTGTTAGTTTACTGCAGTTACATGGTAGGTATGCTGTTAGTTTACTGAAGTCACACGGTAGGTATGCTGTTTGTTTACTGCAGTTACACGGTAGTTCATGCTGTTAGTTTACTGCAGTTACACGATGGGTATGCTGTTAGTGTACTGCAGTTACACACTAGGTCATGCTGCTACATTTCTGCAGTTACATGGTAGGTATGCTGCTAGTTAACTGCAGTTAGGTGATAGGTATGCTATTAGTTTACTGCAGTTACACGGTAGGTATGCTGTTAGTGTACTGCAGTTACACACTAGGTCATGCTGCTAGATTACTACCATTACATGGTAGGTATGCTGCTAGTTTACTGCAGTTACATGATAAGTATGCTGTTAGTTTACTGCAGTTACACAGTAGGTATGCTGTTAGTGTACTGCAGTTACACGGTAGATCATGCTGTTTGTTTACTGCATTTACATGGCATGTAAGCTGTTAGTTTACTGCAGTTACATGGTAGGTATTATGTTACTTTACTGCAGTTACACAGTAGGTCATGCTGCTAGTTTATTGCAGTTACACGGTAGGTATGCAGTTAGTTTACTACAGTTACATGGTAGGTATGCTGTAAGTTTACTACAGTAACACGGAGAGGCATGCTGTTAGTTTACTGCAGTTACACAGTAGGTATGCTGTTAGTTTACTGCAGTTACACGGTAGGTATGCTGTTAGTTTATTGCAGTTACATGGTAGGTATGCTGTTAGTTTACTGCAGTTACATGGTAGGTATGCTGTTAGTTTACTGAAGTTACAAGGACAGTATGCTGTTAGTTTACTGCAGTTACGTGGTAGGTATGCTGTTAGTTTACTGAAGGTACACAGTAGGTATGCTGTTAGTTTACTGCAGTTACACGCTAGGTCATGCTGCTAGTTTACTGCAGTTACATGGTAGGTATGCTGCTAGTTTACTGCAGTTACATGAAAGGTATGCTGTTAGTTTACTGCAGTTACACGGTAGGTATGCTGTTAGTGTACTGCAGTTACACGGTAGGTCATGCTGTTAGTTTACTGCAGTTACAAGAAAGGTATGCTGTTAGTTTACTGCAGTTACATGGTAGATATACTGTTAGTTTACTGCATTTACACAGTAAGTATGCTGTTAGTTTACTGCAGCTACAGAGAATGTATGCTGTTAGTTTACTGCAGTTACACGGTAGGTATGCTGTTAGTTTACTCCAGTTACATGGTAGGTATGCTTCTAGTTTACTGCAGTTACATGATAGGTATGCTGTTAGCTTACTGTAGATACAGGGAAGCTAAGCTGTTAGTTTACTGCAGTTAAATGGTAGGTATGCTGTTAGATTACTGCAGTTACAGGGTAGGTCATGATGTTAGTTTACTGCAGTAACACTTTAGGTATGCTGTTAGTTTACTGCAGTTACACGGTAGGTATGCTGTTAGTTTACTGCAGTTAGACAGCAGGTCATGCTGTTAGTTTACTGCAGTTACACGGTAGGTATGCTGTTACTTTACTGCAGTTACACATTAGGTCATACTGCCAGTTTACTGCAGTTACACGGTAGGTATGCTGTTAGTTTACTGCAGTTACATGGTAGGTATGCTGTTACTTTACTGCAGTTACACGGTAGGTCATGCTGCTAGTTTACTGCAGTTACAAGAAAGGTATGCTGTTAGTTTACTGCAGTTACATGGTAGATATGCTGTTAGTTTACTGCAGTTACACAGTAAGTATGCTGTTAGTTTACTGCAGCTACGGAGAATGTATGCTGTTAGTTTACTGCAGTTACATGGTAGGTATGCTGTTAGTTTACTGCAGTTACACTGTAGGTATGCTGTTAGTTTACTGCAGTTACACGGTAGGTATGCTGTTAGTTTACTGCAGTTACAAGGACAGCATGCTGTTAGTTTACTGCAGTTACGTGGTAGGCATGCTGTTAGTTTACTGAAGTTACACGGTAGGTATGCTGTTTGTTTCCTGCAGTTACACGGTAGGTATGCTGTTAGTGTACTGCAGTTACACACTAGGTCATGCTGCTGGATTACTGCAGTTACATGGTAGGTATGCTGCTAGTTTACTACAGTTAGGTGATAGGTATGCTGTTAGTTTACTGCAGTTACACGGTAGGTATGCTGTTAGTGTACTGCAGTTACATGGTAGGTCATGCTGCTAGATTACTGCAGTTACATTGTAGGTATGCTGTTAGTTTACTGCAGTTACATGGTAGGTATGCTGTTAGTGTACTGCAGTTACATGGTAGGTATGCTGTTAGTTTACTGCAGTTACACGGTAGGTCATGCTGTTAGTTTACTGCAGTTACATGATAGGTATGCTGTTAGTTTACTGCAGTTACATGGTAGGTATGCTGTTAGTGTACTGCAGTTACAGGGTAGGTATGCTGTTAGTTTACTGCAGTTACACTTTAGGTATGCTGTTAGTTTACTGCAGTTACAGGGTAGGTATGCTGTTAGTTTACTGCAGTTACAGGGTAGGTATGCTGTTAGTTTACTGCAGTTACATGGTAGGTATGCTGTTAGTTTACTGCAGTTACAGGGTAGGTATGCTGTTAGTTTACTGCAGTTACACTTTAGGTATGCTGTTAGTTTACTGCAGTTACATGGTAGGTATGCTGTTAGTTTACTGCAGTTACACGGTAGGTATGCTGTTAGTTTACTGCAGTTACACAGTAGGTATGCTGTTAGTGTACTGCAGTTACATGGTAGGTATGCTGTTAGTTTACTGCAGTTACAGGGTAGGTATGCTGTTAGTTTACTGCAGTTACATGGTAGGTATGCTGTTAGTTTACTGCAGTTACAGGGTAGGTATGCTGTTAGTTTACTGCAGTTACACAGTAGGTATGCTGTTAGTTTACTGCAGTTACACAGTAGGTCATGCTGTTAGTTTACTGCAGTTACACAGTAGGTATGCTGTTAGTTTACTGCAGTTACACGGTAGGTATGCTGTTAGTTTACTGCAGTTACAGGTAGGTCATGCTGTTAGTTTACTGCAGTTACACAGTAGGTATGCTGTTAGTTTACTGCAGTTACACAGTAGGTATGCTGTTAGTTTACTGCAGTTACATGGAGGTATGCTGTTAGTTTACTGCAGTTACACGGTAGGTATGCTGTTACTTTACTGCAGTTACACAGTAGGTATGCTGTTAGTTTACTGCAGTTACATGGTAGGTATGCTGTTAGTTTACTGCAGTTACATGGTAGGTATGCTGTTAGTTTAGTGCAGTTACATGGTAGGTATGCTGTTAGTTTACTGCAGTTACACAGTAGGTATGCTGTTAGTTTATTGCAGTTACATGGAGGTATGCTGTTAGTTTACTGCAGTTACATGGTAGGTATGCTGTTAGTTTACTGCAGTTACACAGTAGGTATGCTGTTAGTTTACTGCAGTTACATGGTAGGTATGCTGTTAGTTTACTGCAGTTACATGGTAGGTATGCTGTTAGTTTACTGCAGTTACATGGTAGGTATGCTGTTAGTTTACTGCAGTTACACAGGTAGGTATGCTGTTAGTTTACTGCAGTTACGGTAGGTATGCTGTTAGTTTACTGCAGTTACATGGTAGGTATGCTGTTAGTTTACTGCAGTTACATGGTAGGTATGCTGTTAGTTTACTGCAGTTACACGGTAGGTATGCTGTTAGTTTACTGCAGTTACACGATAGGTATGCTGTTAGTTTACTGCAGTTACACAGTAGGTATGCTGCTAGTTTACTGCAGTTACATGATAAGTATGCTGTTTGTTTACTGCATTTACATGGCAGGTAAGCTGTTAGTTTACTGCAGTTACACAGCAGGTATTCTGTTAGTTTACTGCAGTTACAGGGAAGGTAAGCTGTTAGTTTACTGCAGTTAAATGGTAGGTATGCTGTTAGTTTACTGCAGTTACACAGTAGGTATGCTGTTAGTTTACTGCAGATACACTTTAGGTATGCTGTTAGTTTACTGCAGTTACAGGGTAGGTCATGCTGTTAGTTTACTGCAGTTACACGGTAGGTATGCTGTTAGTGTTCTGCAGTTACACACTAGGTCATGCTGCTAGTTTACTGCAGTTACATGGTAGGTATGCTGCTAGTTTACTGCAGTTACATGATAGGTATGCTGTTAGCTTACTGCAGTTACAGGGAAGGTAAGCTGTTAGTTTACTGCAGTTAAATGGTAGGTATGCTGTTAGTTTACTGCAGTTACACGGTAGGTATGCTGTTAGTTTACTGCGGTTACACTTTAGGTATGCTGTTAGTTTACTGCAGTTAAAGGGTAGGTCATGCTGTTAGTTTACTGCAGTTACACGGTAGGTATGCTGTTAGATTACTGCAGTTACAGGGTAGGTCATGATGTTAGTTTACTGCAGTAACACTTTAGGTATGCTGTTGGTTTACTGCAGTTACACGGTAGGTATGGTGTTAGTTTACTGCAGTTACACAGTAGGTCATGCTGTTAGTTTACTGCAGTTACACGGAAGATATGCTGTTAGCTTACAGCAGTTACACGGTAGGTATGTTAGTTTACTGCAGTCACAGGGTAGGTATGCTGTTAGTTTACTGCAATTACACAGCAAGAATGGTGTTAGTTTACTGCAGTTACACAGTAGGTATGCTGTTAGTTTACTGCAGTTGCACAGTAGGTATGCTGTTAGTTTACTGCAGATACACTTTAGGTATGCTGTTAGTTTACTGCAGTTACATGGTAGGTATCCTGTTAGTTTACTGAAATTACACGGTAGGTATGCTGTTACTTTACTGCAGTTACACGGTAGGTCATGCTGCTGGTTTACTGCAATTACATAGTAGGTATGCAGTTAGTTTACTACAGTTACATGGTAGGTATGCTGTAAGTTTACTACAGTTACACGGAGGGGCATGCTTTTAGTTTATTGCAGTTACACAGTAGGTATGCTGTTAGTTTACTGCAGTTACATGGTAGGTATGCTGTTAGTTTACTGCAGTTACATGGTAGGTATGCTGTTAGTTTACTGAAGTTACAAGGACAGTATGCTGTTAGTTTACTGCAGTTACGTAGTAGGTATGCTGTTAGTTTACTGAAGTTACACAGTAGGTATGTTGTTAGTTTACTGCAGTTACATGCTAGGTCATGCTGCTAGTTTACTGCAGTTACATGGTAGGTATGCTGCTAGTTTACTGCAGTTACATGAAAGGTATGCTGTTAGTTTACTGCAGTTACACGGTAGGTATGCTGTTAGTGTACTGCAGTTACACGGCAGGTCATGCTGTTAGTTTACTGCAGTTACAAGAAAGGTATGCTGTTAGTTTAGTGCAGTTACATGGTAGGTATGCTGTTAGTTTACTGCAGTTACACAGTAAGTATGCTGTTAGTTTACTGCAGCTACGGAGAATGTATGCAGTTAGTTTACTGCAGTTAAATGGTAGGTATGCTGTTAGTTTACTACAGTTAAATGGTGGGTATGCTGTTAGTTTACTACACTTACGTGGTAGGTATGCTGTTAGTTTACTGCAGTTACACTGTAGGTATGCTGTTAGTTTACTGCAGTTACGTGGTAGGTATGATGTTAGTTTACTGAAGTTACATGGTAGGTATGCTGTTTGTTTACTGCAGTTACACGGTAGTTCATGCTGTTAGTTTACTGCAGTTACACGATAGGTATGCTGTTAGTGTACTGCAGTTACACACTAGGTCATGCTGCTAGATTACTGCAGTTACATGGTAGGTATGCTGCTAATTTACTGCAGTTAGGTGATAGGTATGCTGTTAGTTTACTGCAGTTACACGGTAGGTATGCTGTTAGTGTACTGCAGTTACACACTAGGTCATGCTGCTAGATTACTGCCGTTACATGGTAGGTATGCTGCTAGTTTACTGCAGTTACACAGCAGGTATGCTGTTAGTTTACTGCAGTTACAGGGAAGGTAAGTTGTTAGTTTACTGCAGTTAAATGGTACGTATGCTGTTAGTTTACTGCAGTTACAGGGTAGGTATGCTGTTAGTGTTCTGCATTTACACACTAGGTCATGCTGCTAGTTTACTGCAGTTACATGGTAGGTATGCTGCTAGTTTACTGCAGTTACACAGTAGGTTATGCTATTAGTTCATTGCAGTTACACGGTAGATATGCTGTTAGTTTACTGCAGTTACACAATGGGTATGCTGTTAGTTTTCTGCAGTTACATGGTAGGTCATGATGTTAGTTTACTGCAGTTACATGGTAAGTATGCTGTTAGTTTATTGCAGTTACACGGTAGGTATGCTGTTAGTTTACTGAAGTTATACAGTAGGTATGCTTTTAGTTTACTGCAGTTACATGGTAGGTATGCTGTTAGTGTACTGCAGTTACACAGTAGGTCATGCTGTTTGTTTACTGCAGTTACATGGTAGGTGTGCTGTTAGTTTACTGCAGTTACGTGGTAGGTATGCTGTTAGTTTACTGCAGTTACATGGTAGTGTACTGTTAGTTTACTCCAGTTACAGGTAGGTCATGCTGTTAGTTTACTGCAGTTGCACAGTAGGTATGCTGTTAGTTTGCTGCAGTTACACAGTAGTTCATGCTGTTAGTTTATTGCAATTACAGGGTAGGTGTACTGTTAGTTTAGGTGTCACAGGAACAAATAAAAATAAAACACCACCACCGACTGAGAAAAAGAATAAAGAAATAAAATGCAATGTTAGTGTAACACAGCTTTAATCTCTACTTTCATCCAAATGACTTCTTCAGAACAGAATAAAAAAGCATCATACATTTGCACTTTATAAGAAACAATTACTCCCTACACAATTAATTATTCTATTAAACAATTAAATAATTTATCCTGAATCATAAAACATTAATTACAACAATACTTATAAAAATATAATATGATGTAATAACATAGGTACCCTACATTTCATCTATTTATTTTTAACTTACGATATTTAAAAAAACATTTTATGTTAATAACATCATTCAAGCCAGGTTTTTTATCAGCTTGCAGTTTGATCTGCCATTTAGCTTCCTTTTCTAAATAATTTTTAAAGTCACCACCTGTCATATCAACTGCACCTTGTTCCAATACAGAAAAACAAAACTTTTACAGTAGGTATGCTGTTAGTTTACTGCAGTTACATGGTAGGTATACTGTTAGTTTACTGCAGTTACATGGTAAGTATGTTATTAGTTTACTGCAGTTACACAGTAGGTATGCTGTTGGTTTACTGCAGTTACACCATACGTATGCTGTTAGCTTACTGCAGTTACATGGTAGGTATGCTGTTAGTTTACTGCAGTTGCATGGTAGGTAAGCTGTTAGTTTATTGCAGTTACACAGTAGGTATGCTGTTTGTTTACTGCAGTTACACGGTAGGTATGCTGTTAGTTTACTGCAGTTACATGGTAGGTATGCTGTTACTTTACTGCAGTTACACTGTAGGTATGATGTTCGTTTACTGCATTTACACAGTAGGTATGCTGTTAGTTTACTGCAGTTACATGGTTGTATGCTGTTAGTTTGCTGCAGTTACACAGTAGGTTATGTTGTTAGTTTACTGCAGTTACATGGTAGGTATGCTGTTAGTTTACTGCAGTTACATGATAGGTATGCCGTTAGTTTACTGCAGTTACACAGTAGGTCATGGTGCTCATGATTACATTTTTCTGTTTAGTAGAAACAAAAGTAGATGCTGTTTTCCTAGTCCTTGTTCATTGACTCATTTCAATTCACCTAATATGTCAAAACAAGTTAAAGGCAGACATAAGTTTAAATGTGTTGGCCTATATCAAATTTGGCAAGTTTCTTTGGTGAACATAATGTTTCACTTTCTTTTGTCATACACAGGAAGTACAGCTCTGTTCTGCATTAGAACTATCAGAAGAAACATTCCGATGATTCATTTTGTAATAGGGATTAACAGCATTTGACGCTACATGGCAGTTCAATGATACATATTCACAGCAGTTCAGCCTAAAAGACTGGTCCCAACATATTGTTTGTAGCTATGAAATTATTTCAAACACATTGATCAGTCCTACATTCGGCAAGTATCATTTTGTCACAGCCAGTTGACTGAATTGGCCTTCAACAGATTGAAAAATTCAATGTTTTTATAGTTGGAGCTGTGCCTTCACCCAAACATAGAGAGCCCTTCATCCTGCATACTTCCTTTTTAAGTGTATTATGCCATCCTGGTAAAAACAACAGCTTTCTTGAAGCCATGATTCTAGATCCTGTATTCAGGCTGCAGACCACAATGAGTCTGGAATCGTGAAGTCTGCACCCCTCAGCCCTCAGCATTATGAATAATTGAAGACCATATGAATGTGTCACAAACCAGATTATATATATCGTACGTTCTTCCTACTACACATCTTTGTCTTCTATTAATAATGCTTTACTTTTTGTGTTATTACTGATTCTGAGTTACACTTATTTTTTGGTACATACCACTGGATGACCATAAGAGTAACACATCACCATATGAGGCTTTTCATGCAACAGTTTTCCCATAGTTATTCCGGAAAATGAAAGGGAAGTATGGGGTCCATCCCTGACAGCATATTCATTCCATTTCCACTCCTCCCCACTGCCAGACTGTAGGATCCATTGCACTGGGGCCTGCATTTTCTTTGAAATAGGGAGTATGATCTGTTGATTTCCTGATACATTCCTCTTCCCTACCCTTCCCATCATGCATGGCACATCTCCAGGTGCATGATGGTACAGCAGTATTTGTAGTGGAGAGTTATAATGGGAACAGATACTGAATGATCACTGCACATCCTAGTAATAATGCTAGTAACAACTAGATAAGTTCAACAGTAACAAGGACATTTGTCATGCTGGTCTAACAACTTTCCATCCCTCCTTATTTCTGTCATCCCACTCTGTACCCCCAGCTCATAGGTCTGGCACATTCATTACATGTCCTTAAAATATAAACCTGCTAGAAAAATCAAGTATATATATATATATATATATATACATATCTATATCTATATATATTTACATGCGGTCACTGTGTTGTGTGCCAGCACATTCTTTGTTGTAACTCCTACACCTTCTCTCATTGTAACTACAGAGTTACTTTCAAACGACATATTGACTGTCACACAGAGTAGGTAGTTTACATTGCTACCTGCAAAAGTTGCTTTTCGTTCTATATCGGAAAAACTAGCACTTTTTCATCTTGGAAAAACTTGACTTGTTTTTCGCAGAGTGCAATGATGTGCTTGAGTTGAAAGAACTCAAGTGGCAACTTTTACAGGGTGCTGACTCCGCTCCAGGACTCAATGAAAGCATCAGTATTAAGTGTGCTTTGCAATGGCTACATTAATCTTTTGTATATGGATGTTGTCATTTTATAGCAATCCAGTGTCTTTTACATGTTTTTTAATACTTTAGAATTTCATTTAAACATCAACAGCTCCATTTAAATGTATCTATTCTAGAACAGAATTTGGAGATGTAATTTCCCTCTTTCTTATTGGTCAGCTATATTCCTTTGTAGAGATTGGGCTTGTCTCCTGCTGATAACTGCTGATAACCAGTAAAAAGTCAGTTCCATTTTCTGAATGTTTATATTAGAGTGATTTAATAGTGTACCATTTATTTTACTACATTATTGTTTCTGAAGAAGTCCTAATGATCAATAAAGGATGAAAGCGCTTAAACATCAGTTCAACCTATGAGTGTTTTTGTTTCTCCGTTTAACAACTAAAAGTTCTTTAGTCTCATATATATATATATATATATATATATATATATATATGTGTGTGTGTGTGTGTGTGTGTGTGTGTGTGTGTGTGTGTGTGTGCAAATAGAGAGATATAGCTATATAGATAGATAAACATTACAGTTCACATCTCTTCATGTAACCATGTGCATGACTAAATGTACAGCCTCCTTATTTATCAGGGGAAAATATTTAGGTAATCCCCACTACACATAGCTGCAGTAAACTTCTGTCACCTGAAGATATATCAAACAGGGAAACATTGGTGTACATTAATAGATAGCAACTAAAATGTATCAACTACATGTACATAAAACCATCATCCATCATAAAAATATTTTCTCAAAAGGTTATAGCTGTGTGAATGCAATACACACAATAGACACATTTACACTATGTCACACTAGCATACATTGTGGTCTGCTTTTATTGGCAAAACCTGTATGAATCCAATAACAACTTCATAGGATCACAGGGTAATAGGATCATAGGACGTTGCTAGGCTATTGGCCCTGAAGCCCCTACAAGCCTAGCCATGAATTTATCCCATGTTCCAGCAAGTCGGCATCTGATGCCCCTGTCCAGCAGGGACATAGGTGGAATACTTGGGGTGTATTTTTTGTTCCCCATCCAGTTATCCAGGTTGTGATTAAAAAGGGATAATGAGGTTCTCTGCTTGATGTGGAGAGGAAGTTTATCAAATGAATGGGGGAGTCTCTGGGACACAAATCTCTCCCGCTATCAAGTCCTATTGATGTCACAGACCAGGTTGAGGTCATGCATTTGAGTTACTCGAGTGGAGCTTGACTTTCAGATGTGCAGCAGCCCTATCAAGGTGGGGTCTGAGATTGCTTTGTATGCCAGACAGAGGTCACCTCTGGGGAGTCTGCATGAGAATGAGTAGAGGGACAGGACTTTTATCCTATCTTTGTAGGGGTAGATGTTTGAGACCTTGGATTCTCCTGGTGATAAACCTCTGTAGCCTCTATAGCTGCTGCATGTGCTTTGTGAGGTACATGCTGAAAGGGACATTGTACTCAATAATGGGTCTTATAAAGGAAGAATACAGGGATGTTATGATCAATATATTCATATATCACCAAAGAGTACCTGTCATCTACCTTTGATTTCTCAGGATTAAATCACAGAATTATATGAAATTGCACAAGTGAAATAAACTTAGTATTACACATGGTATATAGGCTGAAGCTATACATCAGTGCCCCCTCCACTTTGGGCATCTCCACTAATTACCTCAGCTGGTTCATGTCACAACCATAGCTAGTTCATCTGGTGCCCACTGCAATTTCCCCAAACTATCAGCCCCATCAATTCAAAGCTGACTGCTAAAAAAAAAAAAAAAAAATGAAAGAAAACAAACAAACAAAATAAAAACCTCTTCTACACTCCTGCTGTAACTGTGGCAAGCTGCTTGCTACAACTGTAAAACTATATTAAGCAGCTTATTCTGCCACAAATTCACACAATGAGCATCAGCAATGGCAGTCAAGATAGCAAGTGCAGTATTCATTTATGAAGTTGCAATGTTCTTGTGGCGTTCTAAATCAGAAACAGTACTGCAATCATACACCATTGGCACCTGCCAATTACGCAAATGATTTGCTTGCAAGCTCATCTCATGGCCTAATTAAAAAAAAAAAAAATATATATATATATATATATATATATATATATATATATATATATATATATATATATATATATATGGGTCTACTGTCTAACTTCGAAAATACACTTCTTTGAAATTACACAGTAGACCCTGGGTTACGCAAAAGTGCACTTAATCGAAAGTGCACTTTTGCAAAACCCGCTTCAGCGAATGGGCTATGTAATGCAGTTTGGTGCAGTAGTCACGGACCTTAGGGTTAGGGCACGGGTCATGGTAAGGGGATAGCTAGTAGAGCTATCCCCTCACCATGACCCGTGCCCTAACCCTAAGGTCTGTGACCACCACACCACAGTGGAGGACATAGCCTGTCCTCCACTGTGGTGCGGTAGTCACGGACCTTAGGGTTAAGGCACAGGTCGTGGTAAGGGGATAGCTAGTAGGGCTATCACCTTACCATGACCTGTGCCCTAACCCTAAGGTCTGTGACCACCACACCACAGTGGAGGACATAGATCGTTTTTCTACTGTTCTCCACTGTGGCGCGATACATTCACAGAAGCAGTGTTCACGAAAGTGCACTTTTGAATAAGTGCACTTTCGCATAACAGAGCTGTCTACTGCTCTTTTTTGAATAAGTGGTATTCGATTAAAAGCAGTAGACCCATATATATATATATATATATATATATATATATATATATATATATATATACACTTCATATGGTCAACATTTCAGAATGTCGAAGTCCATATGGCCGAGACCATATGATCGACATTCAAAATGCCAACCATTGAATAAAAAAAAAAAAAACACAACAAAAACTTCACGCTGCTAGCAGTGCACCCCATGGAACTTAAATATATCAATTCCGAGATCGCACTACAGTGTGGAAGATGGAAATCTTTCCATTCTCCACTGTACAGAGATGCCAGTTCTGCATGGTCAACATTTCCAATGTCGATCATATGGTCTTCAACATTCTGAAATGTCGACCATATGAAGGGGACCCATATATACATACATATATATATATATATATATATATATATATATATATATATATATATAGCATTAGACTACTACAGTAGACACTTCTTGGATTCCCTGTGAAAGTAGTACAAAAAATTATTGCTGCCTTCCCACAGTGTGATGACACCTTTCTTTCCATGTACACAACATATCCTAAAGCCTCTATTTCTATAATATTTCTTGCTGTGTAAGTCAGTATTGTGGGTGGTTTGCATGTTGTGAAATCTTACTAGGAACCTCTTTACTGACTCATAGTTAACCTGTGCTTTTAGATGTGCAGATCATCGCTGTATGGGTATACTGTGATGTAAATGCTAAGTGCTAGTTATTACTCATTTGACAAGTGAGAGGACAAGAACAAATATGCGTTTTTCTTACAGTGCATTCCACTTTTATTTTTACTTATTGTTCTAAAAGAGTTGTGCTTTATGTATATTTTATAGCTAGATGAATACATGCATACACATATAACACACACAGACACACACACAGTCTTGATTCTGCAGTAAGTATATTCCCAACATACACACAGATATATATATATGCATATGTGTGTGTGTGTGTGTGTGTGTGTGTGTGTGTGTGTGTGTGTGTGTGTGTGTGTGTGTGTGTGTGTGTGTATATATATATATATATATATATATATATATATATATATACATACACATATAAACTACACGAAAACCTAGCCAAACTAGAGTTTTCACTGTCTGAGAGCTTAAACCCTCTGTAATAGAGGCCCATGGGATGTATGAAAATGATTCTTTAAAGACATTGTGTTTCAGCTATATGGGTTCTGAATATCTATAACTTTTTACTTTTACTTTTTAATTTATGGATATATTCAGGCAGTTAAAACCAACCCCAACTAGCTGTAGAAATACATGCTTCACCTTTATTTTGGTATCATCAACAAAGCATAAGTGGACTGCTTGGCTATACATTAGAAATACAGAGTCTTTCAGCCCAGCTGATGTCCATAACCATTAAAGTGTCTGTAAAATATTCCAACTAACATCCAATCCAAAGAGTAAAAAGGTCACACAGACAAACCAGTTCAGTAAAAACTACAAGAAAAACCTAGCGAGGCTAGAGTTTTCATTGTGTGATGCCTTAAACTTTCTGTAATAGAGGCCCATGGGATATATGCAAATGATGCCTTAAGTCATTATGTGTTTCGGCTATATGGGTTTTGAATATCCGTGACTTTTTACTTTTGCTTTTTAAGTCCTTGTGGATACATTCAGGCCATTAAAGACATACTAGTAGGAATATTTTGCAGACACCTTAATGTGAAGCTGTTGGAAGTTCTCTTTCCATTTGCCTCTGATGTCCTGTGAATTGGTGAGCAGGTTGCTGCTGGCATTCCTTATGAGGGGTGTCTGACTATCTTCTTTATCTTTCTGTCTTTGCAACTTTATAAAGTTTCTTTGTGCCATCTACTGAGTCACTTTCCAGAAGCAGGTAGATTGCCTCTGATACCTTTCTTTGGTATTGCAAATCCTCTCTTAGCCTATTTGCTGGCCAAACAGTATTCCTTTTTAGCCTAGTCCATCTTTTCTATCTCCCACTTTTTCCTGCACTCCTTCTTTCTTTTGATGACTTCCTGGACTTCTGCATCTCACCACCAGCTTTCCTTATGTACCTTATTTCTATACCTAGCTTTGTCACATACCTATTCTGCAGTCTTCACTCATGCTGTTTTGAGGTACTGTATTCTCCTTCAACTCTACCTCTTTCTTCATCTTCTTCTTCTTCTTCTTTTTTGCACTTTAGCCCTGAGAAATTCCTTGAACTTTTGTATTTTTTCTTCAGTCAACTTCTAGGTCTTCAGTCTGGTCTGTTTTGACCTTAAGGCCTTCTCTAACCACTGCTTGCAGCTGATTGTGGCAACAAGTGGTTTATGCTGTGGGCTGTTTCACTGAGGATGAGTTTGCAAATCAGCATTTAGAAAATTGCAATAGCATGGCACTGGGGTATTAAATTATGTATGTTATATAAGTATTGCAAGAATGCAATATTTTAATGGTTTTGGCTTTAAAGCATTGCTAATTGTATTGTATGAGATACATATGCTGAAAATATTAACGTGTCTTTAAGAGCCATTAGGTAAAGCTATGTATTAAAGGAGAAATTCCTTCTTGCTAGATTAATGTGTCTTCGTGAGACCAACTATATATAATATTCTCATATAAGAATTTTTTTTTCTAAGCCATGGCAGATGTCTCAAGGGAGGAGGCTTATTGCCACAGGGTAGAGTTTGAGTGGAGACTGTCATTATGGCTTAGTCAGAGGTGGGTCCCCATAGCTGAAGAGTTGAGTATAACCTACAGTCCTTTGACGGGTTTGCTGTCAAAAAGCTGTAATTCAAAATTTAAATGCCACAGTAAAATTCACCACACTATGTTGTACGGAGTGAGTCAATGGAGCACTTTTTGGTGGAGTTTGCGATTTCTCCACTGTAGCGCATTATGGACTTGGTATATATAATTTCAGGTGTGAAGATGCAGATGGGAGGAGGCTTTTCCCCTGCAAAATTTTTTTTGTCTGTTTGTTTTAGGATTTTCAACTCACTTTTTTCTGTATATATTGTTTGTTTAACGGTGCTTCAATAGTTAAAATACGGAATGGGATTCCCCAGAAGGAAGGATGTGTCCAACTCACAAGAGTGTAAAGCAGTAGAGAAAATGTATAACCATAAAGCAGTATGTTGCTACTTGTGCTTATTTATCTGTGTGTGTGTGTGTGTGTGTGTGTGTGTGTGTGTGTGTGTGTGTGTGTGTGTGTGTGTGTGTGTGTGTGTGTGTGTGTGTGTGTGTCTCGCTATTTTGTTGTTTGGAATGTCTTTGGTTAACTGACTCTGACTTACAATCAAGTGAAGCTAAAATCAATAACCTTTCATGGAGTGACAAAACCTGAGCTTGCTCACCTAAAGGACCCACACTTCCCCCAAGGTTCACTGAGTCAGTGTTCACTAGACTCTGATGAATGATCCATGAGATGACAGCAATCCAGTTGACTAATGTAAATATATTCATATAGAAATATTTATGTGTTTGTGTGTGTGTGCGTGTGTGTGTGTTTAAATAGATAGACAGACAGAATAATAGATAAGTAAATAGATAGATAGAAAAACAGGTAGATACATAGCTAGACAGACAGATAGACAGACAGATAACCCAGCTCGTGGGTTCTATTCCCACCCCAGGTACTTGGATTAATATTAAATACTGGCACTGTAATGCAGCATAAGGGGGGAGGGGTGCTGTTTTCCTGAGTGCACTGTCCTTCTGATCAAACCAAAGTCCCATTTGATTGACTTGGTGGTAACTCAGGTGGATGGCGCTTAGTAGAACAAAAAGTAAGGAAGTTCTCTGGTGCCCTGGTCAAATTTCCCCTAGTCAGTATGAATTATCACCTCCACCTCTGGGCTCCCCTGAAAGGAGTCCACTGACTTACTGGGATTAATTCAGTTAACAAATCATAAATAAATAAAAAAGAGAGATGAACAGGTGTTTACCAAAGATATGAGCTCTCGGTCTGTGGGACAATGTTGTGACAAAAGATTGCCATTTGACATGAGTGATTCAGGATCAAAAATGATCCTGGAATCCTGGAAGTCAGACAGTCAGCTCAGAACAAAAGCTAAACTCACTTACAAGTATTATCCTTGATATATATCAGGCAGAATGTTCATCCATTTGTTTTTTTTTTTCCCATTTACAGAGGACAGTTATCCAACCACTAGGGCAGTATCTAGCTAAAAGACATATCACATCATATTTTCACTTGTAGTTGTTAGCTATGAATCCCCAAAAAGAGATGGCAGAATAAAGATGCCGTGCCACACAGCAGACTATGATGAACTTGCCACGCCCCACGTAATTCCTGTGCCACGTATTCAGTGGAAGTATTTAGGCATAATGTGCATATTAGACACGTTTGAATGATCCTATTGCATGTGCAAATTAGACATAAAAGTCGGGAAGCAAGTGAAGAGGTAGAGATGGATGCAGGTGATTTATAACAGTGAATGGGTGACTAGGAATTAAAATTATTCTTAATAAGCAATAAAAAATACACTGATGATTCTCTGATAATAGGTGTTATCCCAAATTCATGTTCTATATTAGAAAAATTAATCTAAACACACAAGTAATCAAATGCTATGAGGAGAGAATTTTGTTAGTAACTAAATTATTATACATAAACTTACCAATAATAGCTTATGTTAACACTTCTAAATGTGGTTCATCGTCTTTTTATGTAAATATATTGTTATATAATAAAATTAACAACGAATATTGAATATGTATGGACTTCCTTGTGTCTTTCTTTCTTGCCAGAATTAAATGGCGCAATATTGTCTAGCTGCCTAAAAAATAAGTTAGACAATAATCTGGAATTTAAAGCACATCCCGTCTATACAATGGCAAGTGCATTCTCAGACACAAAAGCACAGTATCAGAATGTAGGATATAAAGTGTCATATCTTTGAAAGAAGAGTGTCATCTCTGTTACATGAAGCATAAATAATGGCATTACATAATGGAAATGTATATCTGATTTCTCTTAAAATGAGACATTACCCTCTTCTTATGTGTGGGCATGCAAAGAAATGAGACTTAACTTTGCAAGCCAGTGATTGTTAACACCTCATAATGCATGTAAACAGTTTATTGTGCATATCCTAAGTGGCTTATTATATTCATGTAGCTGTTCAGTGAAATCTGAACAGAGCTCTAATTTTATCCACATCTTACTGTTCTTATTTGATGAGCATCCAAACTTCTTTAATCCTTTTGTAAAGTTTGCATTTGTTAGTTACCAACTATTACAACTTATATTTATAACATTTATTTGTTGCAATGCAATTCAATGCCTGGGCCCATTTTTTGAGTATAATCCATTGCAAACATTGGCAGATATTACAAAAATACTGTACTTCCTTCATAGTTTGATGTGTTTAACTGCATTTCATTCCTTACAGCTCACAGAGAAGTTAAGGCATGTCGAATGTTCTAATATCGACCCCTATTCAGCGAACGCTGATAACATCAAACATGCAGAACAGCAATTTTTTTTCCAATGGAAAATATTTGCTGTTCTGACACACATACATACAACACAAATACACCAAACAAATAGCAACCCACACACATACACCTAAAATCCTACATCTAACCCTACACTAAACTGTACACTCACCACTAGCTATCAACTTACCCTAGCCCTAAGGTAAGTCACTATCGCACACTCACCTCACCCGTGCCCTAACCCTAACTTACCTACCCTGCCCTAACCCTCATGTCCACACAATCGCACACTTACCTGATCATGACCCGTAACTTTCCACCACAGTGCTGAACATAGCAAAGCCACAGGAATGGCCAACCGAATTCCTTCCCTAGGAAGAACTTTGGTGTTCCACAGCTTCGCTATTTTCAGTGTTTGCTGAATAGGGGTCGATATTAGAACATTCGAAGTTGTGAAACGTTGATGTTCTAATATAGACCCATATATATATATATATATATATATATATATATATATATATATATATATATATATATATATAGGTTTACCATTACAATTTCACCATGCAATTGCACGGCTATGACGTATTCGAACAACAGTTGTTGAAATACTTCATATTTCAGCAGGTTATGTAAGTGAACGTTATTATTGCGAATGGACTGTGCATTCACAGTTATAACATTCGCTCATGTAAGGGGATTGCGGTACAGTGCGGTTAGGGAAATGCATCCCTTTCCTCAGTGTAGTGCGATCTTGGAGTTGGAATATTAAGTTAAAGGGGGGGGTGGGGGGTGCAGGGGGGCTTGCCCCCCTGCATAAACGTGAGTTTAGGCTAGTTAGTTAGGGAGTTAAGGGAAGGGTGGGATTGCTGTTAAGTGTTGAAAATGTTGTGACTGGCATTTTCGACATTAACAGCTGTTTTTCGACTATAGCAACGTTCGGAATTGTGTACTTTCGGTGAAACATTTCGATGATAAGTACACTTTTTTTTTTAATTTTTGAAATAATGGTAAATCATATATATACATATATCTGTCACGCTACCAGTTACAGAATGGAACCTGAGCCATTATAAAAATGTAATGAGAAATGCTCTTGTCATTGCCTATAACTTATATGATTGAATTATTTTCTCTGTGTTGAAGTGGTAAAAGTCTTTATGAAAGCTGGTAGTTATGTCTTGTTAATTCAATAGCTATTCAGTAGATATTCTAGTTATGGATTCAGATGTAAATAAGGAAATGATCTCGTTATCTTCAGCTTCATCCTTATTATCCACACAAATAATCAACGGCTCCTTTCATGACTTTGTGATGTTATGACTGATTTTAGGCTTATTATATAGCACGTGTCTGCCATACACTAAAGATTCAAAGAACATTCCCATGTAAATGATCCTGTGTACTGTTCACTAAAAGCACATTAGGCACAGATATCTGTGTGTTTCCTCAATGTGTTTTTGGTTAATACTGCTAGGAATGGAAGAACTGTCACTGCATGTTTATTTATTTTGTTGTTTCAATGAATTTTTTTAAACTGTCCCCCACTGCCTGTTGATTATCACCCCCCTCTTGGCCAATTGGATCAACCAGGAGGGGCCATCTTTAACAATGTCATCAGTTTTGTTTGCACATGTCCTGTGTACATACTCAGGTACTCTCTGGAAGGGTTCATGCAGTGGGTTGACAGTACTGGGCACTCCCTCACTTCTGCAAGGTGAACACCAACTTGAACCACAGGAAGTTTCCACAGTCTCCACAGATGAAATCTGACCTTCCCCATGTGATCCCTGAATATACCATCCCCAAAGATTGGTGAGGAGGCCATGTCCCTTCATTTACCTCTCTCCCTGCTTGACCCTTTTAATTTCAGGGCTGCTAATCAAATCCTGGTCACCTTAGGTCATAGTCAAGGCTCCTTTTGTCTGTACCACACAGCCAGACTGTGTAGTCATTTTCTGCTTTGTGTTTTTATTTCATTGTTACTGATTCTTTGGTTACAAAACACCTTAAAAATGCCTGAAGTTGAAGCATTTTGCTATCTAAATATAAATTACTAAGTTATGAATTATTCCATGGGTAGACTGCTGAGCATTATATATTTGATAAGAATTTCAGCTTATTATATTTTTTATGCATTCCATTTGCAGCTCACAAGTTTTGAGTACTTGTAACATAATTACATACTTCACTTGTGCTACAAACAGTTGTTTTCATAATAATTTAAACATGCCACAATGTAAGGTACAAATATTTATATTTCTCAAGAGGCAACAGGCTACCCTGTAAAGCAAGATTTTCAGTTATGCTTATAATGGCATTAATGGAGAACTTTTTTCTTTCAGTTATTCTTATAAAGGCATTATTGGAGGATGCTTCACTTTAAAATATAACATGCTTTATGTATATTTCCTAATGTACTTCAGTTGCTTTTCATTATGTCATGTGGAAATAGCTATGTATTGTTTATTTTACCTTAATGAAGGCTGTCTGCGTCTGCTTGAGCAGACATCTCCATTTATTGCTAGGGACTAAACTGATCTCAGAGCAAAGGCAATTTTGTGGTCCTTTGTGGAGAGAAACTGAATCTCGAGTATTGAATTGATATAATTTTCTGCAACAGACATACATGAAGATACTGAAAGGCCAATGCTTTCTGAGCGTACTTGTATAACAAAGCAAATATTTTGGCATGTTTAATGAAAGGCATACTTGATAATCTGCATTTTGAAATCCACTCTCAGCCATTACAGAATACTGATATGTCTGGAGAATCATCCAGATGAAACAATATCTCTTTGAACTAGTAAAGCTATTACTGTCCTTTCATGATGCATTTGTATAATTGCAATATCATATTTCATGTTACTATCTCTTTAGGCAGTCTTAAAACAAAACACGGTTATATCCCAAACATAAATTTCCTGAAGAAAGGAAGAAATGTAACTTGATAACCTTTAAAGTCTAGTATCCTATTCCACGCTGTACGACAAATGTAATAGAATCAAAGTATTAACCACACATTACAAAATTACAAAAACTCTTTATATTTTATTTCCAGCCATGTATATTGGTAAAGGATATATACATCCTGACAATCCAACTGAATCTAATAAAGTAATATCTCACTTGTTGCTTTACCATGCATGATATGTGAATTCCGCATTGTTTTGCCAGGATGACTCTCAGCTCACACTAGTACACTAATATGCAGCTTAGCATAAACCATATGGTTTCAGGTATGTTATGTGTGACATCACAAAACATAAAGGCAGTTTTCCAAGTCCTTCTGCCATGTCAGGCCATCTTAGAAATGAAGCAGTAATAATTATGATATGTCTTACAACCCCCCCCCCTTTTTTGTTGCTATTCCCGCATCTTGCTCAGTGCTTCCCTTCCTTTGACCTATCAGCCCATTTATTTTTCTTTCTTGGTGGGAGCCAAGTACTATTCAGCTAGCTAGACAAGAGCACTGCGCCCCATTCCCCTTGACTAGAGAGCATTATCAGCCCCCCATTCCCTGGAGACAGTTGATAAGGTTGTGGGTCAGTCTGCTGGACACAGTTGCCATCTCTCTTCCCCTTATAGCTCCTAATCCCATGGTGGTTAACTCAATCACTGTTAGTGCTGATATGTGTGATGTATGCATGCCTTTGGACACATGCTCATCCCCACCCTCAAAGCAGCACATACTACAGGGATGTTATAACAAGAACTCCCTCTAGGTGGCACCCAAACAGAGAGTCAGGCCCAACTCCCATCATCCATCTGTGGCCAGTAACTCCCATATTCTCCACCCGTCTCTTGAGTTCCCATGTCGCTAATCAAATGTGAGTGAGTTAGGGTGTGTCATCACTCTGTGCCAGGGGGAGTGAGCATCTTGTCTCATTTCTTACAGAATACTTCATTTTTGTGTTATCTTTTGTTAACCAGCTCTGCCCATAAGACAAGAGATCATTATTCAGGACAGACCTGGGACTAAACAAATGTACTGATTGCCTTAGAGTCATGAATTGTGTAAGTATGGCTGACTATATCCCAGCCCATGTCTCCAACAATGCAGTTCAAATACCTTTCTCGCTGTACCACACAACAACATACTAAACAATACTCTTAAGTTTCCTAATAAATGCACTGAATCTGCAGTATCTTTTTTATGCATCCTATACTCATTAACATTGTGCAGTAATACTACTGGAAATGCCTGGGCCAGTTGTCAGCCAGCTGCTATACAAGCAGGGTAGTAATCGGTGACACATATTCTTATAGTATCATGAATACTAGGCGGATAACTGATGGATGAAAAGGATGAGGAATGAATATCAGTGCTGACTTACCTTGGTTTCTATGTGGAACCATAGGTGGGTCACAAATGGGCGTCTCTCTAAACAGAACTTTCAAGGAGCTCTAAGATATTTTCAGAAGATCCTTAGCTGTGCCTAAGTGTTGGGTTTCTGACAGACAGGGCCATATTAATTGTATGGTGAAACTGTAGATTAGTGTGCATGCTTGATCCTAGTGAGCCACTGTAGCTAGATATAGGTTCATAGGTAGGTACTAGGCTATCGGCCCAAGGGCCTACGTAAGCCGAGCCAGCAAGGTTCCATAACTTACACCACCCAAGAAAGTTATTTTCCTGTGCCACTGTCCAGCAGAGACACAGAAGTGATCCCTGGGGTGTATTTCCTATTTCCCATCCACTCATCAAGATTTTTCTTGAAGAGTGCTAATGAAGAACTTTGCTTGACATAGATGGGTAGTTTGTTCCAGAGTATGGGAAGTCTCTGGGACTGGAATCTCTCCCTCCAGCGTGTCCTGTTTATTGTGATATAAGTACTGAGCACGTGCATAAGCAGTGCCATTTTGTACAGTCAGCTAGAGTGAGCGCAGTCATGAGTGGAGATGCATCATGCGAGTGTGTTTGAAGCAATGAGTGAATCAGTTAGCCTAAGTACATGTTCCAGTTACAGTTCCTGATGTGTTTATGTACAGTAAATATCTTGAACCCATACACTGCTTCATCATCTCTTTTGAATGCATGAGACGAGGGACATGGTATCAGAATGAGATCTGAAGTTGAAGCAGCTTACAAAACACGAGGCATGAAGCTAGAATTGGAGAAATATACAGGAGTGAATTCACAAACAGGTCAGCAGTCATTTTAAGGTACTTAAACTCATTTAAATAATTTTTCAGTCAGTGAATGAGTGGCGAAGCATTCAAAGCATACAAACTAGTACCGAGATAAACAAATGTCCGAAATTGTGATATACTGATAAAAGTATTCAAAATAATTACGTAAGTGTTTGAGAAAAATTCTGAAATGTTTGAAATGTACAAAAAGATAAAATGATCGTATTTATTTGCAATGTAATACTTTTTCACATTAACTAAATTTATTCGAAGTATCAAAAGTGTCCGGAGTATTCGTAGTGTGTGCAGTGTTAAAATGAAGCCATTTCAGTGAGATTGTTGTGTTTTCAAACATAATTACAAGTACCTGGTCTATGCTTATATTTAAACAAATGTTGTTGTATGGCAGAGGGATTTCTCACACCTGAACCACTGGTGTTTGATGACAATATTGCTGAGTACTGGCGAGTGTTTCAACAAGAACATATTTTCATACAAAGTGCATTTTCTGATAAAGACACATGTACAAAAGCATTTATACTTCTTAATTTAGCTGGCTCAGAAGCCATTGAGAGGGAATGTTCATTTCTGTATACACCTGCCATGCATACCTCTCAACTGTACAGATTTTCACAGAATGTCCAGATTTTTGCCTGATATTTTTGGTGTATTCCTCTTAAAATCCGTACTTTTCTGGCAAATAGCTTAGGATTGGAGTCATTAAATAATGACAAATATTTGAGTTTAAGACTCCACATCCTTCAGAAAATTCATTCCAATTCAAAACCTATTATTCTATCAACTTTCTAAGTTTGTAAAAGCAATATTTAAAATCTGTCCCTATTTGTCCCACCATAATTTTAGGCTTTGTCCAGATTTTTTGTTCTAAGAGGTTGAAAGGTATGCTGCCATGTATGCAGGGGAGGGGGAAACCACCTTATTGTGACACAGGCTGAAACAGAGGAGACCCTGAGTGCTTAAAGTGTAAATGCAGAGAAATGTTTCACCCTCAAATGAATATTATAATGGAAAGGCAAATATTTTCACAAGAAATCAAAAAACTGGTGAAACTATAGCAGCATATATTACTGACTTGAAAAATAAAGCTAAAATGTGCAGATTTGGTGAATTGCGAGATGAGCTGATAAAAGACAGACTTGTATGCAGTATTAATGATGCAGTGAGAAAAAAATTTACTTTGAGACAGTGATTTAATGTTAAGCAAAGCCACAGAGATTTGTCAAATACATGAGCTAATGGAAAAGCACGTGAATATGCTTACGAATGAGAAAAGTGTGCTTGCAGTATCTAACAGTGCAAATGCTGATAGTGTACAATAGGTACCCAAGATAAAAAAGCAATATAAACCAAAGATTTTGCCACTACCAAACCCTAACCATAAACTCAAGAGGTTGTTTGTTACCTCAGCCCTCATTGTTAGCTGTGGAGTCAACCATGAACCTAAACGAGAGAAGTGCTTAGCTTTTGGCCAGCAATGTCACAATTATAAAAAGTGGAATCATTTCAAAAGGATTTGTAAGTCTAAAATGCCACAATCTTTTATTAAAAGGGAGAATCTGAAGAAGCAAGTTGATCTGATAGAGAGCTGTGAGCAAACTTTTTATGTTGATGGTGTCTTTGTGATTGATGAAACAGTTAATGTAGTGGACTATCAGTTGGCAGCAAAGAGTGAAATAGTTTGTACTGTACTGATTACTGGGAACCTGTAGAGTTTAAAGTAGACACTGGGTCCAAGTGCAATGTTATATCAGCACAAATGTTTGCTAAAGTAAAAGCTGGTGAGGAACTTGATTCAGCAAAATGTGAGAAACTAGTTGCTTATGGTGGTGAAGAGATTCAAACTGATGGTGCAGTAGTTCCCACATGCCATTCTGCTGGGAGAAGCTATGACTTGCAGTTTTATGTAGTCAAAGGACACGTGTAGTCACTGTTAGGCCTCAGAGACAGTTTGAGAATGGGACTGATTTCAATTAATGAAGAGGTCCACCATTTAAGTCTAAACAACCATGATAGTTTTACACAGAACATTTTTTGCAAATATGCTGATGTTTTCAAAGATGAGCTTGGCAAACTTCCAGTTACATATTCCATAAAGTTAAACCAAGAAGTAAGCCCAATTGTCAGACCAGCAAGCAAGCTTCTGGTAGCAATGCAGATCAAACTCAAAGCAAAACTAGACAAAATGGTGACTTTAGGACTAATTATTCCAGTGGAATAACCAACTGAATGGGTATCCTCCGTGGTCATAGCTCATAAGAAAAGGTCAGATGATATTCGAATATGTATTGATCTGAGAGATTTAAACAAAGCACTTAAACATCCTCATCATCCAATGCACATAGTAGAAGAAGTAGCTGCTCTTATTCCAAATACCACAATTTTTTCAGTCTTAGATGTAAAACGTTCATTTTGGCAAATTTCGCTGGATTACAAATCTTTATTGTTAACCACTTTCAGTACACCATTTAGAAAGTACAGATTTTTGAGAATGCCATTTGGGATAAATTCTGCCAGTGAAGTAATTCAGCATGCAATGGAACAAATTTTTCAGGTTATACAGGTGCTATCATAGTAGACGACATTATTGTAGGGGCAATGGTGAAGAAGAACATGACAGAAATCTCAAGAAAGTTCTAGACTGTGCATGTGAAGTCAGTCTTAAACAGAATCCACAGAAATGTAAATTCAGACTGAAAGAAGTTGCTTATGTGGGTCATTTGTTTACCAGTTCTGGCTTACAACCAGATCTGTCTAAGCAAGCAGCAATTCTTGAGATGCCAGTTCCAGAAAATGTCACATTTACGTTTTATTGGTATGGTTGACTATTTAGGAAAGTTTATACCAGACTTGAATGAGCTTTCAGCACCCTTACATGAGTTGACATGCAAAAATGTAACCTGGTCCTGGTTAGCGCAACTCCAAAAAGCATTTGATAGTCTGAAAAGAAAATTGCCAGTCCACCCACAGTGAGATATTATGATGTTTTTAAACCTGTAACTCTTTCTTGTACACTTCTTCAAAGTATGGTCCTGGTGCAACATGTCTTCAGGAAGGCATACCAGTAGTGTATGCATCCAGAACTTTAACTCAACCAGAGATGAAGTATGCACAAATTGAAAAAGAGTTTTTGGCAGTAGTGTTCACATGTTCGTAGTTCAATGATCGTATTTATGGAAGACCTATTCAAATAGAGACTGATCACCAACATCTAGTAACAAATTTGAAAAAGCCATTAAATACAACCCCATCTCAATTGCGACGCATGATGTTAAAATTGCAAAAGTACAATTTCAATATTGTCTGCACCAAAGGCAAATATTTATACCTGGCTGATGCTTTGTGAAGAACACCCAGACAAACAACAGAGCAACATGAAAATGAGAAGGTAGATTTTGAAGTTATGGAAGTCAGAAATTTTTCATCGTCCCATCATGATGAGCTTAGAAATCACACAGCTTCAGACCCAATTCTCCAGAAGCTAAAATACGCTATCAGTGAAGGATGGCCAATTTGTCAAACCAGTTTACCACTTGACATACAAAAGTTTTTTCCTTACCAAGATGAGCTCATGATGGAAGATGGAATCATCATGAAAGGTCATAAAGTAGTAATTCCTATAGCATTACAACAGGACTATATCACCATTTTGCATCATGGTTATCCAGGAACTGATTCTACCAAAAGAAGGGCAAAAGGCATAGTATTTTGGCCTTTTTTGTCAAAAGATATAGAGAAGGAAACTCTAATATGTTCAGTTTGCAATAGTACTAAATCGCACCAACAAAAACAGCCACTTCAGCTAAACCAGATACCTGAATTTCCAAGGCCGATGGTTGCTACTGATATTTTCGAATGAAATGGTCAGCATTACCTTGTGTTACTTGACTCTTATTCAAATTGGTTTGAAATTGACCTTCTGCCTAACTTAACATCCAGCACAGTGATTACCAAGTTGAAGAGACATTTTTCTGTCCGTGGTAGCCTGCACAAAGTAATTTCTGACAATAGTGCACAGTTTACTAGTCAGCAGTTTAAGAAATTTGCTGAGTCTTGGGACTTTGTCCATGTTACTAGTAGTTCTGATTTTCCACAGTCCAATGGATTAGCTGAGCGTGCAGTTCAAAGCACTAAACATTTGTTGAGGAAATCACAGAGATGATACCAATGCTTTTCTTAATCTACTTAGTCTCAGAAACATTCCTCGAGATAATGTGCTTGGTTCACCCACTCAGACATTAATGTCCAGACAGACGAGAACAACTTTACCAATCAGCAAACACTTAATAGTATCAAATGTAAAGAACAACAAGATGGTCAAAGCTCAACTTTTAAAAAACTTCGTTCACAACAGTTGTACTACAATAAGTCCAGCAAACCTCTCAGACCATTAAAACCAGGAGAGATTGTAAGAATGCAAATGTCTAAAGGATACGACTGAGTGGGTATCATTAAAAATCGTTGTGAGGAACCGAGATCTTATATTGTCCAATCTGATGGAATGGATTTCAGAAGGAACCAAAGATGTATACTTCCAGTCTCTGAACCGGTGATGCAGCAGATTGCCTGTGCCAAAGACTCTGTTTCTCAGAATGATTGTACACATGTTCAAATTCCAGAGAACAGTGCATATTCCTCAAATAATCCTGATGTATCCCCTGAAGTTCCAATCAAAAAAGAATCCCTAGAGACTGTCCCTGTTGTTAAACCCAATCATAATTTCTATGTGGCCAGATCGGGTAGAATTTCCAGACCCAATCTGAGATGCACAGTGACTGGACTTGAACTTATTTATTGTTGAAATGTTATTGTGATATCTAGCATGTAAAATGTTTTGTTCTCCCATTGCATGATGAACAAGTTAAAGAGGGAGGATGCAGATCAGTGTGCATGTTTGATCCTAGTGAGCCACTGTAGCTAGATATCATGTGCTGTATAATTACTGAACACATGCATGAGTAGTCCCACTTTCTATAGTCAGACTGAGTGCAGTCATGAGTGGAGATGCACATGCAAATGTGTTTGAAGTAATGAGTGAATCAGTTAGCCTAACTGCATGTTCCAGTTACAGTTCCTGATTTGTTTATGTACAATAAATATCTTAAATCCATACACTGCTTCATTGTCTCTTTTGAATGCATGAGACAAGCATCAGAAAGGATGACCTCATTTCTAAGAGAATGTCTAAAAACCATAGAAAATGCAAAAGAGGAAGCTTTCTGTAATGGGTTACCTATCATCAGCTTCCCTATCACTGTAAGGGAGAAATTCAAATGGCAGTAACATCATGACTTTTTTCCCTAGATACAGAAATCTAGCCTGTGATGTGATAGTCCTGGATATTACCCTAACAATCATGAGAAGTAAGGACAAAGGGAGCCCTCTGGAGCAGCATGTGGGGACTGGAACATGTCAGTGTCATATGTAACATGATGCACTCAACTTCTGACTCTTGTACATTGCAGATGATAAATTCACACTGTACTTCACTAATAACTGTTCATTCTTCAAAAACTGATGCATTGAGTTTTATCTTCTATTTCTGTTTCCATCCACTAAATTACCCAACATTAGTACTCGTTCCAATTCCATACTTGTTTACTAATACTCTGAATGTCACTGTAAAAAGCTGGTAGGGAGAAGAACATATCCAACCAGTCATCACTCACTCAAAACTTGCGTAGAAATACCTTTTGACAAAGTGCAAAACTACCTGAAACTACTATATGTAATAATTAGTTTTCTATTTCTTGGAGCTACAAAAGCAACAAGGCTAAGCTTTTAATCCCAAAACAGCAACATGAACTAACTTTTAAACCCTAAACTGCATTATGCACTACCCTATTGCTTTAAATTCCAAATATAATACACATATCCTAGAGACCAGAGTGAATAAAATGTATTACTTTAATTTACCTTCATATCCCAAAGAATCACTGTCTTTCTCTGCACAAAATTCACTATCTGCCAGCATCAGTTTGAACTACACTACTTCTGAAATCTTTAAATGTCAAAATCTTTCATGTTGGAATGCTGTCAATCATTAAGTGTTACAAAAATCAAGGTCCACTTTTACTAGCCCCCTCCCACTTTGGACTAATTTTTTTCTGAAAAGGTGTTTCCTAAAGTATCCTCCCACCTGAAATTCACTCCCCAGCATATTCTAACCATCCTTTCATTAAAGAGAAAGAAAAAAAATTTTTCTGTCTGAGTACTATGAGTAAAGTTTTGCACACCTACCTCTGGGACATTGTGTAGGGCTTTAAGGCATGATATCAAAAGCATTATTACCCAGATAACTATGAAAAAATGCACTAACAACTTTTAGATCTTTCTTGCCTTTCTAACATGTGTTGACAATGGTTTACTCCGTAAACCCCAAATGCCTTAGCTTTAATGTTGTACTTTTTATGCTCTTCTACTTTAACGTGTTTTGTACAGTATTTATGAATAAATGTTATTGTAGTAATCTCCTGCTTTCAATGCTAAGCTTCATGGGTATTCATAAATTCACCCAGGGCCATGACTGGCCTATCCCTTCTCGGTGGGGGGCGGTACAATCTAGAGTGGGAGCAGGAAGGCACAATGGTTGCAAGACTCAGTAGCCTTGAATTTCCCATGATTCCTATGTACAATGATTTATAGCTCACACTTTATTGCCTAGTTTGTTGTACAACCACTTGACTATCAAAATTGTCTGTGTATTGTTTAAAAGTCATTCTTGATATAATACATATGTTCTATTACTGAGATAAGCAAAACACAGCGCCATTTGTAAATATGAGGAAAGTTTGGTTAAAGAAATGCTACAGGATTTAATAAAATCCGTGTAGGCACCACGTAGATCTTATACAGAATTTATCCATGTACACGGCCACGGTTCCCCTTGGCAGTGCACCATGCATATTAATCATGGTGGGTTGCCAAGTGAGAGCATAGGAACAGGGATATTGAATCCATGTAGGCAGAACTGTAGAGGCTACCCGTGGTTGTGGATGCCTGGTCAGATGTTATGTATAGAGTGAGACTCCCTGTAATGCTCCCTGCTACTTTTGAAATGCTGCGAATTGTTTCAAATGTGTAGTATTTTATTTTTATGATTTTTTTTTTCCTGTCTGTATGTATGTACAATGCAGACTGCAGCAATGCCAAGCTGTACTCACATATAGACAGCTGACACCTGCTACACATCTAAAAATAGACCCCAGATATAATTAATTATCATAATTGCATATTATTTTTTTTTGTTTTGTTTTTTTAATTGCTGTTTGTGTGGCACAGCATGGAGTGCCACAGAGTTGAGTGGCATTCATACATACATAGCTGACAGCTGACAGAGACATCTAAAAATAGAAACCGGAAGTAATTAATTTTTTATTTCTATGTCTATTTGTGTTTGCGAGGTGCACCATGGTGCTTAGCAATGCTAACAGGTAGCCCAGTAGTATATGTGAAGATATACTTCTTTTCATAATATCCAAGTAGTTAAATGGGTAAAGTTACAGTCTACTGCTTAGTAGATCCTGGGTTCGATTCTGTAGCAGTCATAAGATAACTGTATATTAATTTGTTATATATGTTTAATTTTAAAAACAAATTTGCTGAGCACTGCTTAAACATACTAACAGCTACTGCTGTTTGCATGGTGTTAAGCTTAGCTAAAATCTTGGTTATGAGAGTTTTTGCACTGCTTAACTGGTTTGCTTGCTGCTAAGTGATGTGGCACTTTTTAGAATGTTACTCGATGTGTAAAGGAGGTAAAACAGCCTATATTAGGCACGATAGGAGGGAATACTGCACCATTCCTTGGACTCCAATCATCAGGTGATATGGAAGGTGGTGCTGGTGAAGGTGCACACTTTCAGGCACAGAGATAGGGTGTTCAGGAGTCCAGGGTCTTAGTTGGACTCCTGGTAAAAAAATAAAAAAAATATGAACTGAGGCTGATGCAGGGTAGTTTCCAGGGCTCGGAATGTAAGGCAGAGGCCTGGGACCAGTTGGCCAGGGACCTAACCAGTGCTACTGGTATCCCCCATACAGGTGAGCAGTGTCATCACCACTATGAAGACTTGAAGAGGAGAAAGGGGGGAACCTTGGACACCTGGGTCCAAGAGGCACAATCCAGGAATGCCCTACAAATATGTAAGTATTTTTCTATACTGCAAGCTGAATGTCTGCAAAACCGGTATGCATGAAAGTGTGCTTCATTTCCAACAGCTGCAGCTGAGAGGGCTCACAATGTTGAGACTTACGCTGGGCGCCTGGCCAGGTTGCATTTTGAGTGTGGTATGTACGGATTTATTATGTTAACTGTAGTGCAATAAGCAAGAAAGAGTAAAGCATTAACTGCAATAAAATATACACAATAAATCTATAGTGCAATAAATGGGCAAATAGAACTGTAGTGCAATAAATGAGCAATAACAACTGTATTTCAATAAACAATTAACAATACCAATAACAGTAAGCAAAATGGTGTACAGCAGAATTGTGTTGTCATAACCCATTGCAGTAGAGCTGTATGCATTGCTTGTCTATGGTAAGGTTGCTGCAGTCAAGTCTAACAGTGTTTCTAGGCCAATAACAGTCATATAATGCTCTCTGTTCCTCCTACTCCAGGTAATAAAGGGATATGGGGGAGATAGCCCACTCTATGGGCAGATATTGTGTGTGGACTTCCCAGACATTTATCAGCAATACCAATAAAGTGTTAAGCAGTATTGTTGTTTCCTAAAGAAATATGTTTTAATAAATGCAGTACAACTGTATTCCATGTATGTGTTCTACTGTCACTGCAGTAAAATATAACACTGTAATAGTTCTAGAAAGCAAAGCGAATTCAGTCACATAATGCTGTCTTTTTCTCCCACTCAAGGAACAAAATGTATATGGATTAGGTAGTCCATGTTATGAGCAGATATGATTGTGTTTACATTTCATAGTGTTAAGCAGCATTGTTGATACCAAAATAAATCTGTCTAAATATTTCCAGTACAGCTGTATTCCTTGCATGTCTGTACTAAGTTGCTGGAATCATTTGTTACATTTTTTGCAGATGTCCCCTACAGTCACAGCTATTAGGTTCTATTCCCATGCCTGCCAACTAAGACATGACAAATGTCTAGTTTATGTACTGTACACAAACATGCTCTCAAGTGTCATGATTTCTCATAATGTAATTAAAATTGCCTAATCCATCTGTCACATGATTACAGAAAAATGATTACCAGGAATGCAATGTATTACCAAATCCTCTCACAAAAAACATTGGTAGTTATATAAGCTACATTATCTGAAAGTGTTCTATGTAGTTGTGTACCTGCATTTGTTACTGCTTGGCCCATACTGATCGGGTCTATATTATATCCTCGAACGCTTAAAAAAGGGAACGCTGGTTGATCGAACTTATTTTCGCGAAACTGCAAAATATCGAAACAGCAGAAACTCTAATTTTTTCCTAGGGAAAGAATTTGGTTGTCCATTTCTGTTGCTTCGGTATTTTCAGTGTTATGGTGGAAAGTTACCGGTCGGATTCAGGTAAGTGTGCGATTGTGTGGATGTGAGCGTTAGGGTGATTTAGGTGAGTTAGGGTTAGGGCCCGGGTTAGGTGTGTGTGCGATTGAGTGGACATGAGGGTTAGGGCGGATTTAAGTGAGTTAGGGTTAGGGAGCGGGTGAGGTGAGTGTGCAATAGTGATGGACCTTAGGGTTAGGGTTTGGGTTAAGGTAAGTGGGTAGTTAGTGGTGTGTGCATAGTTTAGTGTAGGGTTAGGTATCAGATTTTAGGTGTATGTGTGTGGATTTCTGTTTGTTTGGTGTGCTTGTGTTGTGTGTATGTGTTTTGGATCAGCAATTTTTTTCCCTGGGAAAAAATTTGCTGATCTGACAGTTCGAGATTGTAAGCTTTCGCTTAAATTAGGTTGATTAATCAGCGTTCGCTTTTTTAAGCGTTCGATGATATAATATAGACCCTACTGATCTGTGGTAACAGCTTGAGAGGTATGTACGTGCTACATCAGCTATAGGAGAATTGTTGTCACTGTACTCAAAACTGATATTGCATACCTGTAGAGTATTTATAATCATTGTTTTCAGGGATATAGTCTGCATTGTCATTAATGGAATGATGTTCATCGTGCATACAGCTGCAGTCATAACAGATGGGTTCTCCTGCCGTCAGGCGGGTCCTTGGTCGGCCGAATTCCAAAGTCTAGGTCCGGCGTCGGTTGTCGTCACTTCTTCCCTGACGTCAGCGCGACAGGGGTATAAAGGAACCAGCCGACGCCATTTTCTTCAGTCTTTTTTGCCGCACGGTGCCCGAAGCAGAAGCAGTTCGCAAGTGCCGGTCGGCCAGCTCCTGAGATTACAAAAAATTTGGAACCGAAGTCTTCTTAAAAGCTAAGTACCCGTTGAAACTTTTCTTGCCTCAGACCGATGTCAGACAAAGTTAATAATTGTATTTCTTGTGGGAAGCAAATACCGCATAAGGATTTCCATTCCCTCTGTATACCTTGTTTAGGCCCAGACCACGACGTCTCGGTCTGTCGCTTTTGTGCTACATTCAACAAACGCACTATTAAGCATCGGGCGGAGTTCGCCCAGCATTATTTTGGGAAAGCATTTAACTATACTATGTCGTCGGATACTCCGACTCCGGTTTTGTCTAAAAAAACGCAAAGACAAGGACCGACACTCGAGGTCCGCGGCCTCTACCGACACCACGCCAAAGCCGACTACACGTGGTCCGGTTCTCAGTGAGGCACCTACGCAGCCCCTGATTACCGACGACACATCTTTGGCGGTGTCTCATGTACCCGAGGTCGCAGGCTCCTCGGCCCACACCCTGACTACAGATACCGAAGCCACGCTTGGCATTGAAACACAGAATGTGGACAGGTCCACCTCCACTCAAGGTGTCTTCAGACCTTCCTCTTCTTTCTCCATCAAGGCTTTCACCAAGTCTAAAGCTACCATGCACCCTAAGAGACCAGCTACACAGGGCCCATCTCCAGGCCCCATGCCTAAGAAACAGATGCTTAAAATGGCTGAGGATTTAATTACTCTAATCAGAGGTTCTCAGCCACCTCCAGACAAAAGACCCAGAGTGGAGGAAGATTCCCCCTCCTCTGATCAGGGCTCCATTATTTCAGAGCACTCTGATTATCAGGAACAGTCTTACTCTCCTTTTGAAGACTCTGATGCAGAGGAATCTATTCCTTCTGTATCCCCCACTGAGGATTACTCTTTTGGTGAAACTTTGCATACCTTAAGGGAACACTTCCACTGGGAAGGCCAGGATTATTCAGATTCCAAGAAAAGGCTCAGGGAATTTCTTTTGTTACCCCAGCACAGGCCTCTGGCTATACCTCCTGTCCTGGACATCCTAGATGATGTTTACTCGGAGGCCTGCCTTAACCTGGACTCTCTCCCTCCAGCTCCAGTTAAGCCTGACAGGTACTACAGGGTTCCTGACTCACACCAATTTCTATACAAAAGCCATGCTGCAGACCTAGAAACCATCTCACAGGGGCCCAAGGGAGTTAAGGCCTCCATTGCCAAAAACCCATTGCCTTCCGACAGAGATTCCAGATCCTTAGAAAGGTGGGGGAAAAAAGGTATATACCTCGGCTACCTTATCCATGAGGGCCTTAAACTGTCAGTTTCATATGCTAAAATACCAACAGTTTCTGTTATCTCAACTGAAAAGTAAAATGTCACAACCTGAACAACCAGACATGAAGGAGTTGCAGGATTTGATGCATAGTGCAGAACAAGTGGGTAAACATACCTTGCAATGTGGTTTTGATGCTCTAGAGGCCTCATGTAGAGCTGCTGTTACAGGCTCAGTCATACGTAGGCATGCTTGGCTGAAGGAACAAGCCTTGCCTGATCATGTCAAAGCTAAATTACTAGACGCCCCTCTTCAAAAGGATGTACTATTTGGGACAAATGCTGAGGAAGTATTACAGAAAATGGAGGAAAAGGCTAAATCAATGCAAACTGTGAAAGAATTTCTGCAGGTTCAACCCCCATGTTTTAGTAGAAATTGGCCTTCCAAAAACTGGTCCTTTCCTGCCACAGACAGACCCCAAAGAGGCAGATACAGGCGCCCGAGGGGCAGAGGACAAACACAAGGCTCGTACAGAGGCAGACAATGGCAAGCTCCTACACAAAGAGGTGGGGAGGACAACTCGCAATCTTTCAGAAAGCAAAACCAATGACTTTCCCCTTTGCATGCCAACCAGGTCTCAAATGGTAGCACCCTTAGGAGGAAAGCTGGCACTATTCTCAAAAATTGGCATATTGTCACAAAGGACAAATGGATCCTGAGCATTATAAACAGAGGCTACAAATTCCACTTTCATACCCTTCCAAAAATGAAAGACATGCCAAACCTGCCACACAATCAAAGGGCAGAGGCACAAAAGCAAATTTCAGATCTTATAAACATGAAAGCTATTCAAGAGGTACCTACACACGAACAAGGTCAAGGTTTTTATTCCAGGCTATTTCTGGTGCCAAGGAAGGGCAAAGATTGGAGACCTATTTTGGATCTTTCCATCCTAAACACATTCCTACTCTTACCAAAATTCAAGATGCTCACTCTACAGCAACTTCTTCCCATGCTGGGCAAGGAGTCTTGGCTGGTAACATTGGACCTCAAGGAAGCATACCTGCATGTCCCAATCAGACAAAATTGCAGAAGATACCTCAGATTTCTTGCAGGTTCAATACATTATCAATTCTCTGCATTGCCCTTTGGTTTATCTACTGCACCCAGAGTATTCACGAAATGCCTGGCATCAGTAATTGCCTACTGCAGACTTCAAGGGATACAAATATACCCTTATTTGGATGACTGCCTGAACCAAGCGGACAGCAAGCACATTCTTCTGAAACATCTGGATTATGTAATAATGTTATTAAACTCTCTAGGATACACAGTCAACAAAGAGAAATCAAGACTAATACCCTCTCGGAAGATAGTTTTCCTGGGTGCCAATTTGGACACAAACACCCAGATGGTCTACCTCATGCCAGAGAAGCAGGGGCAACTAATTCAATATTTCAGAACACTGGCAAATTGCACCAGGCTGACTGCAAGGAAAATCCTGCAGGCTCTGGGCTTCATGGCATCTTGCATCTTACTAATCCCATGTGCAAAGCTGCATATGAGAAAACTACAATGGTACCTAAAAAACATATGGTCTCAACACAGCCACAGTTTGGAAACAATGATACCACTAATTCCATGTCTGCAAATGGAATTTCTGTGGTGGGCTCAAGCATGCCAAACAAACACAGGTCTTCCATTCAGCAAGCCTCAAGCAAATCAAGTCATCACAACAGCCTGGGGGGCGCACATGACAGACATGTGCATTCAGGGCAAATGGACCCAAAAAGAAAAGCACCTTCACATCAATCAAAAAGAAATGCTAGCAGTGATAAATGCTATTACAGCCTTCAAGGACCTTCTACAACCAGGTCAGCTATTGATAAGAACAGACAACACCACAGTTATGTGGTACATAAACAAGCAGCGAGGAACACATTCTTATCCCCTATGCAGACTGGCCATATCACTTTTGAACATGGCCATGGACTTACAAATGGAGCTACAAGCACAGTACTTGCCAGGCAAGGGAAACATGCTGGCAGACAACCTAAGCAGGAATATGACAGATCCACACGAATGGAAGTTGCATCCAAAAGTTTTTACAGAAATAATCCAAGAATGGGGAAGGCCAGACATAGATCTCTTTGCCTCCCACAAAAATCATCAATTGACAAAATTCTGCTCAAGGATCTTCCATCCAAAGGCCTGCAGAGTGGACGCTCTCTCTTTCAGTTGGACATCAATGACAGTTTATGCCTTCCCACCTCTTCCTCTGCTGCCCAAAGTCCTATTGAAGACCAGAGCAGACAGACCAAAGATGATCCTCATTGCTCCGGACTGGCCAAGGCAACACTGGTACCCACTACTAAGGAGCCTGATGCATTCCCCACCATGGACCCTGCCTCTAATGCCTCTTCTTCTGACTCAGCACAGCTTCAAAACTCTTCACAGTCAGCTGAAGACACTCAATCTAGCCGCATGGAAGATTCCTTAGCATCACAGCAGGCCCTGCTCTCCAAGGAGGTGCAGGATGTCATTTTGGAGGCCAGAAGGCCATCAACTAGAAAAGCTTACTCTGCAAAATGGAAACGTTTTGTGTTTGGAATGAGAAAAAGGGCCAGTGCCCTGGAAAACTGAATTTACCTCATATACTACAATATTTGGCCGAACTACTAAGCAGTGGACTTTCGTTCTCCTCCATCAAAATCCATGCCTCAGCCATTTCTGCAGAATACAACACTGATCCACCTTTATTCTCTCACCCTCTATTAAGACAGTTTCTCAGAGGGGCTAAGAATTTAAGACCTCCAAGAAAACAACCAATACCTGCTTGGGATCTTAATTTCATTCTGGAAAAACTGACTTTGCCCCCTTTTAAACCAGCTGCCTCATTAGATTTACAATATTTGTCCTGGAAAACAGCTTTCCTTCTGGCTATCACTTCAGCTCGTAGAGTTTCAGAACTACAGGCTCTTATGGCTGTCCAGCCTTTCATCATCTTCCATCAGGACAGAGTTTCATTACGTACCAACCCATCCTTTATGCCTAAAGTGGTATCCAGGGTAGCTTTAAATCAAGCCATACATTTACCTACTTTTTATCCTAATCCTCAAAACAAAGGGGAGAGATTACTGCATTCCTTGGACATCCACAGACAACTGCATTATTATTTGAACAGAACAAAGCCTTTCAGAAAATCAGAACAGCTTTTTGTGGCCTATGCGGTAGGAGCTCAAGGAAAGTCAATATCCAAACAGACAATCTCAAAATGGATAGCCCACTGCATACACTTTTGCTATTCCTTTCATGGAAAAACTGTACCTACAGGCATTAGAACTCATTCCACCAGGGCCACAGCCACCTCTGCAGCCTTCCTCAGAGGAGTTCCTACCAAGGATATTTTAGAAGCAGCCACTTGGAGTTCTGTGCATACCTTCTCTAAGCACTACAACCTACCATTATACTCCAAGTCTAGAGCAGGCTTTGCCACTGCAGTCTTGCAGGGCATTTTGGCTCCTCCTAGCTCCACCTAGTGCCTACCACCCCTTTCTTAGCTTTGGGATTCTACCCATCTGTTATGACTGCAGCTGTATGCACGATGAACATAGTACAGTTTTGTACCTACCATAAATGTAGATGTTCGAGTACTAATACAGCTGCAGTCCAGGTTTCCCTCCCACCTTCCCCTCTAGGGGTATTCTTTTATGGTGTATTTGCTTGCAACTACTGTTTTTTGATTATATTGCATTGCATTATTACATTATTTTATGTATTGCCTTCCTTATGGGGGCACCTGACATCTGGGGCAAGAAAGACTGAAGAAAATGGCGTTGGCTGGTTCCTTTATACCCCTGTCACACTGACGTCAGGGAAGAAGCGACGACAACCGACGCCGGACCTAGACTTTGGAATTCGGCCAACCGAGGACCCGCCTGATGGCAGGAGAACCCATCTGTTATGACTGCAGCTGTATTAGCACTCGAACATCTACATTTATGGTAGGTACTTTTCTCTCTCTCTCCCCACCCCTTATCGTCATTTATTTATTATTGTTATTTATTATTATGATTTCATATATACATATTTTGTTAAACTAACTATATTTTGGTAAACTTATTTATTATTGTTAAGTTTTATTATGATTCAATATTAACATGTTTTGTTAAACTAACTGTTTTGTTGGTCTTATGGTTTAATTCTTACTGGTATGCTGTAAACATACTGACTGTTATGTTACTTAATATCGTGTTACACATAATATACATTAATCTGTATTTGGATTGATAAACAAGATGTTCCATTCTGTTAATACTAACAATGGTTTGGTTATTACTAACCTTAACATTGCTGTACCTCATTTACCATATCATTTACAAGGTAGGCCAGTTCCAGTTGATCTACCTACCTTGCCTCATCTGGCTGTGGCAGCGGGTTCCAGCATGTCTGCGACCCAGACAGGTGGGGAACCCTCTGCTGCCCCTCCACTACCACTACATGGGATGGGCCCCATTCTGGGAGCAATTGTGGAGGGGTGTCATCACCCAGGCTGAGCTGCCAGTTTTGATGTGCATGATACTCTATTGTGGGTTTGACCATCACCTGTGCCAAATTGAGGACATGCTGGCCAATCTGGTGGGGCTACCTCACTGCAGTGCCCAGCCTCCATTACTGCCACCCCAAGGGCAGTGATGGAGCAGTGCAGACAGTCCCATGGGTGGGGATGTGAGCCATGCTGCTGCCTTGTGGAGGCACATAGGACTTAGAGACCACGACACACTCCCTATCCAAGGTGCTCACCCACCTCATGCATCATACATCATCACTGTCTGCTGTCTTGTTTGTCTTGTCTGTCTGAAAATGCATCCTCACCTACCCAACTTACCTCACCCATGTGTTATGTATGTCCCTTCCCCAACATTTCACTCGCACCTTACAAAAAAATGGACACCTGTCCCAAAAAAGGAGCATCATCCCATATGTTGCTCTCCATTTCACACACACACATCCACTGGACGCACATAATTTGGTCCAATTGGCTTGACAATACAGTTATGTTGTTCTCACCCCTCTCTCTGGGGGTGAGAGTTCAAAGTCATGTACAAATTCTGTCAAAGTACACAGTTGTTGCAATACAAGAAATGGATAGCTATGGTTCTTTCCTACACCTTTCCTGCACATCCCTACCTGCCTTTCTCAATGTTTCTCCCCTGCTTCCACCCCATTTTGCAACTTTCCTATATCTCCATTTTTCTTTTCTTTATATTTCTTTAGCATGATGCTGAGTGACGAGATGTGTCACTCAGCTTCGCTAAGCTCAGCTAAATAGAGGTATATTGACTATATGTGTTTCTAAAATTGCAATCCACACTTACAAAATAAACATCTGTCCCATATTTCAAACCCAAGACCATCACAGCTGCAGACAACTGCATTAACCTGCCACACCACAAAACTTTTAATTAAAACAGCTGGTTTAAACTAAATATAGTAATTGCCAGTTACACTCATTAAGCATGTTTCAGCAGAGCTGTGTGCCATGCAAACTTGATTAAAAAGTAATGGAAGAAATGGGAGTGTACTGTAGAATGGAATATGTGGGCTGTATCTTTAAGAAGCATTCCAAAGACTGAACGTGCATAAAAATAGTCAGCAAGTGCTAGATTCAGTGCCATTTTGTGATTGCAGCCAGAGAGTGCGCATGTTTGAGTGTAATAGCTAGTTTGTTTACATATTTACCTAAGTTAATGTTAAGCCTCAATCCTAATGTGTTTGTACATAATAGAGCTGCTTGAACAGAACCCACAAAGTCTTGTCTATTGTATCCTGATTAGACGAGTGACATGGTGTCAGGACCAGGATTCCAGACACTGGTATTCAGAGCTATGAGGTGCAGAGATAACAGTGAAGGTAAACTAAGAGAAATGGACACAAAAAAAGCCAGAAAAGATCCAAAGATAATGAAAACTTTCATGAACAGTTTATTTTATAAAAAAGTAAAACAGAGCATTACCATGGCACAAACCACATTATTAAACGAGCGCGGGACGCAAAATGTTTAAGATTAAGATATTTGATAAAACGATTGTCAAAAAAGCACATAAGAGACAATACATTACCTCAGAATTGCAAAATGAATATGTTCAAAGCAAAACAAAATAGTGCATGTTTAAAGCACAATGGGCATGTTGAGAGTAAAATGAGCACAAGAAAAGTACATTGGGCATGTAAAGAGATCAAATGAGCAAAACAAATATACTAAGGGCAAAAAGGGCACATTAAGCATAAATAAAGCAAGGCGACTGCATGTTTTGGCAAAGTGCTGTGTTTTGGCACAACTACTACTTTGTATTGTATTCAGAGCATGATTAGAGTTATTTGTTGTATCTCAGAAGTGTGTAAAATTGCTTACAGAGTGTGCTTATCACTGTATGTTTATTCTGAAGAGTTTATTTGTGTGCAAAGTGCAACTATTTCATAAAGTACAGTCAAATACAGCCATTTTGAAAAGTTTCTTGTGCTGGGTGTGTCCATTCGCAAAGTGTCACCATTACAGAGGGTTTTTTGCACTGTAAAGAGTTATTTAGTACAGTGCTGCCATTTTTGGGAAGTTTCATTGTGCTGTGTACTGTTCATTCGCAAAGTGCAATTACTTCAAAGTGTTTCTTAATCCGAGCTTCTTCTGCCCAGTTCATTCACACAGTGCAGTTATTTTGAAATATTTTTTACAATGCTAAGAGGAGATTTCTTACAATACAGCAATTTCAAGAGTACTACAGTGTCCAAGAGACTTATTTTGCAAAGTACAGTTATTCAGAGGCTTGCTGTGCTATTAGGCAAAGTTGCAAGTACTGGCATAAATTTCTGGCATATGTGTATGTACGTATGTTCGTCCATATTTGCAAAAGCCTTCACTGGTATGTGTTAATATGGCAGGTGGATTTTGAAAGCCCTCATCACTTGTGTTTGATCAGAATATTGCAGAGAATTGGAGAGTATTTGAGCAAGAGTACAATATTTTATACAAGCAGCTTATTCTAACAAAGATGCATGGACCAGGGCATTTGTTTTGCTAAACTTAGCAGGGTCATAGGCCATTGAAAGAGAGCATTCCTTTATGTATGCAACAGCAGTATATGAGGGAGAAGGTGAAAATTGTCATATTGTTGTACAGGCTGAATCAAGGGAAGACCCAGAGTGTTTGAAGAATAAATTCAGGGAAATGTGTAACCCCCAGATATATATTACATGACAGAGGCATTTGTTTTACACAAGAGATCAAAAATCATGGGAAAATTTTGCAGCTTATATAACTGACCTGAGAAACAAAGCTAAGATGTGTTAGTTTGGTGATTTAAAAGATGAGTTGATAAAGAACAGCTTCATGTGTGGTATTAGTAGTGTTGCAGTGAGAAGGATTTTGCTTCGTAACAATGATTTAATGTTAGGTAAAGCTATTGAGATTTGCCAAATTCATGAAGTTACAGAAAGGCACACAAGTATGCTGGCAAGTGAAAAGAGTATGGTTTCAGCAAGCTCCAGAGCAAATGTAGACAGTATGCAACATATGGTAAGCAAAAGCAGTCCTAAACACATGGCAACCACAGCCCCTGCTGGTCCACCAGGGAAACCATGTAGTTTTCCAGCAAGTTCTAAGAAAGGAGCATGCTCAGTGCAGTACAGGCATGAGTCAACAAAACCCAAACCCATCTTTATTGTTAACGGTCACAATTGTGGTGCAAATCATGAGTCTAAAAGATTGAGATGTTTAGCATTTGGTCAGCAATGCCGCAAGTGTAAAAAATGGAACCATTTTCAAAAGTTTTGCAAATCAGGTAAACCTCACACAGTTATAAAGAAGGGCCACTCAAAAAAGCAAACTGATCAGGTGGAATTACAGCACCCTGCTTTCTACGTAGATGGTGTATTTGTAGTTGGTGAGAAGGTTGATGCAGTAAATTTGTTGACAAAAAATGAAGTGTTTTGTACTATCCAGATCAAATGTAAATCCTCCAAGCTTAAAGTAGACAGTGGTTCAAAGTGTAATGTTATGTCAGCAGATACTTTTGCTAAAGTGAGAGCTAATGAACAACTCAATATGACTAGTTGTGTGTAACTTGTTGCTTATGGAGGTGAAGAAATTCAAACTGAGGGTTCAGTAGTGCGTTCATGTTACTTGGCAAGGAACTGTTGCAGCTTGTTAGTCTATGTAGTTTGAAGACCTATGCAGTCATTATTGGGTCTCAGAGACAGTTTGAGAATGAATCTACTTTCTTTTACCAAAGAAATTCATCATATAAGCACATCTCCTAGTTCCAATTTTACTGAAGTTATTTTCTCAGAGTATGCTGATGTTTTTCATGACAGGTTGGGCAAACTTCTAGTTGTGTATTCTATGAAGTTAGGTCAGTCCAGTGATCAAGCCAGCAAGAAAAGTTCTGATAGCTATGCAGAATAAAGTCAAGGCTCAGCTGGATAAAATGATGCAGCAAGGAGTGATTTGTCCTGTCACAGAACCAACTGAATGGGTGCCATCCATGGTAGCAGCCCACAAAAAAGACTCAGACGAAATCAAAATATGTATTGACCCAAGAGATTAGAACAAAGTATTAAAGAGACCACATCATCCATTGCATACAGTCGAGTAGATCACAGCTCTAATACCGAATGTCACAGTTTTTTCTGTCTTAGATGCAAAAAGTTCATTTTGCAAGTGATGCTTGATTGCAAATCCTCATTACTGACTACTTTTAGTACCCTGCTTGGCAGATATAGATTTCTTAGGATGCCATTTGGAATAAATTATGCAAGTGAAGTATTTTAGTGTGCAATGGAGCAAATTTTTTTCAGGTTATCCTTATGCCATAATAGTAAATGATTTATTGGTTAGAGGCAATGGTGAAGCTGAGTATGACAGAAACCTTAAGAGTGCTCTAGGCAGAGCACATGAAATGAACTTAAAGCTGAAGCCTCTGGAGTGCAAATTCAGACTGCCAGAAATTACATATGTAGGTCATTTATTTACAAGCACTGGCTTGCAACCAGACCTGTCCAAGCAAGCAGCCATGCTAGAGATGCCAGCACCAGATAATGTTCAAGCTCTACAATGTTTTCTTGGTATGGTCAACTATTTAGGCAAGTTTATACCAGACTTCAGTAACCTTTGTGAGAGCTAACATGCAAAAATGTTATATGGTATTGGTTGGAACAGCACCAGAAAGTATTTGAAGACCTTAAGCAGAAAATTGCCACTCCACCTATGTTAAGATACTATGATGTCAATAAACCAGTAACCCTTTCCTGTGATGCTTCAGAATTTGGTCTTGGCACAGTCTTTCTTCAAGAAGGCAGACCAATAGGCTATGCATCCAAAACTCTTATCCAAACTGAAATGCAATATGCTCAAATCGAGAAAGAACTTTTGGTGATAGTATTTGCACATTCAAAGTTTCATGATTATATTTATGGTCGAGCTATTCAGATTGAATCTGATCACCAACCTTTAGTTACTGTTTTAAAGAAACCTATCCATTCAGCTCCAGCGAGATTACAAGGAATGATGCTCAAATTGCAAAAGTACAACTACAAAATGATCTATACAAAAGACAAACGTCTTTATCTGGCTGTTACCTTATCCAGATCACCCAGAAATTACATGGAACAGCTTCATGCAGAGAATTTTGACTTTGATGTCATGGAAATGCATATTTTTTCTACCACAAGATGTGAGCTGAGAGATCATACAGAGACTGATCTAGTTTTGCAAAAGCTCAATCACTACATTAATATTGGATGGCCGTAAAAGCAATCTAGTGTACCATTTGAAGTGCAAATTTATTTTCCTTACAGAGATGAAATGTTGATGGAAGATGGCATTATTTTCAAAGGTCCAAAAATTGTTGTTCCTGCTTCCTTACAATGTGAATATATCCAGATTTTGCATTGTGGTCACCCAAGTTCCGAATCTACCAAAAGAAGGGCAAGAGGACTAGTATTTTGGCCTTCTCTAGCAAAAGACATTGATAAAGCACTTTCCTCTTTTTCAGTATGTAATAATACTAAACCGCATTTGCAAAGACAACCTCTTCAGCTAAGTCAAGTTCCTGAACCACCTTGGTCAACAGTAGTCACTGATATATTCTAGTGGAACAATCAGCATTATTTGGCACTGGGAGACTCTTATTCAAACTGGCTTGAGATCAATTTACTACCTAACCTAACGTCCACTGCTGTTATTACTAAGTTGAAACATCATTTCTCAGTCCAAGGTAGTCCACACAGTTATTTCTGACAATGGTACTCCATTTACTAGTCAGTTGTTTCAGAAATTTTCAAGAGAATGGGACTTTGTACATGTTACTAGTAATCCAGAATATCCACAGTCAAATGGACTAGCTGAACTATGCAGTGCAGAAGGAAAAGCAATTACCTGAGAGGTCAAAGTGTGACATTACTGATGTCTTTCTGAATTTACTTAATCTCAGAAACGTACCCTGTGATGATATACTTGGCTTGCCTGCTCAGAGACTTCTATCTAGGCAAACCAGAACAACACTGCCTATTAGTTCCAGTTTATTAAGGCCTAAAGCTAAGAACACCAGGACAATTAGAGCTCAACTATTCAGAAAGTGTTCTTTCCAGAAGTCCAGCTATGATAAATTGAGCAGATTTCTTTGTCCATTGAAAGAAGGAGAGACATTGAGCATACAAACAGTGAAAGGTTTTGACCAGATTGGTCAAGTGACAGGTATATGTACTGAGCCAAGATCCTACTTTGTAGATTCTGAGGGTGTGAAGTACAGGAGAAATTGCAGACATATTCTTCCTGTATCAGAACTGATATTGCAGCATTGTTCCTGTGACATAGACTCTAGATCTCAGAGCAATCTAGACAGTGTTCCTGTTGCAGAATGTGTCTTAACCCCTACTTCCAGTCCTGATGATGTTCCTGATGTCCCAAAAGTTGAAGATTCAGCAGAGACAGTCTCAGTTGCTAGATCTGATTCCAATTTCTATGTCACATGATTTGGTCGTATTTCCAGACATAGTGTGAAATACACAGCAACATGGACATAATTGTGTATATGTATTTAATTCTGTATAATTGCATGACAAAGAATTATTTATATCGGTTGCATATCAATTAATGTCATCAACATTGCATGATTTATTTCTCAAAGAGGGAGGATGTAGAAAGGATTATGTGTGCTGTATCTTTAAGAAGTATTCCAAAGACTGAACATGCATATAAATAGTCAGCATGTGCTAGATTCAGTGCCATTTTGTGAGTGCAGCCAGACAGTGAGCATGCATGAGTGTAATAGCTAGTTTGTTTATAAGTTTATCTAAGTTAAAGTTATTAAGCCTCAATCTTGATATATTTGTACATAATAGACCTGCTTGAACAGAACCCACAAAGTCTCGTCTATTGTATCCTGACTAGATGAGTGACATGTACCTTGGACTTTGGTGCAATAGTACACCACTAGAAAGCCAAAGACATTATAATGGATGTAAGTGATGCCTGTGATAGCAGGTAAATGTGCCCTTTTATCAGCAACATGTAGAAAGACACCTGCAGACCTACCCTCTGCGATGATGAGCCTCCTCACCCCAGTAATGTCCAGCACAACATACCAGAATGGGCCTTTAATCTACATGAAGATCTTATATATTGTACTGAGGTTGCATGTGAGTGGCAGACGAAAGTGCAAATCAGCTGTGTTGGCTGCAATTAGCATTTCAGAGCAACAGGTTGGTTAAGAAGCAATCACCACCTGATGAGAAGCATGTTAAAAAGGCAAGCAGCTGGCTATGGGGAGTCAGTCTGTATGAGACTTTCCTCACACAGAACATGCGTATGCAAAATATTAAATATCAGCACATATCAGCACAGGAGTACTGCACTCCATCAGGTATGTAACCATTTTGTTTACATCAGGATGCAGAAGTGTGAATATACTTACGGGGAATAGGGATCACAGCAATAAGCCATTCTTAGAACTGTGATAATGACGTCATCTCCAGATTTGTTACACATACAGAGGATGTGCAATACCTTAAAGGTGGAATTTATTTTGTCAGTGTAGCACACTGGGTTTATGGGCCTCCCCTTTATAATGGTTGTAATCGCACACTGCTATTTTTTTGGCACAGTTGCTTTCACATATTATCAGAGGGGTGGGCCCTTGGGGACACACTACAATAAGACTCCAATGTGGGCCATATGATTGTACAGCAGTGTCTGTCATGGCACACACAGGAATACCTGATGATCGATAATATTCTAGTTGCATACACACACTTAGTATGTTTGCACACCATGGAATATGATGTGTAATCAAGCATTGTTGCCAGCCATTCTGCCCTTGGTGTATCTGACATGTGTTTCCTTGTTGCTGTCTTTCAGGAAACATGATGTTGTACAGCTTTCACAGATGTAGAGAATGAGTTGATATGGAAGAGCTCCACCAGCATCATGAAGTCCTACTGTCCAGGGGAGGCACAATAGGGAACAGCAGGAGGCATTGTGGGATGACATTGTCCGTGATGTCAATGCCACAGGTCATCAGAGCAAGTTCAACACTGCACAGCGGACATGATCAGTGCTGCATGCAGAAGAGTGGCAGATGTCACTAGGGATCATGGCACCACCAGTGGAGGGCCTGCAGTTTAACAACCACTGTCAGCCACAGAGAAATGTCTGGCAAAGCTAGGCAGGCATGACAGCTCCCAGGCATCCATCACATCCTACATCGTGGATGTGGGTACTACAGTTTCCATGGCAGAAGAGCGTGCACGTAATCTCAGGTTGATCAGCACTGCAATACTGTAGCATTCAGTGTGTGAGGGAGTCAGATCTGTCTGTTTTGGGGGGGGGAAACTGCAGTTTGACTATTATGCTCAGATTTTGACCATTATAACAATTAACACAGTAACTACTGTAAATGTGCCATATATGAATGTATTACCATGTGGTGGTAGAACATGTGGTGGTACTGTACCTTTCCCTCAACCTTTCACAGGTCTGTCAGGTATTGCACAAGCCCATTGTCCTGGTCCTGGTAAGCATGACACTGTTTTGTTATTGATTTATGTTTACAGCATTGTAATCCCTAGACTGTCATTCCAGGCCTGCTGATTGCATTGCCGTACTGTTGGCATGATTGCCAAATGCACACATATTGTCTGACTGTACACATGTTAGACTCCTATCTATGCCTTGTAGGTGTGACCACACTGATAAATGTGACAGTATTGTCAGGACATTACAGAGGGTCATATGTGTCAACTGTGTAGAGTCTACACTAATGTCAACAGTGAACCTCACTGCTGCTGATGAGATTGCAGTGTAATGAGAGTTTATTTACGAGTAACTGCAGCTGTTAGTGGGAAGAGTACTTTCCTCAAGTATGAGGCTGGGATTACAACAGGTCTGTCATAGTGATAACACTGTATAGAGCCTTACATACATCACAACATAGTACTGCAGAGCATAATAGTGCAGGTATTAATGTACTGCTTTTTCCTTTCTTATCAGAGGTGACCAGGGGGTTGGTCTTTGTCCCCTACACAACCTGATATCAGCATCTTCTCAAATTCTGATGATGATGGTGGTCACAGTGTGGCACAGGTGGGGGTTTCAGGGGCTGAATGTACCCCAGAGAGTGACACTGTCATTGTCACTGCACACAGTCAGTATGCCCACACATACCCAGTCCTCAGAGGCCACAGATATTGGACAGTCTGAGGGTGGGGACATTGTAATATATATATATATATATATATATATATATATATATATATATATATATATATATATATATATATATATCATTCGGCTGTTCCTGTTAGGGGTCACCACAGTGGATCACCTGTTTCCATTTCTTCCTGTCCTCTGCATCCTGCTCTGTCACACCAACCATCTGCATGTCCTCTCTTACCACATCCATAAACCTTATCTTATGCCTTCCTCTTTTCCTGTTACCTGGTAGCTTCATCCTTAGAATCTTTTTCCTAATATACTCAGCATCCGTCCTCAGAACATGTCCAAACCAACGTAATCTTGCCTCTCTGGCTTTGTCTCCAAACCTTCCAACCTGGGCTGACCCTCTAATATACTTATTCCTAATCCTGTCCAACCTCGTCACACCCAGTGCAAATCTTAACATCTTTAACTCTGCCACATCCAGCTCAAACTCCTGCCTTTTTGTCAGTGCCACTGTCTCCAACCCATATAACATAGCTGGTCTCACTACCCTCTTGTAGACCTTCCCTTTCACTCTTACTGGTACTCGTCTGTCACAAATCACTTCTGACACTCTTCTCCACCCACTCCGTCCTGCCTGTACTCTCTTCTTCACCTCTCTTCCACACTCACCGTTACTCTGAACTATTGACCGCATGTATTTAAACTCATCCACCTTCGCCGCCTCTACTCCTTGCATCCTCACCATTCCTCTATCCCCCTTCTCATTCACACACATATATTCTGTCTTAGTCCTGCTGACCTTCATTCCTCTTCTCTCTAGAGTATATCTCCATCTCCCAGAGTCTCCTCCACCTGTTCCCTACTCTCACTACAGATCACAGTGTCATCTGCGAACATCATAGTCCACGGGGACTCCTGTCTGATCTCGTCTGTCAACCTGTCCATCACCAATGCAAATAAGAAAGGGCTCAGAGCTGATTCTTGATGTAACCCCCAACCTCCACCTTAAACGCATCCATCACTCCCACCGCAGACCTCACTGCTATCACACTACCCTCGTACATATCCTGTATCACTCTTTATATATATATATATATATATATATATATATATATATATATATATATATATATATATATGTATCTATAGTTACCTATGAAAAGATCAAGCAGCTGAAATATTGAACACCATATGGTCGAGACCATATGGTCAACATTTCAGATGATCGATCACTGTAAAGTATTAAAAAGCAACAAACACAAAGACATTATCGCAGAGGAGCAAGTCCCCCTGCACCCGTCATGTGGGGGGTTGCACCCCTACACCCCCCTACTTAAATATACCAACTCTGAGATCATGCTACACAGACAATATAGTGTGGAACAGGAATTGTTTCTATTCCCTGCTGTAGCGCGATCTCTGAGTTGGCATATTTAAGTAGGGGGTATGGGGGGTGCAGGGGGGCTTTCCCCACTGCAATAACATCTTTGTGTTTGTTGTTTTTTGTTTTTTAATACTTTACAGTGCTCAATCATCTGAAATATCGACCATATGGTCTCGACCATATGGTGTTCGATATTTCAGCTGCTCAATCTTTTCATATGTAACTATATATATATATATATATATATATATATATATATATATATATGGGTATAAATCCAGTGGAATCTCAAAATATAGTACATATAAAAACAAAATGAAAACTGGAACCATGAATAGCTTGGTCTATTCAGACACAAGTAAAAAACCTTCAGATTATTCACACTCCTTCTACAGGCATCAAACGCTTCCTGCTACAAAGGTTACTTAAATACATTCAGCTAACATTAATCAATTTAACAATTACCTAATTAAATACTAAAACAAGAAGTTCTCTTCTTAAATAAAAGCTTAAAAATTATACATTATTTTTAATTAATTTTATCACATAACACATTACATCTGAGTGACGCCTCCAGGTGCATCTGCAGTTAACTCCTACTGATGCCTCTCAGCATCAAATATTGCTTGTTAATATTTGCATCAATAGTTCCAAAACTGTGCTATGTATGAGGTTTAAAAAGATTTCATCTTAAAGCTTACGTAATGGCAAAGTTATCTGCATTCATATGACTTCTGTCAAATGCAGGTAAAATATATTAACTCTTGTTTTTATGATATTAATTTATACAGATATAATTTTCACATGTTTTGTATATTTGAACAACCAAGTAACACAGACAGAACTCCTTAGTCTCATATGAAAGCTCTCAGATAGATGAATAAAATGCTACTGATAGTATGTATGCAATCTGAGCGGTTGCTGAGATATTAAGTTTTTTTACAAAATATTACAAACATAATAGTTACTTTGTTTACTGTGACATACAGAATTCAGTTTAAGACCTAGAACCTAAAGTAAACTACCACTATAAAAATAGTTTGTGCGGAAGGGCTTGCCATTTATACTCCTTTCATAACCCCAATGGTTCCAGAGATATGAACATTTGTTTGAAATGTGAGGACATAATTTGATTCTCTCAAATGGCTTAGGCTCCGCCCACTGGAAGTTACAGTGCAAACTTTCAGGAGCTTCATTGGAGTGAACGAGCTAAAATAGGCTTAATGCTTAACATATCATTTAAGCCTGGTGCAGAATGAGCCCTAAAACACAAAATCCGTTTAGTTGACATTTTCTCTGTTAAATTTCATTTATCTCCTACTCTGATGTAAATTGGGGTGTTATATTAAACAAGAAACTATTACTAAATAGGCACTTGATTTTTTGAAGAAAGATACATACTGTATGTCATTCCAGTTATATATGGAATACCTTTCGTTGTGTCTTTCGGCTTTTCCCGGTTAGGGGTCGCCACAGTGGAACTTCGGTCCACTTATGATTGGCAGTAGATTTTTAAGTGCCGAGTTGCCAGCCCTGACGCACAACCTTCATCGAAGGTATGCCCATTCACGCATGTCTCCACACAGAAGATGCTCTAGCTGAGAATTGAACAGGATAATGTCTTACTGTGAGGTGACAATGCTACCGCAGCACCACCACCGCAGTATAAGGTCCATAAATCAGTTACTTCTCAGCTACTTCATCCAATAGTGTCATCTAGAAGATGGCTGATGGAGCCTATTTCTAAGTACTTAGAACAGTACTTGAAACCAGTATTAATGACATCAAATAGTATTGTTAAAGACAGTTCTAATTTTTTGCAACAACTATATACATGGACCTTACATAGTTCCATATTAACTTGCTATTTAGTCACGTTAGACGTATAATCACTTTTTACGTGTATTCCAAATGATAAAGGAATATATATGGTAAAAGCTTATATATTAAGTCAACCAGATCTAAGTCATTTAAATGTTGATCTAATTTACAAAGTGTTATATCTTGTATTAACTAACAATGTGTTCTTTTCAGGAAAAATTATATAAACAATCAAAAGGTGTAGCCGTGGGGACCCCAGTGGCTGACACATATGCAAATATAGTTATGAACCACTGGGAGTCTCAATATATGATTTCCACTATAGGCAACCCTGTTTATTATAAGAAAGTGATTTTTTATAGATGTTTTGTTGATGATGTGTTTTTAATATGGGATGGTCCTTTGTATGAAATAGATGATATTGTTTTATTTTTTTATTTTGAAATACCACTACTTCATTTTTAAAGTTTAAGAAAAATGTTCACTAAAGGGAAATTGATTTTTTAGATATTACACTTAAAAAAGACTTAACTGGCAAGATGAATACTACTATGTTTAAGAAGCCAATCAAAAAATCCATGTATTTATCCAGGGATAGCATGCACCCCAAATTTATGTTCAATAACATTGTCAAAAATTAGATGCTACGTGCATATATATTGAACACACAGGATTTTACAATGAATGAACAACTTGAAGAAATGGAGCTAGACTTCTGTTATAGAGGTTCCAATAAAAGTAAAGTATGTCAGATAAAGAATAATATATTAAATGAAAGAAACATTCATTACTGACCAATTTTTTTCTAATAATAATTCAATAGAAAAGCAGAAAAATAAATCTACTTCTAATCAATGTAGATTTACAGTAACATATGGTCAAAAAATAGAACTTAAAAATATTATAAAGAAATACTGGTCATTGCTTGCACAGGTACCAGAGTTAAAAGAAGTTTTGAAACTTGTCCTTTATATACATATAAGAAAAAATGACATTGAAAAATACCCCTGGATTTATTAAATTCCGTGCAGGAATAATGCTATTCCTGCACGGAGTGGTTCGTGTAGAACAGCAGCGCGCCTTGCATATGCATGAAGGCACGCTGCTGCTTAACCTGTGTTTCAGTGTCCGTGGACACTTAAATAAAAACAGCAATAAGAAAACAATATAGAGGGTGTGTTACAGGTTCTGTGACACACTCCCTGCATTGCTAAAGTGCAGTATGACACTCAAACCTCTCAACCTCTCAGCACAAGAAATTGGACAAAGCCAAAAATAATGGGGAGACAAAGGCCCCCAAATAAGGACACATTTTAAATATTGCTCTGATAAACCACTAGAAAGTGACTAGAGTAAAAGGAGCTGTGTTAACATACATTTTCTGAAGGATATGAAGTCTTAAACTCAAATATCTGTCATCATACCTCTCAACCTCTTAGAGCAAAAAATCTGGACAAAGCCTAAAATTATGGGGTGACAAATAGAGACATATTTTAAATATTGCTCTCACACACTTAGAAAGTTGATAGATAAAAGGATATGTATTAGCAGGAGTCCCTAAAGGCTATAAGCCTGAAAGCCAAATCAATGCCAGCATTTCACAATTGCAGTCAAAAGTAGTTGTGTGAACACTACAATACACACCCATATCACCTAATAATGATAATAATATGTACATTTTTTCCAGTAGCCTAAGGAATGTTTAAGTATAGCTAAGTTGACATGCATGTTATGGCCGTCCTCTTATCATAGCTTAAACATCCCATAGGAGCTACATGCAAACAGACAGCTACATTTTCCAAGTTGAGGTAGTGTAGTGGTTAGAGTCCCAATTTTACATGTAGATGTTCATGGTTCAAGTCCCAAAACAGGCAATTTATTTTCCAATGTGAAAGTAGTATAAAAATTATTTTAGTAAACTTAAATTATGTAGCAACCTTTTTTTGTCAACCATGGTAATGTAGCAGTTCCAAAAGTGAGATGTCAGTGTAGAAAAGATGTGAAGCCACCATATAAACACAAGTGCCCTATACAGTATAGTCACGCAAAAATGCAAGTTAATGAAAGCACATAGGGGGATTCATGGAAGGTAAACATAAAATTATAATGTGTATATAAATATTATTTTATAATAAAAATATATAAGTATATATTCTTCAGACCTTGTTCTGCCCAGCAACAAAATAGTCACCCCTGCCAAGTCCCGAACCTGGGATGCTGTCCTCTACAATCACAGCAAAATATCACTACACCATCTGGGTTGTGAAAACCTGCAATGCTTTAACAAACATATCATGCAATATGGTCATTTAACATTAATGAAAAAAAAACAGCAGTCACAAGTTTCAAACACATGATCCTGGGGAACTACAGTCAGTAGAAATACACCACTGCACCATCTGAGCTGTAGAAAGCAATGTTGTTTTTTCAAACATATCATGCAATAGAGGCATACAACATTAGGGAGAAAGCTTTTTGGAACCAGTCATGTGTCATATATAGACATACACACACACACACACACACACACACACACACACACACACACACACACATATATATATATATATATATGTGTGTGTGTGTGGCTGGTGAAACATATATATGAAAAAGTAGAGTCATAATATAGATACACATATACAAAAATATAAAGGAAGGAAAAAAAAAATATATATATATATATGGGTCTAGGGCTATTCACTGAAAGCACATTTCACTGAAACACATTTGACTGTGCACAATTCACTGAAAGTTCAATTCACTGAAAACACAATTCACTGAAACACATTTCACTGAAAATTATATATGGCCTTTTCCCCACTGTAGTGTGACTCTGGAGTTAGTATATATAGTAAGGGGGGATGTGGGGGGCACCACCCCCCACACTGGGGGGGGGTGGGGGCGTAGCCCCTCTATTTTAAATATTTTGAACTATATACATGGATACTTACAATTCCAATAAATTACTCTTTTCTGAACATGATATATATCCAAACTATGTGGGGGGGCTATGCACCCCACACACCCCCATCCTATATATACTAACTCCAGGGTTGCACTACAGTGGGGAAAAGGCCATATATAACTTTCAGTGAAATGTGTTTCAGTGAATTGTGTTTTCAGTGAATTGAGCTTTCAGCGATTTGTGCACAATCATTTGACTTTCAGTGAAATGTGCCATCAGTGAATAGTCCTAGACCCATATATATATATATATATATGTGTGTGTGTGTGTGTGTGTGTGTGTGTGTGTATGTATGTATGTACATAACATGCAGTGCAGTTATACCTCAGAACAATCCCTCTCAACCTGTTAGTGCAAGAAACCTGTACAAAGGCTGTAAAAGGGGGAGGGGGGAATGGTCCACATAGAGACATATTTAAAATATTGCTGTTACAAATGAAGATATTTGCTACAGCAACAGGGTACGTTTCAGCAGACAATTACTGAAGGATATGAGGATGGAAACTGAAATGTTATGTCATTATTTACTGACATAAATCCTTGGATCAACACTGATTTATCAGACAAATACAAATAAATTGTGGAACAGAACAAAGTATGGGCCAAATAGCAGGACATTCTGTGGAAATCCTGGCAGTGGAGAGGCATGCTCAGAACCCCTTAGTGCAATGAATCTGCACCAAGCCTGACAAAGAGGGGGGACAAAGGCATGAAAATAGGGACATGTCCAAAATATGTGAGTAGATAAGCTGAGAAAGTTGATGTAGTAACACCGTATGTCCTAACATATATTGACTGAAATATCACATGTCTGGGGCTTAATTGTTTCTTATTAGTTAGTGACCTCAATCCCCACATCATCCCACTGATGTGTCAGGAATGCACAACGGTTATGGGGACCAGACCAAAGATGTTGCCAGACAACTGGACTTCCTACAAATATGTGGACATAACACATTAGGGAAACTACACTGAGCTACCGAGCAATGTCCAAACTACAATCAGACTGACATAACAGGTCTGGGGCTACACACATGGATTAGCAAATATAACAGGCACTACAGAGATGTAGCACTAGTGGAAAACAGACACTGGTGTGAAAGTGCATACCCCCAAACAACTGCACCACAGTCACAGTGACATACCAGTAAGCAAACTGAAAACAATGGTATAATGACTGTGTGAGCAACAAAATCCCATTTGCCACTCATACATTACCCCTACATATACTGCCCCAAGTCACAGTGTAGTAGGAATCAGGAGGTGTTATGGGACATATCATGATCTGCATGCACAAACATATAGAGGTGATAGGGAACCAGAAACTGAAGCAGCATGCACAGTCAGATAGAAAGGGCCCATGACAGTCACATGTACCCCCTCCCTACACAGCTCAAATAACATGTACACACCACACTGCTACACAATCCTGACAGATTTTTTAACAATGGGCAGACTTACACAGACCTCTTAAATGTACAGTTTCCCACACAATGTATAGGCACAGGACTCGTATCTAATGCCGCTTCCTTGTTACATGTCTGGGGGTCTGTGACATCACTGGGATGGTAGCAGAAATGAATGCAATAAATAATGATATTACATACCTCTGAAACTCTTACTGCATGACATCTGGACAAAACCTAACATAATTGGGGGACATATGCCCAACCACAGGGGTATATTGGACAAATTGCTGTGATAAATGTGCACAGTTGCTGGTGTTACCATCTTTGTTATAACATATCTTTTTTGAGGGATATGAAGTCAGTAACACCAATGGATGTTAGCATTTACTGTCTGCATTCTCCATAGTATCCTACCGATTAACCAAGGACAACAACTTTCTGGAGAACAGACCTAACATATGAGCCATGCATCTGGACAGGGTCTAGGCCTCTGGACAATATAGAGGTATGACCATAGTGATGTAACAGAATGGAAATCCCCTGACAGCTGCCAAACATGTCACCCAGCACCTTATGAAGTGCAATAAGATCAACATGACACTCCCCCACATCACCTCTGGGAAATTACCCATGTATATTCAAATATAGCATTCATTACAGGGATGGAACTGTAGTGAAAAGCAGAGTGGTGCAAAAATGCCCATCCAAAAACATTTGCAACACAGTCACAGCAACATACCAGTACCCAAAATGAACTGTAAAGTAGAACATCTGTCTGAACAAACATATCCTGATTGCCAGTCACATACTACACCAACATATACTGGCCCAATTCACAGTGTACTGGGAATCCTGAGGTGTCACAGGACATTTCACAGTCAGCCCCTCAAGCATACATGCATGACAGACTGCCAGCAGCTGTTGCAGCATGCAGAGTCAGATAGGTAAAGGATGTATGGCACTCACATCTTCTACTGTCCCTACCCAGCCCAACAAACATCTACACACAACACTGCTACACAATCTTGGCAGTCTGTTCACAATGGCCAGACAGACATAACTGTCATATGTACAGATGTCCACAGATTTACCAGGGTGTGGAACCATAATCCTGGCCACCACTGCATACCATGGCCAGGAGTATGCCAGGTCATTGGCATGATAACTGGAGTGCAGTTGGTAATTAATGATATACCATACCTCTGCACCTTGTAGTGCAGGACATCTGGACAATGAATGATGTACTTGAGGGACAGGGGGCTGGAAAGGGGGACATATCACAAATGATGGTGTTACAAACTGAAACAGTAGCTGATGTTACACATGTTGTTGTAATATAACAGCCCTGAAGGATATGATGTCTGGAATATCAATGGATGTCAACAGTTTCTGACTACAATCCTAACATTATCCTACTAACCCCACAAAAACAGATGTTCAAGGAACAGACCAAGCATAATAGGCAAACATCTGTCCAGTCTGTGGACAACATTCCAGTTGAGAGGTATGTCAGAGGCATATCACTGTCAGATGTCAAGTCACCCAGTAAATGCATGTCCAAACTAACCTTGTCAATCTAGCAACCCTCCATGTATATAATAGCACTAATGGCATACAATCTGTACCCAATCCTGAAGCTTTGTCCCCCCCCATGTTGTTGGTCTGTCTCCACATGTCCTGTCCTGTGAGGGATTTCCTCCTACTGTATGTGAAGCTGTAGCCCCCACACCTCCATAATGTCCCCCACACAGGCAAGGAAAATGGGCAAGGCCCACATGAAGGGCATCCCATATGCTGGAACTAGCAGCAGTGTCCAGGCCCACACCATATCACTATGTGGGAACCTACATAGCTTTATCGCCTCAGCAATACCCAACAGGACAACAACAACCCCCTCAACATAGGCTGAATGCCTGTGGTGGACAGCAGCAATACACAACTACCATCATAGGTGGAAATAATCTCAGGATGGGCCATGAAGGAACAGATGTATCATTGGAAGCCATGTCACGTTGTTCTGCACAAGCAAATAAGGTAACACGTGATGTACCCTAAGGCCGTCTTTGAGTGCAAACTGGAGACATCCACCAAGGCAAATCACTAGGCCTTCCAGACATGCATCTGCAATTCCAGAGGTAACACACATATCTGCTCTGTAGTGGTGGTCAATAACACCAAATACACATATGCCATAGATATAGACAACTGGCTGCAGACAGGTGAAGTGTAAACATCACCCCCTGTCCCCTCATGATCAGGAAGCAGGTCTGTAATACCCTCTCAAAGGCAAAACATAGAGGTCTGCATAGACATGATATAATTCCTGGCTACATCCAACATGAACACAGACTTGGGCTCTCAGACCCATTCTGCAGTGTAGTCAACCACAGCCTGAGGACCGCTGACATCCCATCTGCACAGAGGACACTCAGAAAGTTGATAGACAACAGGTTATGCATTAGCATTAATGTTCAGAAGGATACAAGTCTGACACTGAAATGTATGCCATAATGTCATGACAGCAGTCTTCAATGACATGGCCGAAAACCACAATACTCTCCATTTAATATAGCAATATAATATTAATATCCAATAATCGATAAATAAAAATATACAGATCAAATCCCCAAATCAAGATAGTGTAGTGGTCAGAGTCCCAGCTTTGCATGCAGGTGTACATCGTTCGAGTAATACAACAGGCAGTCCAAATTTACATGGAAAAGCAGTGTTAAAAATGCTATGTTCACATTAAAATATGTGGTAAGTTATTTTGTCACCCAGGGTCGTGTAGCTTGTGTAAAATGGATGTGTGAGTGCATATAACATGTGCAAACACCCATGTATACATCTCCCAAATAGTATAGTTACACCCCTTGCTACTGTAATGAAAGCACATACAGCCATGTCATGTAAAAAAAATCATATACACTTACTAAATGAAGTCATTAGTGTAGTATATTATGAGACTGAACTGTGGGCAATGGTTAGCAAGGCTCAGCTATGCTTATCAGGTTTAACAACACATTTCTGCTGTCCTCGCCCCTCTCTCTGGTGTATGAGTATCCAAATTCACCTCCAAAGTCTGTACAAATGCACAGCTGTTGCTGTATAAGAAATGGACAGTTATGTACCTTCTGTACACCCATGCTGCATATCCATAGATAACTTGCATATTATTTTTCCCTCTGAGTGCCCCTTCTCCACCACTTTCCTATCACCCCTTTCTCTTTCCTTTTAAAGAATTAGTGTGGGTGTAAGCGTGAGTAAGCGGTTGTAAGCGGAAGTAAGAGCAACAAAATTACCAGCCCTGCCAGGTCTTGAACCCAGGGCCCTATACACCATTTGAGCTGTAGGGATTGCTGGTGCTTTTTCCAGCATATACTCATTCAACAGTAGGGAAAATATTCCATAGAATCAGTCAGGCCTTGTATTTATACATATACACATGTATATATGTATGGAGATGCATATATATGGACAAATATATACATATAAATAGTGAGATACATATAAAATATACACACAGATATATATATATATATATATATATATATATATATATATATAGATATATATATATATATATATATAGATAGATAGATATATAAAGAAACTATACAGATATAGAGAAGAATATATATATATATATATATATATATATATATATATATATATATTATTTATTTATTGACATTTGTTAACCGGGTTTGTCCAACTGGGCTTGTGGCCCATTTTCAGTGGAGACCCGAGGAAAAAAGCTACAGTAATACATTTTAAAATATGTAGAATTTTAACCAATATTGATATAATAGCAGTTATAGCAAAATGATTCATATATGTTGGGTTACATGCATAAAGTTAAAGTTGCATTAAAAAGAAGCTAAGTAACAATTTTACATTGATATAGTTCAATATGTCAACCATAAACATTTTTTGTTTGTATAAAATTGTGCAAATACATAGTAGACACATTGGATAGAGAGGTATAATGAGGTACTAAGTATGGACCTTTTGAGGGTACATAAAGGGAAGGATGACTAGGTAGGGTCATGGCAAGGGCAGGTTCTGGAATTGAGAAAATAAGCTTTTAGTTCATTTTTAAAGTGTGAGGTGTGGGAGATTGAATGTAAGTCAAGGGGAAGTTTGTTCCAAGCATGGGCAAGGGAGTGTTTGTAGAGTAGTTTGCCTACTGACCTTTTTGGGTGGTAGATATCAATTAATTGTTGGTTAGAAGTATGGAGGGTCCAGGATGGGATGTAGATGGAGACTAAGGAAGATAGAGATGGACAGAAGGAGGGTTTATAAAGAATAGAGTGTAGCATATGAAATTGATAAGATAGCAGAAACTGGGGAAGTTCAAGCCATTGAAGAGAGTTTAAAGAAATGCAGTGGTGTAAGTTGTATGGGGAGTTAGTAATGAATCTAGCTATTTTATGGTAAGTCTGTTGCAGTTTGTTTAGAGTAGAGGCCTGGATATTGGTAAGAACTGGGGCAGCGTATAAGAGGGAGGAGTGTCTGGCCCAGGGTAAGTCTAGATTCAGGGGTTAGGAATTTTTTGTTCCGATATAGCAGACCTAGTTTCTGGTTTGTTTTTTTATACATTGGAGTATGTGTAGGTTGAACTTGAGTTTGTCATCGATAATGACCCTAGGAGTTTTGTGTGGGTGTCAGATTGGATGTTTGTATTGTTAGAAGATGTAATTAAAAAGGAGGTTTTGTAATGAGAAAGAGAACGTGGAAGGAAAAGTAGGAGTTTGGTCTTTTTGGGATTTAGGATCAATAGGTTGTGAGAGAGCCATTGTTTAGTGGATAGTAGGGCTTGTTGGGTCAGGGAGTGTAGTTCAGGAATGTTATCTGAGATGGATATAAGTGTGGAGTCGTCTGCATACTGAATAAGGAAGGATTCTTTGCATGAGGTGTAAAGATCATTGGTGAAGATGTTAAACAAAAGGGGTCCCAAATGGAGCCTTGGGAACACCAGTGGAAATGGGAATGATAGGTGAGGAGGATGAGAGCCATTTGATAGATTGTTCCCTGCCAGATAGGTAACTATTAAATCAGGCAAGTGTGGAGGGGGATTGGTGGATATTTGTGAGTTTGGATAGTAGTAGAGGTTGAGAGACAGTATTGAAGGCTTTGGAGAGATCTAGGAAGAGACAGGAAATTAGTTTATTGTTGTCTAGGGCCTCTGCAATTATATGAGTGAAGGAGAGGAGGGCAGTGGTGGTGCTGTGGTGAGGACAAAATCCATGTTGGGTAGGGGTAAGTAAGTGGTGTGTGAGGAGGTGATTGAGAAGCTGTGAGTGAGTACATTTTTCTAATATCTTGGAGAGGGGGGGCAGAATGGCAATGGGTCGATAGTTTGACGAGTCAGTGGAGTTTCCACCTTTATGAAGAGGGATAGTGAAGAAAGATTTCCAAAGGGTGGGGACAGTTGATTCCAGAATAGATCAATTAATTAGTATAGATACAGGATAGGCAATTGAGTCAGCAGCAAGTTTGAGGAATGTAGGAGATAGATTGTCAGTGGAAGGAGAGCAAGGTTTTAGCTTGAGTAGTAGAGATTTGATGTAAGTAATGGGAATTGGCTCAAAAGAAAACAAAGTTGTGTTAGTGGGACTTTGAGAGGTGAGTGTCGAAGTAGAGTTTGGCTTAGAGGTTACCATATTTTGGATGGAAGAGATAAAGTGTTTATTCAGGAGGGTAGCTGTTTACTGAGAGGAAGAGTTAGGGTATGGGGAGGGATTAGAGGGCTTTCCAGGATAGAGGATGTTGTTGAGAGTTGACCAAAATTTTCAAGGATTGGATTTGTTGTTAAGCTGAGCAGAGCTATAGTATAACTTTTTGTCATTAGTTGTATGTTTTTTGCAAGGTTCCTCAGTTGCCTGTATTTTTGAAGAAAAGGTGGTTGTTTAGTTCTAGCCCAGGTTTTCCAAGCATGATCTCTTTGTTTCATAAGGGACCTAGTCTCTTTGGAGAGCCAGGGAGCATGGTTTGATTTTACTCCGATCTTCCTAGAGGGAGTTAAGGAGTTTAGAGTATTCATGAAGATGCTATTGAAAGTGCTTACAGCATCATTTAGGGGGAGGTGTTTTAGGATGGACCAATCTATGTTGTGGCGAATGGAGTTAAATTGGGATGAATTGAAAGTCGATAGTTTTCGATAGTCTTTGATAAGGTGGGGTTTAGGAATATGGGAGTAGTGTCTTAAGATGGTGGTAAGGAGATGATCACTGAGGGAGTCAGGTAAGGTGGTGGGATTGGTGGGGGAAATTGGTAAGGATCCAGTCTATGATGGAGCTGGAAGTGGAATTTTTATGGAAGCGAGTGGGAGATGTTATAAGTTGGTGGAAGCCGTGTAGGTGAATACTGAGTTAGGAGGAGTCAGTTGTGAGTTTGGACCAATCAATGTTGACATCACCAAGGACAAGTGTCTCATATGGTATGTTGTGGGAGAACCAGGATAGGATGTTTTCAAGAATGGGCAGATTATTACCAGGAGGAAGGTAGAGGCAATTGCAAGTTTTTTGTGGGGATTCAGATGGCAGATAAGGATGATGATTTCAGCTGGGAGGAAGTCAGGAATTGGGGAAGGGTATGGTGAGAGGTTAAGAATATTTGAGTAGAGGATGGCAACACCACCACCTTTTTTTACAGGTCTATCAGATCGGAAGATATTATAACCTGGTGGGAGTATTTCACTATTTGAGATTTGTGGCTTGAGCAAGGTTTCAGATAGGGAGAGGATGTGAGGGGTATTGAGAGCTATCCATGAGTGCAGCTCAGTGACTTTATTTGCTAGACTCTGAATGTTCAATGAGTAAATAGTAAAGTATTTGGATGGAGATGATTGTTGTGACTGAGGTTGGTGACTGTTAGAGGAGTAAGATGGGGGCAATGTAGAGGTAGTTTTGGGGAGAGAAGAGGGGCCAGGGTTGGGATGGATATCTCCAGAACAAAGTAGGTTTTTAGTGAGGAGAGAGTGTGTAGTAGATGCTAGATGGAGTTTGTATAGTTTTGACTTAGCTTTATGGGGAGGTTTAAAAACCTGTATTATGGATAGTTTATATACTTGAGGTAGAGGTAGTAAAGAGATTAGGGGAGATAATAAAATATGAAGTAGTTGGATATATGTTGCATGAGTCAGAAGTTGGTGAACATAGGAGTGGGTCAGGGAGATTGGAGTGGTAAGAGGTGGAGATAGAGAGAATAAGGAGTAGTGTAGAAGATATTAGAAAATAATACATGTTGGAATAAAATATGGTCAGATAGAGTAGGTAGAGAGACAGTGGTAGAGAGGAAGTGGTGTTGACAAGAACGACAGATTAGTAAGGTGGTTGTGGCAATAAGCAGGAAGTGGAATTGTAGTGGCTAGTGGGACAGGAAGGGGAGGCATAGTTAGGTATAAAGTTAATTGTAATGGGGTAGGTGAGAATGGGGGTAGGGTAGGGGAGCGAACAGAGCGGGGCTGGCACCCTGGTCAAGATGAAGTCATAGAAACAATCAGAAAAAGATAGTGAAAAACTAGCTTGAGAGACAAGGATATAAAGTTTCTAAAGGTATAGTCACCAGAACTAAAATAAAAAGAAATAAAATATGAGCAAAAGTAAGCTGACAAAAGGACACTTCCCTCAAGCTACAAAAGTAGATTTACTTGAAGCAAACCTAGTGCTGTATGGTAAAAATAAGCTAAAAATAGAGAGGGGCTTTGGAGGGGGAGAGAGAGGTATTACTAGCAGCTAAAAGCAGGGCAAAACATAAAAAAAAATTAATATGTAAGAGTCTGAAGACAGAAAAGTAGGGCAGGTGCACTAGGAAAAGCAATTATGAGTGAGGCTAGAAATGAATTCAGGGAAGGGTAAAGTGCAGAACAGGAGAATATACACAGAAACAGTATGAAGATAGTGGGTAACCAAAGAGAAAGGATAGGAGCTGCTGGCATCTGCTTTTCGTGGTGACTAGCAAAAAAACACTGTAAATTCTTGTTGTGCTTATAAAGTCTAGCATTAATTAAAAAATTAGCTTATGTAGTAGCTATTTACTGGGACACATACTTCAGTGGTATTATTTTAAGCTTAAAATGGTGGCTTCCGGACAGGCAGTTAGAGTTGCAGGATATCTGTTAAGGTCCTCAAACCTGTGTTGCCTGTACTGTGGCCAGGAGAAAACCACAGGGAAAAATCCACTAGGCCTATAAAAACAGAGAGGAGGGAGATTAGTTATGAGCAAGTAATTCAGGAAAAGAGCAAGAGACAAAAATTACCATGGGTAGAGAGAAAAAATTAATACAGGTGGGCAGAGACAGTATACCTAGCATTAATTTCCATTGTATGAGTGTCTTACACACACACCTAGCTAAGAACACAGCAATGTTTACTACTATGCATAAAGTAATGCAGAACAACAGTAGTTAACAACAGCACAGTGTAGACATACACAAGACAATAATTCACAAAGTAGGAAAACAGAAATCCAGGATACTGAGGACAACAACAATTGGTACACTTTCAGGGAATAGTTCTTCCTTTTACTTTAGTGCTACACCAAGAAATTACAGTGAAAATACTACAGATGCATCTAAATGTGAAGTTAAGGTGTTGTTGCTCCTTGCAACAAGAAACTTAGTTGGTAAATTTTCACATTTACAGTTTTCTTTCATTAAAACACAAGAAATAAGATGAGTACAATTCAAATGTTAAGCTACCCGTGATCATAAAGTGCTGGAGCTCCTTGCAACAGGGAAAATAGACTTTAAATATTCACAAAATTAGAGTTGCGAGAAAAAGTACACCAGAATCTGCATATGCAAGCAATATTAACTCAATATAATCACAAAATAATATATGACCTAAAGCAGATAAAGCAACAGAATAATCACCAAATATTGTAAGATTTAAATCAGTTAAGGCAACAGAAAAGACATCACAAAACAGTTAATGCCAAATAATCAAAATTTTATCTTACACAGAGCAGCAGATGCTCAGCAGCATGAAGGGGAAAGAAGGTTTCAAAATGGCTCCTGCTGTTGTGATGCACCTATGAAGACTAGGAAGAGGAAGTGATGTGAGGGGGAGGGGTAATGACTAATACTGGGCTGGGCTAGCACCCTGGTCAAGATGAAGTCATAGAAACAATCAGAAAAAGATAATGAAAAACTAGCTTGAGAGACAAGGATATAAAGTTTCTAAAAAGGGGGAGAGGTAATGACTAATACTGGGCTGGGCTAGCACCCTGGTCAAGATGAAGTTTTTTATTTATTTTTATTTTATTTTTTTATTTAACATTTGTTGACCGGGAAAGTCTGACTAGGTTCCACAGATCCTGTTTTCAGCGGAGGCCCTGGGAGAAATGCTCTAGAAGCATGTCTTTAGAATGTGGGAGGAAACCAGAGTACCCGGAGGAAACCCACGCGAACGCAGGGAGAACATACAAACTCCACACAGAAGGCACCCCAGACGAGAATCGAACCAGAAAACCTGTTGCTGTGAGGTGACAGCGTTAACCGCTGCACCACTGTGCCGCCCGAAGTTATAGAAACAATCAGAAAAAGATAGTGAAAAACTAGCTTGAGAGAGAAGGATATAAAGTTTCTAAAGGTATAGTCACCAGAAATAATATATATATATATATATATATATATATATATATATATATATATATATATATATATATATATATATACATATATATATATATATATATATATATATATATATCTGCATCTATATTAGCTGATCGAATGTTGAGTTAAGTGAATAACTAAAAGTTGATCACTAATAATCGCACACACAAAACATCGAATAGCAGTTTCCACTCAGGGAAACAATGCCGTTGCCCAACGAAAACAAAAAATAAAATAAACACAAATGAAGTGCGGAGCTTCGTCCCCCACACCCCCCTAACTAAATATATCAACTCTGAGATTGCTCCACAGTGAAGAAAGGGAAAACTCCACGCAATGGCCAAACGACATGTTTCTCTGAGTGGAAACTGCCGTTTGCGGTTTTGTGTGTTTGATTATTAGTTATCGACATTTAGTTATTCGATTAACTAAACGTTTGATCAGTATGGACCCTATATATATTCATGCTTATAACATGTAGTGGAGTCATACCTCAGAACCATATCTAGCAAACCCTTACTGCAAGAAATCTGGCCCAAGGCTGTCCAAATGGAGGACAATGGGACAAAACTAGGCATATATTTAAAATATCGCTCCTATAAATGTAGAATGCTGCCAGAGTGACAGGGTTTGTTTCAGCATACATGTTCTGAAGGATGTCAGTTCTGAAACTGAAATGTATGTCATCATTTACTGTCAGAAATCTGCATACCCTCACAGTGGATTACCAGGGATATGAAAATAATGCATCTGTGGAACAGACCAGAAATATGAGCAATAAACTTGGACATACTGCAACAATACAGACAGTCCCGAGGTAGGCTCAGAACCCCTTAGTGAAAAAAGAACCTGGGCCAGGCCTGACAAAATGGAGGAAGAAGGCCATGGAAATAGGGACATACCTGAAATACTGGAGTAGATAAACTGACACAGTTGCTGCCGTAACACCCTCATGTGTGTCCTAACATATATTGACTGAAATAGCACAAGTCCAAGTTGTCCAACACTAAATTACTTCCCACTAGTTAGTGACTGAAATCCTCACATCAGCCCACTGATGTGTCAGAAATGCACAACGCTTATGGGAGTCAGGCAACACTATGTCCTACAAATATCTGGATATAACATCACGTTAGGGAAACTACTCTCAGCTGCTAAGCATGTCACCAAGCACCATCCAAACTACAGTCAGACTGACTCAACAATAATCCAAATCTTCTAGGGGGAATTACACATCTATTGGCAAATATATCAGGCACTCCAGGGATGTCACAGCACTGAAAAACAGACCCCAGTGTAAAAGTACATACCCACAACCGATTCAACAACAGACACAGCGATAAGGAGTGATAAGTAAGGCAAAGGAACAGTACAGTATAAGGACTGTGTCAACAAAAAACACCTCAACATGTTTGTCACTCACACACTACCCCCACGTATACTGGCCCAATTCACAGTGTACTATGATGCCTGACTGTGGTATGTCTCAGTCTAACCTTACATACATATACAGCTGATAGACCACCAGAAACAGGAGCAGCATGCACAGGCAGATGGAAAAGAAGCCATAACACATACATCCATGCCTCTCCCTACACAGGCCAAATAACATTGACACAATACACTGCTACACAATCCTGAAAGTCTGTCAACAATTGCCAGAAATACACAAATCTCTCAACTGTACAGAGTCCCACAGAATGTCCAGGCTTTCCCCTCACATATAAGGCCTCTTCCACATAGCATGTCTGACAGTCTGATACATCACTGGAATAATGTCAGGAATGTAGGCACTAAATAATCATATACATACCTATCAACCTCTTACTGCATGACAGCTGGAAAAAGCCTGACATAATTGTTGGACAGTGGCCAAAAAACAGGCATATTTGAATTATTGCTGTTATAAAATTGAGGATGTTACTGTAGTAACAGGGTTAGTTGTAACATATATTTTCTGAGGGATATGAGGTCCGAAACACAAATGGATGTTAACAATTGCTGACTGCAATCCCCAGAGTATGTTACTGAATTTCCAAAGACATACATTTTCTGAGGAACATACCAAACATAGGAGTCCAGATTCTGGCCATTCTGCAGATAGCTCTACAGGTGAGAGTTATGTCAAACACATAGCACTGTCAGAGTTAAAATCACCAAGGAACTCCATGTCCACACAAACCCTGCTAGACTAGTATAGTTCCAAATGTATAACAGCAATAGTTACATTCTGCCACTATGTCTGGAACATTCTCCCACATTCTGTTGGTTTGTGTCCACAGTTTTGGTTTCAAGAGGTATTTCCAAATACCCTCTGTGATACTGTTGTTCACATACCTCCATAAAGTGCACCTTACTGGCAAGGAAAAGGGCAATGCTCACATGAAGTACTCAATGACAGGAGTGTATTGCCATGCCCTTGGCTATATGAATAACAACACAGCTGTCCTGCATGCAATTATCAAGTGGGGACACCAATTGGTGCACAGGCCATCAGCTGCTCATGAACATTACCTACAAAAGGCAAGCTGCTGCCTACGTAAAACAGATGTACACCCTACATACTTGAGAGAGAGAGAGAGAGAGTGAGAGGAAACATAAAAAACAAGCAGGCATAACCACCTACACTTGAATAAAACAAACAGGTATTTCAAACAAGTAAGCATGTAATGGACTGCAGTAGATATAAGAATGGGAAATAGGAACTGTAACATATATGTCTCAACAAGACTTGCTGTACTGATAGGTTCATAGGTTCATAGGTTCATAGGCTGGTACTAGGCTATCGGCCCTAGGGCCTATACAAACCTAGCCATAACAATTCCCTGGCTATTTCTTCCCACAGTATTTACTTTCCTGGACCCCTGTCTAGCAGGGTGACTGATGATAGTTTCATAGGTTGGTGATATATTGCTGAACCTATGGCCATAGCATCTGGGTCTGTCTGCAATGACATAGCTGATAGGTCAGGCATCTGAGTCACCCCAGGAAAGGATGGCTCACATATGACTACTACTACAGTGTGTGTTGAACAATACTGTCTGTGACAATGCTAGTCAAGCTACTGGGAGGGCCGTACATATCCATATCTTACTTGTGAATGCAACTATGATATACTTGTTTGTCTCAGAAATGGGAGAGACCTATACATGGTATTTGCATAGTAAAGTACTGTTGCACATGTGTGTGTTGAACTGCATGGGATATACTCTGCTCATACCATTAAACTGTCCAATTTTATACACACTGACCATATGTGTGCCTCATATTTATAGTAATTTACTCATACAGTTGTGTTATGTCTGGCAAATCATTGCCAAATCTGTGAAGACTGACATTACAACATCTCCTTCTTTTTCTTCTGGCTGTTCCCATTAGGGGTTGCTACAGTAGATCATTTGTTGCCATTTCTTCCTGTCCTTTGTATCCTGCTCTGTCACACCAATCACCTGTATGTCCTCTATCACCACATCATGGAACCTTATCTGAAGCCTTCCTCTTTTCCTCTTACCTGGCAGCTTCATCCTTACCATCCTTTTCCCAATATACTCAGCATCCCTCTGTAGCACATGTCCAAACTGATGTAATCTTGCCTCTCTGGCTTTGTCTCAAAACTGTCCAACATGGACTGACCCTGTCATATACACATTGCTAATTCTGTCCACCCTTGTCACAACCAGTGCAAATCCTAACATCTGTAACTCTGCCACATCCAACTGTGACTCCTGCCTTTTTGTCCATGACACTGTCCCCAAACCAAACAACATAGCTGGTCTCACTACCCTGTTGTAGACATTCCCTTTCACTGTTACTGGTACTCATCTGTCACAAATCAGTACTGACACTCTTCTCCACCCTCTCCATCTTGCCTGTACTCTATTTTTCACCTGTCCACCACAGTTGTCATTACTCTGAAATATTGATTCAAATCATTTATACTCATCCCCCATTGCCAACTCTGCTCCCTGCATCCTCAACATTCCACCACCCTCCCTCTCATTCACACACATATATTCTGGCTTAGTCCTGCTGACCTTCATTCCTCTCCTCTCTAGAGCATGCCTCCACCTCTGCAGGGTCTCCTAAATTTGTACCCTACTCTCAGTACAGATCAAAATGTCATCTGCAAACATCATAGTCAATGGGGACTCCTGTATGATCTTGTCGGTCAACCTGTCCACCACTATTGCAAATAAGAAAGGGCTCACAGCTGATCCCTGATGTCATTCCACCTCTACCTTAAACACATCCGTCACTCCTGCCACAGACCTCACCGATGTCACACCACCCTTGTACATATCCTGCACCAGTCTTACATATATCTCTGCCACTCATGACTTCCTCATACAATACCACAACTCCCCTCTAGGCACTCTGCCATATGCTTTCTCTAAGTCCAGAAAGACGCAAAGCAACTCCTGACCTTCTCTGTACTACTTCATCAAAATTCTCAGAGAAAACATTGCATCTGTAGTGCCCTTACCTGGCATAACAACATACTGCTGACCACTACTCATCACCACCCTGCTTAACCTAGCTTCCACTACTCTTTCCCATGACTTCATGCTGGGACTAATTAATGTTATCCCTCTGTAGTTACTACAGCTCCGCACATCAACCTTATTCTTAAAATGGTACACAAACACTTTCTCTCCACTCCACATGCAACCTCTCACTTTCCAAGATATCATTAAACAAGCTGGTGAAAAACACCACTGCCATTTCCCCCTAAACACCTCCATGCTATAGCAGGTATGTCATATGGACAAACAGACTTTCCAGTATTCATCCTCTTCATAGCTATCCTTACTTCCTCCTTGGTAAGCTGTTGCACTTCCTGATTTACCATACCCACATCATCCAACCCTCTCTCTCTCATTCTCTTCATTCATCAGCCTCTCAAAGTACTCTGTCCATCTGCTCAACACACTCTCCTTCCTTCTGTGTTTCCCTCATTATCCCTTATTACCCTTATCTTCCTCACACCTTTCCTAGCTCAGTCCCTCTCTCTAGCCAACTGGTACAAGTCCTGTCATACCTCCTTAGTGTCCAACCTATCATACAAGTCGTCATATGTCTCATCCTTAGCCTTTGCCACCTCTCTCTTTGCCATGCACCTAATCTCCTCATACTCCTGTCTACTTTCCTCATCTCCCAGACAATCCCACTCCTTCATCCCCAAACTCTTTCTCTGTATACTGTCCTGTACTTCCTCAGTCAACCACCAGGTGCTGTTGAACTCCTTCCTCCATCCACATGTCACACCAAGCACCTTTTTAGCTGTCTCCTATACTAGCGCTGCTGTACTTACCCAGATATTTGGTAAATCATCACTGCCACACAGTTCCTGTCTTAACTCTTCCCTGAACTCCACCTCACAATCACCCTTTTCCAGTTCCCACCATCTAATACTTGGTGCTGCCCTCACACTCTTCCTCTTCTTGATCATCAACATCATCCTACAGACCAACAGACTCTGCTGCCTAACTACACTTTCCCCTGTCACCAATTTACAGTCTCCAATATCCTTCAAACTGGCCCTCCTACATTGGCTGTATTCCATCTGTGTGTATCTCCCTCCACTCTTGTATGTCACCCTATGCTCTTCCCTCTTGTTATAGTATGCATTCACCACAGCCATGTCCATCCTTTTTCCAAAATCCACTACCATCTCACCGTCTGCATTCCTTTGCTTAACACCATACATACCCATCCCTTCCTCATCCCCTCTGTTCCCTTCACCAACATGGCCATTGAAATCTGCTGTAATCACCACTCTCTCACCCTAGGGTACAGTCATCAGCATGTCATCCAACTGACTTCACATTTCTCTTTTTCATCCACCCCACAAGCAACTTGAGTAGAATATGCACTAAAACATTCATCATTACACCATCCATTTTCAGATTCATAAACATCACTCTATCAGACACTCATGTCATCCTCCAACAACACCCTTGGCATACTGTTCCATCAGGATAACCCCTATCCCCTCCCATCCACATCCTCATAGCACAATTGTGACCTGGCTCCGATACATCTAGCCGTACTCACCTTCCATCTAATCTCTTCCACACACAATATATCCATCTTCATATGGCCATCATATCAGCTAGCTCTGTCCCTATACCAGTTATACTGCCAATATTAAAAGTTCTTGCCTTCACTATCACACTACTAGTCTTTTTCCTCTCTTCCTGCCATATGAGTGTTGGACATCCTCCATGGTATATCAGTCAATGCAAAGGCTACTGTGCTATTGAATGACTTAAGTGTGCTACAGCAATATTAAGATAGTCCCCTGGATTCAGCAAGCAGCCGTGCAAGAATAGGTTATTCTTGCATGGCAGGGACAGTTGCTGCTCAGCACAGCAGCGCACCATGCATATGTATGAAGGCGCGCTGCCGTGCTCTAAAATGGACACAGTTCTGTGTATGTGCACAGGCTGTGTGTCTGAGAACAGAGCTCTCACAATATACAAGCCCCCTGCACTCCAGAATTGCATTTTGGCAGTTTAAAATGAGCAAGATTGCTTGTAACACCCAAAACCCATCAGGATAAGAAATCTGGTCAAAGTCATAAGGGACAATTGTCTCTACCAAGGCAAAAGTTGATATAATAACACACTTAGCATAAGCACATAGTGCACACCTCCCAAACCCGTCAGAGTAAGGAATGTGGATAAAGCCAAAAGGGACAATCATCCCACAAAGCAGAAAGTTGATAGAATAACAGGTTCAGCATTAGCAGGGATATTCTGAAGGGTACAAATAAAAAAACACAAGTAATTTTTTTTACAAATGCGATAAAGTTTAAGCATAGCTGCACAAGTGTGCCCGTTGCTTAGCTATACATAGTCCAGCTTAAACAGCACAAGAAGTTAAATAGCAAGAGACATCCAACTTACACAGTACTGCAATAGTGTAGTGCTTAGAGTATATGCTTTGAAAGTAGCCATTCCCAGTTCTATCCCCACTATTACCAACTTGCATTTTACATGTGAAAGCAGTACATAACCTTTTTTTATAATTAGCTATTAAATAACATATATTTGTTAACCAGAGTACTGTAGTAGGTCCAGATGTGAGGTATCAGTTTAATAAAGTTGTGAAATCCCAATATAAACACAAGTGCCCCATACAGTATAGTAACACATGAATAAATGTAATGAAACAACATTGGGGGTGTAAGGGAGAGTAAATAACTTTATAATATGGAATGAATGATGAATCAATCCCATACAGCAGATAGTCTATAAAATAAAAAATAAGCAATGCTAAGAATTGCACAGCTCTGCTTACCAGTTATAAGCATTGTGTCAATATGGCTCCTATGGAATGAGTAGCCCAGCTGGATTTGCCCATTGGTAAGCAGTGCTGAACCTGTCCCTTTAAGCACTGCCAACCTTAGGTATGCAGGTTTGCCCATAGCTTAGCTAGGCTCAGCATATACAAAACCATACAATCACGGCAAAGGCTGGGAAATCGGACGTATTTAAACCCCACAGGTGGGAATACAGCTTATAACTGGTTTCAGCTTCCTACTGTAGGCAGTATGGCAGGTGTTGGCAAGGGCATGTGCTTCCAGGCGCAGCACTGGGGCATACAGGAGTCCAAGGTCATGGTAGGACTTCTGGTAAATAACCATGACAAAAGACTGCTGCAGGGCCAGTACCAGGGCTGTCAATATAAAGGGGAAGCCTGGGACCATCTTGACCATGATCTCACCAGTGCCATTGGTATCCCTTGGACTAGTAGGCAGGTCTGGCACCACTATGCTGACTTGAAGCAGAGAAAGATGGAGTTCTTGGGCGAGTGGGTCCAAGAAGCAAGGCAGAGGGGTGATGTTCCAGCAATGTGCAAGTATTCATATCAATAACTGTTTACCAAAGTCCAGCCTGTGTATGTGATGGGTAGGTATGGATAAATATTTCTCTATTCCCTTTATAGCTGCACCTGAATGGGCTGTGAATGAGGAAGCCCATGCCAGTAGGCTGCAAAGGCTGCATCGCGAGGCTGGTGAGTAACAATCCTGTTTCTAGTAGTCATACCAAATAAATATAAAATAGTAGAAAGTCACCTGGCAATATAAAAACGTGTATGGGTTATACTGGATAAACCATACAATATGACCATGTTGAAACATGGTTATCCGATTCCCGATTAATACTCAACCCAAACAAAACTAAACTACTCATCTTCCAACCCACCAAACATACTCAAAACAACTCTCACTTTAACATCACGGCAAAAGGCAACACCACTATATACCCAACTGAACATACCAAATTGCTAGGAGTGGAAATAGACAATAAACTAAAATTTGACATTCACATATCCATGACTATAAAAAAATTCCACAAAAAACTAGGAGCGTTATACAGAAATAAGCAATTTCTCACCAAAGCAGCAAAGATTTCAATAGCAAATTCCCACCTTATCTCCATCCTACTTTATGCCTCTCCAATATATACCAACCTAAGGCAATGTGATCTAAACAAGCTAGAGACCTGCTACAACAGAATCGCCAAATTTGCCACAGGGGCATCCTACCGTAGTCACCACTGTCTCTCACTTGCTGAACTGGGCTGGCTTGAACTCCCTCACCTCCTTCAATGGTATCAACTCTCACTCGCCCACAAACTAGTAAACCATCCACTAAATGTCCCATCCCGCCAGAATCTACTCCAACCCTATCGCACCACCAGACCACTAAGATCCAGCAGCAAAAATCACTTGCAGATCACTAAAGCCAATAACTCTGCTGGTGAAGCACTATTCTCTTGTGCCATAGCCAAATTATGGAACTCCCTCCCACCCACAATTACCTCCATACCATCATGCACCCACTTCAAAACTTTACTAAAAGCACAACTAAAAACATGCTGGCTATGCCCTTGCAACTCCCACTCTAATATCATCCACCCCATCCAACCACTACCTTTCTTTCCACTCCACTAACTACCTTGATTATAGCAAGCTCAGATGCTCATAAGCCAGTACTTATTATACAGCACAAACTTCTTCTTCTTGTAACATTTGTTAATGTCTGGTATGCACTTCACAGATAAAGATTCTAGTTGTCTACTGATGTACTATGTTCTTCATCTGTAAATATGTTGTAAGTAATTGCTATGAAAATTGTTAATCACTATGTAATCCAATGTAAATACTGTCTGTTTATTTTAACTGTGGAGCTTTTCTCCCCGGACCTCCTCTGAAAATGGACCTACGTCCAGTTGGACACTCCCGGTCAACAAATTTAAATAAATAAAATAAATAAAAATAAATGACAGTAATAGTCCCATATAGGTGATATTTCACTAAAGCTGTAACTGTCTGGCAATAAAGTTCTAAATTTCGGGCTGGTTGTGTTTACTCTGGAATTGTATGGCATTTAGTGCTGCATTCTCTGAACAGTAATGTTGTGTTAACTACTGCTAACCACACTGTGCTACATACAACATATGTCTAGGAATGTCTGTATAAGACTGTTGTAAGTACAAGGTCTGATTGTACAACCAAGAGAGAAAGACTGAAGGAACAGACAGCAGTTTCTAAATAGCTCACTTTGATGAAACTGAAATTGTTGCATTTTTAGCACACACAGCCATAGTTCGAATATTGGGAGTGGTAGTAAGCTATATGCATCAAATATTAACTACGAATCTGGGAATATGTGTAGAAACAGTCAGGTAGTGTTAACAAACATTCCCCCCCACAGGTCTGTCAGATAAGGAAAATGTAACTGCCTGGCAATAAAGATTTAAATCTTGTACTGGTAGTGTTTACTCTGGTATTGTATGGCCTGACATGTAGCATTCACCAACATCAGATATCAGAATAGTACTGTTGTGTCAACCATTGTTTCTAACACTGTGCTACATAAAAATATGTCCAGGAATGTCTGTATAAAACTGTTGTAATTAAAAGGTCAGATTGTACAACCAAGAGAGACTTAGAAGGAAGACACTGCAAAAACAGACACTGGTGTCTAAAATAGCTCACTCTGCTGAAACAGAAATTGC